>NC_056630.2:85619224-86219224 GCF_002870075.4 Lactuca sativa | reverse complement strand
TTTTCATTATTTTTAATTTTTTTTAATTCTCCCATAATATTTAAATTAGAAGAAACTATGACAAATTTAACAAAAATAAAAATGATATCTAACTTTAAGAGTGATTTGGGATCAAAGTTTTTAGACAGCCTTTATCCACTTGTCAGTACCTTCCATATTCACATCTTTGTCTGGTCGATCGTCGGTATTGTGGTCCACTTAAACACAAAAAATTTGTGATAGATTTAGGACCTTTGTTACAAGACATGATGAACTTAAAAACCTAAAATTTATATCTGATCCTAATTTCTTAGATACTATATCTTAAGGTCCATTCATCTGACGACGACCAGGGATATTGTTGTCCACCTAAATTGAGCAGCAAGATCTATAGACAATCTGTATGAGTTCAATTTTAAGTGTACTGGAACGTGTTTCCCGCTTCCTGATATGCCCCTGCCATCAAGAACTTCCAGAGTACTCCTTACACCGGGTGAGCAAACAACCATTCAGAGAAAGAAGAGATTCAAAATTCTATTGCTAACTACTTCAGAGGGGTTAAGAAGAAGAAGGTTGCATATGCTGTGTACCAGGTCGGATTAGAAGTCGCGCAAAGGAGACAACATATGGCTAACAGATGAGAAGTATTTCACACATACATTTCACACACACACACATATATATATATATATATATATATATATATATATATATATATATATATATATATATATATATATATATCCTGCAGAGAAATAGAGTTGCATATGTTGTGTACCAGGTCGGATTATAAGTCACGCAAAGGAGACAACATATGACTAACAAACAGAAAGAAAGAAAATGATATTCTACAGACCTAATTTATCGGAATTTACCAGTCGCCCCATCCAACCGGAATTAAGGACAAAATCCGCACATCGAGGAAAAGTTAAACCACGGTTCCAAGTACGGGTTCATTTAATGTGACGAGTAGATTCCCATATATATCTCCCTGCTCAACCTATCCGAGCGTCGTATTGTCAGGCTGAATGGATCTAACTAGGTCAAGATTTGTCAAGTCTATAAATTTCCTAAGTTCAACTCTGCCTAGTCATGTCCATTTAAATTTTTTCGTGCCTACCGACGCATCAAGTCAGAGCATAGACCCTTTAACTTCGGATACGTTACGCAGACTCAGGTTGCCTGTTATCACATTTTCATATCACTTCCCAAAACATCTCCCTCAAACACAGACTCATAACCAATATATTTTTTTTATTTTCTGATTTTCTAATGTTTTTGGATTTTATTTTAAAATTAAATTTTCTAATTTTTTTTTTGTTTTTATTTCTCCCCCTAAATTTGTGCATAGGAAAGAAACGAAAGTAAATGCGCAAATTTAAACTAACCTAAAACAAAAATTAGTCTTTAAAGTGAATCAGGTTAAGAAAAACTCAGGAGTATAGAGAAGAAAACGCAAACCATAATTCACTGATTTGAATCTGCATCCAGAAGGTCTGAGAACAACACACATAATCTCAGAACAGATCCGAAAAATTCTTCATATCATTAAGCACTAACCCCATGTGATCCCTTCTTTTCTTCCTTTCCTGCAAAAGGACACATGCTCTCAAACAATGTTCTGAGTGTTGTACAGTTGAGAGATGTCCCCAATCATATGCCAGGAGCAGCCACTACCAACAAACCGAAGTCTGATGATATGCCTCCATAGCTGCTCCAGCACAGAGCGGGATCAGTTGGTCTTTGGAACCCAACCCATTTTAAAACTGCGTCAACCTTTGTCATCAACGCACGATACTCTCTCCCATGACATATCCTATTTATCACAAACAGAAGATGTAGAAACGTTAGAAGCATTAGGAGATTTGGGAGAGTGAGCCTTTGGAACCCATTTGTAGTTGGGTTTAACCCATTTCTTTTTCGATCCTATGGGTGGCTCAGTACTTGATTTGGAACTTGAAGTCAACTGCCGAGATGACTTTGACCTAACCGGTCTTGGTTTCACAGGAGCATCTCTTGAACTGGGCTTCTTGGCCGGCATTCCCTTCTTTCCCTTGGGATTCAAATTCTTTGCCTTGTGGGTTGGATGCTTGGCCTTCTTGGCATTCCAATTGTCAATGTCTGATCGTGACCTTGAGGGGTTTCTTTTGGAGTATCTCCCTCTTGGCACGTTCTGCCATCCTTGAGCATGGTAGGGAACGTATGCGCGATTTGGGCAGTTTCGGGCAATGTGTCCAGGTGTTCCACAGTGAAAGCAAGTCTTTTTCTTCACTGTGAAGTTATCTCTTCCTGCCCCTGGTGGCGTATCCTTGCCTCGTTTCTTGTTGTTCCCACATTCACACTTGCCACAAGAACTCTGTTGCGTTGGAATTGGCGGCCTGTATTTCTCAACAACAGGTTTGTTAGAAGCAGCCGAGTTCGAAGCAACAAATTTAGAGTTCAAGGAGTTATTGGTTTGTTCAGAAGAACTCTCCTTGTTCTCATCCTCTGCTACTTTACCTGCACCTGTAACATAAACATCAATATTTTCAACATTAATAACTCCTCCTGACACAAATCCAGCTGGTTTTCCGTATTTAAGATGTGCCTCCCTGTCAATTTCTTCTTGTTTCATAGGGATGGATGTGTAGTTATGATTGTAAGGAAGAGGTACACTATCATACCCTAGACCCTTGCTTTGATTTTCTTTGAATTTTAACTGGGTCTCATATAAGGACTCGACTGTCTGACTTGACGCAGTATAATTTTTGAAACTGACATCAGTTTTTCCACACTTAATTTTTAAAGCGTCAAGTTCTTCAGTTACAGCAACAAGTTGACTCTTAACATAATCATAATTTTCACACTTGTTGCTGTACTCTTCCTGAAGTTTCCTAAAGTCCTTGGTTTTTGCTTCTAACTCAGCCTTTAGGGGTTTCTGTCCTTTCCTGAGTTGATATCCTTTATATCTCAGGTCCTCAACTTCCCTTTTTAATACATCAATTTGTTCCCGAAGAAATTTAATCGTGGCTTCACAAGCTGGAGAACATGTAACTTCAGTGACCGGAATACTTTCAAAACTCATTGTTTCTCTACACTTCAAAACATCAAGTTCTTCAATAACATCAGCAAGACTAAGATGATTGAGATCTTTTGTCTTCTTGATGATAGCCACGTTCATATCCCACGATTTCGGAAGTGAATTTAGCAGCTTTTTGTTGATCTCGGACTTAGTCAAGAAGATCCCGGCTATATTCATCTCAGTAGTGAGTGTAGTGAATCGCTGCAACTGAGTTCCAGGGTTTCTCCAGGGATATAATCGAACATGTTGAAATTTTGTCTTAAAATCTCTTGACGACTCTCTTTCATGATTTCAACTCCCTCGTAGACCTTAAAATCAATAATAAAAAAAAACTAGAAGCTAAAATAAAAATTAAACGTCAAATATAAAATGCCCCTTTTTTTATTTTTAAAACAACCTTAAAAGTCAAATTTAAAAAAAATTAAACTCAAAAGTCAAACTGAAAAGCTAAATTTGAAAATTTAAAAGTCAAATGAGAAAGTCAAAGTTTAAAGTCAAAGGTCAAACTTGGAAGTCAAAATCAAAACTTGAAATAAAAAGTCAAAAATAAAATTCAAAAATTAAAATTAATTTTTTTTTATTTTATTTTTTTTTATTTTGGATGAAAAAGGAATTTAAAATTAAAAGAAATTGAGTTTTTGGGTTAAAAGTGTCAAAATTCGAAATTAGAACCCGAGAAAAAGAGTGTTTAAGAATTAAATGCAGGAGGAGAAGAACATCCAGCAAGCTGGATCAATTGGCAAAGGCGCTTCCTTTTTATTGAAGCACCCGCGATCGATTCCTGGCACCCGAGATCGATTCCTGGCACCTGCAAGTCGCTTCCTTTTTATTGAAGCCGAGCCGAGCCGTCTGCAATGTGAGCTGCTGCTTAGCCGTGATCCGAGCCAACTCCGAGCCGAGCCGTGAGCACGAGAACCCTAGCCACAAACGGGAATGCCGCCGCCGGCCGTGAACAGCCTTCGGAAACCCTAGCCGTAAACGCAGATGCCGCCGCCGGCCGTGAACTGTTACCAGCCGTGAACTGTTTCTGTCAGTAAGCTCCGGCCGAAAATAGTTTAAGATTACGTGAAAATTCGACTTTGAAGCTCCAAAACTCAATCAAAAACCTTTTTTTTTATGAAAAACACAAAGAACAAACCCCCTTTATTTTTGCGAGATCTATCCAAAAACGCAAAAATATTTCGAAAATAAGATCAAATAATGCTCCAAATAGAGTTTACGGCCCAAGAACTCGGAGTTTACGGCCGTAAGCTTGGACCGTAAACACCAATTATTCAGATTCCAAACGAAATAGAAAACCTTTTTACTGATACAACTTGGCTCTGATACCAATTGTAAGTCCCTAATTTGCCCGTGTATCAGTCAGATCCGTTTGATGGTGCGGAATCCCAATCAAACGGATGATGTAAGATCAAAAATAGAAGAGAAGGAGAAGAAGAATTAATATGAATCTTGAATATATTGATAATATGAATTAAGTTCCTTACACAAGATTCACCCACACAATAGTTCTTCTGTCTCTCTGGCCGTAAACTCTCTAGGGTTCATCACTTCATCAATCTCTACTCCTCACCCTAACACCTCTATTTATACATGTTGGATATGGGCCGGAAACAAATGGGCCGTAAATGAGTTTACGGCCGTAAGGTGTTTACGACCGTAAACTCAGCCGTAAACATGGTCATAAATTCATAAATATTACACAAAAATATAATTGCTTAGAAAAGTAAAGTATAAACCATATTTTGACCCAACAAAAATAGATGAGAAAGTTAGAAACTTTTATGCAAGAAGGATGTTCAAAAGAATGTACTTTGAATTTTAGACTTCATTTCCATGGAATTGTCTTATAACAATCTCTAAAGGAATATTTTGTAATATTGTTGGTCAAGTCTCTATGACTTTTGGTACCTAGACAGTACAAAAGAATCATTGCATGATAGTTTAGAATCTAACACTTTGTAGTAGTGACAAGAATTTGACATTCTTTCACTTGCAATAAGGATTTGGAATTGTGAAATGAGCATCATTGAAATGTTGTGAATTGATCTATTTCACACAGTAATGACCATAGACAAAGATAGTATGCATGCTTGGAGCATGGGACAACTATTGTTTTAATTCAAGTATTAAGTTGATTATTCGGAACATTATACAATGACTAATGAGTAATCAATATGGGACTGAAAAGTTTTGGGGCCATATAGGATTAGTATTATTCTTGTGTTTCACTTTGCATGTTTTGACTTCCCGAATAACTGGGTTATTCAAACCATCCACAGTCGATCATACTTTGGAAGTAGGTATTGAGGCAAGATTGTCATGAATGGGTCTGTAGAGGTGTTTTAGTCATAGCACAAGTTTGCTACAGTGTTCATGAATGCTCCTGGAATAAGATTCAAGTATTAGATTCAACCCACGCTCATCTAAATCACTTCATGGATTTTATCATGAGTGATCATGAAACGATAATATCTTATATTCTTGAAATGGAGACATGTGAGTTGTAGTTACAAGTCGGTTGCACACTGACATACGTAAACGCACCAGTAACTTGGTGTTATAAAACATATTGTTGTATGTAATTTAACGAGTAAGCGCAAGCAAACATTTGGGTCGAAGTTTATCCGTTCTTTTTACCCCATGTGGATAAAAGCGATATATGTTGGCCCTTCGACGATTTAGTGATGACACCCTTAAGTGCTTGGCCAAGCCTGGACTGATTTGATTTGTTCAATTAGTCTGTCGTCATAAATCGGAAATCGGTAAACAATAGATGAACAGAGAGAATGATTAAAATCCATGTCTCATCTCCATATGATATCTAGAATGGAGGAATATATGATCCCTTATCTAATGGATGCGTCATTGACTATGTCAGAGTTCGACATCGACTTTTAAGAGCTACGATTGCTAGTTGGGTTGTGGAGTCATACTTACAATAATAGTTATTAGACTTATCCAAGTGGGAGACGGTTGGATTAGGTGTCTAAGCCCATAACTATAATTGGTATGTACATGACCCGAGAGTAGCATAGTCCGTTTGGGTTGCATGACACCAGAACAATTTGCAAGGATGGACTTTTGAGAAGTGGAGATTCACGATTTATTAATATATTATAAGTTCTAATACATTAATATGAAATCATAATATTTAATTAGTATTGATAAAGAATTAATTTGGAATTAATTTTGTGATCAAAAGAGACTAATTAAATATAAGGGGTTGATTTGGTAAAATCATTCATTCTTATGGTGTGGGACAATGATCCATGATTTCTTAGGTTGGGCTAAATCCATGTGACAACCCATGGATGATCCATGGAGGTTTAAACCCATGGAGCCTAAGGGATATGTAAGGTCATGCACATTAGGGTTTACATGGTATAACCCTAGTTTTGCCACACTATATAAGAAACCCATTAGCTCCTAAAATTGGTACCCTAGTGTTCTTGGAATAGCTATAGCCGATTTTAGAGTACTAGTATTCTCTCTCAAGTCATCCATTATTGGTGGTGTTGTGTGATTCCATTTGAGGTGCAACACTTAGGGCACTAAGTTCTTAAAGGCCAAACTCAAGAAGCTCCATAAGCTACAACAAAGAGGTAACTCTACAACTCAATTCGATGTTGTTTATAGCAATTGTATGCTAGTTGCAGGCTTAATTCTTTGGAAACAATATTGCATGTATAATCAGAGAAAACATAGATCCAAAGCATTTAGGGTTGTATGTGCACCATAGGATGTTGTAGTATATTAATACCCTCCAATGGTTTCAGGTACTTCTGGTTCAAAATGGAAGGGCCTAGCTTGACCGCAACACATCCACCCATGTTTCCACAATATGATGATTTTGGGATTGTATTCCAATGACTATTTTATTATGTTACACGTTAAATCTATAATTAAAAGATATTTGGTGTTTTGGTTGAATTAAAAATGAAATTTTTACCTCATAATTTTAGAGACGTTCCATGTATGGTTGGTCAATGACATATATAAAATGACTGTTATACCCTTTCTATATTCTTTTGTATTATTTTAAAACTAATTTAATTAAAAAATCGTTGGATCCCAATCCTACGCACAACCCTTTCTCATATATATTCCTCCTCGTCTTTTCGTCTCACGTTATCTACCTCTTTATCTCTCAATCAGAGAACACTGGATTTTGTCATCATCGGTGCTTCCATTTCCTCATTTACCGAAAAAGCTTCCCCATGTCATCGTGAATGCTATGCCTTCTCCCACCACAGCAAAATTGATTCTACTGCCTTCTACTTGTATTACCACACACCATAAAATTCTTCACCTCTATATAAGCTAATGGAGATCGAGATCAAACAGAGAGATGAGAGTAAGATGAAAATTAACATCGCGATCAGATTAGAGATAATCAAAGGATGATGGTAGGGTTCTTCATCTTTAGCGATTTTCTGAGCCAAACATCACGATCTTTTTTGATGAAGTTTAGAAGGGTGGGGTTCTTCATATTAAATAGGATTAAAGCTATAAGAATTTATAGATTCCAAGGTTCCTTGGGTTTAGGAATCTATTATTCCTTTGTTCTTTATATGATTTTCCAGGTTTTAAATGGTTTTTGAGTTTTTAGAACCTGCTAGTCCTTGTTTCATAAGTGTTTTCATTTGTTCATTGATAATGATGTCAAGTTTAAGATCGATTCCAAACACAAGTGATAAACACATATAATACAGATGGTGTTTATGTTTTTCCTATGAACGGGTTATGTACTTTGTGTGTAGTATATGCTTTACAAACATATATGATAATCAAAATCCATAAAAGTAGATGATAAATAAAAAATCATTGACATGGGTGTGGACGGTGGCGAAGGTAAATGGATGTTGGTGGGAGTGGTGGTGGTGGAGGACAACCTAAGAAATGAAATGAAAGGGGTAGCGGTGGGTGGGTATGGTTGGCTCTTTGTGATTTAATATTATTATAGATTATAATTAATGAAAAATATATAATAAAATAAAAAGAATATAATAGTAATTTTATATGTCTCAAAGACCAGCCGTACAAGAAATCGAAACCACAATGATACAAGAAATTGAAACCACAATGACAGTTCTCATTAAAAAAGTTAGGGACCGAACATGCGACCTTTTTTAAAAAACGGAGACCATTTATGTAAAATTTTCATCTATTATTAAATAAATATAACCAAATATATTTTTTTATAAAAATAAGTCAAGTTAATTGTAATATTAATAAAAGAAAATTTTTATTTAATAAATAATTTCGTTCATAATATATGAAAAAAATATGCACACATTTATTATAAAATATCATCATTTGGACAATATTTTAATGATATGGGAGGATCTAAATGTGGTTTATCGAACAATTATAATGTAATATTAAGATATTAGCATTGTTTTTGTGTTTTTTATGCCAATTTGAATTATATATAATACTTATTGTAAAGGACCTTATGAATAGTTAACTTGTGGTTGTTCCGACTTTTGCCACATAACTTTCTCATATTCACACTTTTGGTCCCTTGACCGCCTCACCAATGTTCGCTTGCGTGTCTTGGACACGTGTTTACCCCCCCCCCCCCCCCCACCAAAAAAAAATCCAGTTTCTTCTAATTTGGGGGTTACTATCCCCCCTAGTTCCTTTCGACTGCTTTCCGATTATATGTTTCTTGCCGACTGCGAAGGCTCCACAAACCCTACCCTGACTCCATCGTCGCCTACTTCTTCCCAACGAAGACCCGTTTTTCCTTTATCTAGAGCACCAACACATCATTGTCACCTGTTTGTCGATGAATAGACTTTTGTTCTGCTTCTCATGCAGTCAGAATCCCCATTTTAATCAAGCACCGATATAGTATCGGAGGCTTTGTGTTTGGTTAATAATAACTTGACTACTTCTCAAAAATAGAGGATACCGAGATGGAGAGGAAAATGGCATAGCGTCGATGGACGTGCATGTAACTCATGCTCCCTTGCCGCCAAATCTTTTGTTTGTTATCTTTTGCAAAAATTAGGGTTAGATTCTTTGTTTATGAGATGTAGAATAGTGCGTAAACTATTTCAAACTGAAACAACTTGTGTTTCTTTGGTTACCATTTGTAGAAATCAGGGCTAATTAAGGCGTGGATGATCTGAATCCTGGGGTTTCGTTGTTATTAGTAGTGTCTTTTTTTTATTAAAATTCGTCAACTCATAGAAACTATAAGGGGATTGAAAATCGAAACATATGGGTTCTAATCATGGGTGGGATATCTCGAGGGCGAACACCACTGCCCCCAACTCTAGATCATGGGTGGGATATCTCGACTCATGAGGCTTCAGCTGCCTCGATGCATATGCTATCACATGCCCTCTCTGCATCAACACCGCTCCCAACCCCAAAATCGATGCATCACAGTACACCACAAAGTCCTCCATCCCTTCCGGGAGGGCTAACATCGGGGCTTCACACAGCCTTTGGCGAAGTGTCTCAAAGGAGGCCTGCTGCTCGGGACCCCATGAAAAAGCAACACCCTTCCGGGTCAATCTGGTGAGTGGCACTGCGATCTTAGAGAAATCCTTGATAAACCTCCGATAATAACCTGCCAACCCCAGGAAACTCCTGATATCGGAGGGTGACCTTGGCACCTCCCAACTCATCACCGCCTCAACCTAGGCCGGATCGACCAATATCCCTTCCTGGTTAACGAGATGTCCTAAGAACTGGACCTCCCGCAACCAGAAATCACACTTGGAGAATTTGGCATAAAGCCTCTCCGATCTCAGAACTCCGAGAACCTCTCTCAAATGCTCCTCATGCTGCTCTCTAGATCTTGAATATACCAGAATGTCGTCGATAAATACAATCACCGACCGATCCAGCATTGGCCTACACACTCGGTTCATGAGATCCATGAACACTGCCGGGGCATTGGTGAGCCCGAAAGGCATCACCACAAACTCATAATGCCCATAACGCGTCCTGAACGCTGTCTTTTGGACGTCCTCATCTCGCACCCTCACCTGATGATATCCAGACCTCAAGTCGATCTTGGAGAACCAAGATGCTCCCTGCAACTGATCAAACAAATCATTGATCCTCGGCAACGGGTAACGGTTCTTGACCGTTAGCTTGTTCAACTCCCGGTAATCAATGCACATCCGGTGTGAACCATCCTTCTTCTTGACGAACAGGATAGGCGCCCCCACGGCGAGCTGCTCGGCCGAATAAACCCCTTTCCCAGCAGCTCCTGAAGCTGTGAGGATAACTCTTGCATCTCTGGAGGTGCAAGACGATAAGACACCTTAGCGATAGGCGCGGCCCCCGGAACCAAATCGATATTGAACTCCACTTGCCTTACAGGAGGCACACCCGACAACTCCTCGGGAAATACATCCGGGAACTCACGCACCACCAGAACCTCCTCAACTGAACTCGGCCTCTCGGAATCCACCCGCGTATCCATCACATACGCCACAAAACCCTTACACTCCTGCTGTAGACACTGCCTCGCCCTAGCGGCTGAAAAAAACGCTGATCCTGAACGTGTACCCTCGCCATACACTGAAAGAACTCCCCCACTAGGGTCTCGTATGGTCACCAGCTGTCGCTCGCAGTCGATAACCACACTGAATCTGCTCAACCAGTCCATGCCCACAATGACACATAAATCACCCATCGCAATAGGAACCAGATAAATCGGGAACTCAACACCGAAAATCTCGAATACGCACCCTCGGAGAACCTCCGTGGCATATATCACCCTCTCATCAGCTATGGACACTCTCAGAGGCCGACTCAACGCCTCACGACTAACACTGATATGCTGACTAAAGGCCAAAGATACAAAAGACCGACTCGCACCCGAGTCAAATAACACCAAGGCAGGTACAGAATTCACAAGAAAAGTACCTACGCACAACATAATATAAGCATAATATCTCAACATCAAAATAAATATACGAAAGAATACATACCAGCCACGACATCGGGCGCTGCGCGGACCTCCTCCGCGGTCAGCTGAAAAGCTCTGTCTCGTGCCCTCGGCGCCTCGGCCTTCACTGGCCGACTCTCTGTAGCTCTGATGGCGGCAGGGGCAGATCCCTGAGGTGCTCCCTGAGATGATCCTCGCAACTGCGGACACTCTGCCTTCCGGTGTTCGGTCTGATTGCAGTGAAAACACACTGCAAACCCCTTGGGGCAGTCCTTGGCCATGTGCCCCTCCTTGCCACACTTGTAGCAAGATCCCGCTCTACAGACCCCATCATGACCCTTGCCACACTTCCCACAAGTGCGGCCCTTCTGGCTCCCTGGTTTGGGATCAGCGGGCTTCGCCCGCTTGGCTGCCGGCTGAGACTGTGCCGGTCACCGATCCCTCCCCTGAGACTCCGCCTCCTCCCTAGCCTGAGTCTCTAGCTCAATCTCCCTCTTCCGGGCATTTGCCTGAAGCTCAGCAAATGTCCGGTATGAGGAGTTCGCCGCGAACTCCCGAATGTCTCGCCTCAAGATACTCAGATATATCGGCTCATATGTGCCTGCTCGGTGGACACGTGCTCAGGGCAGAACATCGCCCTCTCATGGAACATCCTGGTAATCGCTGTAACCGACTCAATACCCTGCTTGAGGGTCAGAAACTCCTGGGCCAAACGCTCCCTCTCCACCTGGGGAACGTACTCATCTCGGAACATGGCAGTGAACCTCTCCCAGGTCACTACCGCAAGCTCAGCAGGCGTAAAGTGCGCCGTCACAAACTTCCACCAGTCCTTCGCTCCCAAGCGAAGCTGGTTCAGCGCGAACCGAACCTTCAAATGCTCAGGAGATGAGCAAGTGAAGAAACACCCCTCTATGTCAGAAATCCACCTCATAGCTGCCACCGGGTCCTGGGTCCCATCAAACTCTGGTGGTTTTGTGTTGCTGAACTCCCGGAACAACAATGCATCACCACCTTGCGCCCTCGCGGCAACAATAGCTGCGGTGGCCGCTGCAACAGCAGCCTCAGAAAGAGCGGCATAACGCTCGTCAAAGGTCTCAATCAGCGTGGTCTTAATAGACCCGAACATCTCTGGTATCTCTGCCCTGATGGCCGCAGCCACCTCCTTGTGGATGATCCGGCGGATCTCCTCATCACTGGTATCGCTGCTCTCGGGCATCAAACGTGTCCTCACCATGATCTACCTCTGAAATACAACATACGATAAATTAGAACCCATTCGCGCATACTCACACTCGACAACTCATCCCTCCTTGATCCTTGGTATTCCAAAGATTCTTACTTGGGTCATACACCGCTCCGGTGCTTTCAGTAGTACGGGCCCAATACTACTGTCCGCACCGTATCAGAATACACCCCAAGTCCTCCTCTTCGGATCCCAAATTCCAAGTACTCTATCATGCATAGGCTACTCTCTAATAGATCTCTCATAAACCCCTCGCTGCTACCTACTCACTCTTAAGCATCTCATAGCAGCTCACCTCTTCCTAGGCTAAGGCATCACATATCAGGCCACTCTAGTCCTAATAGGAATACCTAGCATACTCTAGCATGCGAATACATCATATCAGTATCAATATCACATAACATGAGGGTATTTTGGGAAATCACCGTTCGGGCGCGGGCCGATCGTACACACTCTGCTCTGCGTTTTTTCCAAAATCTTTTACTCTTTTTGAAAATACTTCTCAAATCCTCAGTTTGAGTTCAAATACGCCCGAAGGTGTACTCGAATCCCTCAAACCAAGGCTCTGATACCAAATTGTAACACCGTGAATTTAAAAATAATTTTTTGCATAATATAAAAACATTTTCATTTAATTTTCATAAAACATCAAGTTTAAAACTCCAATCCATATCATACAAAACCCCAAGATCACATATCATAAAAATCCCATGCGTGTGTACAGATCAAGCCGGCGCCTTCCCACAGTCATCACTAGTACCTGAAACAAACAACACTAACACTGTAAGCACAAAGCTTAGTGAGTTCCCCAATATACCACACATAACACATATTAGCCACTCGAGGCTATAACTTTGTGGGTCCGTAGACCCTACTCTGTGAACCCACTGGTTCTAACTCTGGGAACCTTCCGGTTCCAACTCTATAAACATGCACATCATAAATCACATAGAAATGATGCAGTACAACACATAACATACATATAGCATACAAATACTCTGTCACATAACTCTGATTACCTACTCAAGGTAAAGTATTGTGAGAAGACTCACCTCGTATATCTCGATAACTCGCGAATCCTGGAAATCACTCGTGCTCGATCCTTCGAGCTATAATTCTCCTATAACATCATATATCTCTAATTAACACTTTTACCACTAAGGTTGACTACCCCTATCAAGTCAACACTGGTCAACTCTGGTCAACGGTCAACTTTGATCGGACTCGGCGAGTGCACTAGGGCGACTCGGCGAGTCTATACGTGTTCACTGACTCTCTAGGATCCCCTCCTGACACGTCGAGTACACCCCCAACTCGACGAGTCCCACCTGGCATGAATCGCGGGGCCACAATGACTCAACTCGCCGAGTCTCAAGAACAACTCGGCGAGTTCCAGCTTGACTCAGTCCACCTGTCAACCCTCTCTAACTCTCCATGACTCACTAAGTCAACCCTTAACTCGGCAAGACCACTCGCTGAGTGGTTAAGGACAATCTTCATGCTACTCGCCGAGTCTGTTCTTTGGACTCGGCGAGTCCATGCCATGCATCAACTCAATCTCGCTTCTGAGGTCAGATCCGCTCCATCAACTCATAGATCTGGCCCTCCCAAGCTCATTCATCACGTAAAGTCACAGTCTTGGCTACCATGCAACACCTACAAGGCTCTTTTTGAAGAAATGACCTCTAAGATGGAAACCCTAGTCTCCAACCCAAAAGGAAGGACATAAAGCATGGCATTTGGGACTCTCTGGACCTACTAAGGTCCAGATCTAGGTACCATATCCCCATGGTGTTGGATAAGGTGTCTAAGTCCATAACTATTTCTGGTCAGTACTTGACCCGACTCGACATGGTCCATTTGGGTTGCATGGCACCATGCACTTGGATAGACTAAATGAGAGGAATAACACTTGGAGATTATTAATATATTATAAGTTCTAATATATTAATAATATTATTTGATTAGTTTGATCAAAGAATTAATTTGGAATTAATTAAGTGATCAAAAGATAACTAATTAAATATATGGGTTGATTATGTAAATCATTCATATCTTGTATAGTGGGCTAAGAGGCTCCATGGATTATCAAGTTGGGTTCTACCCATAGGATGCTCCATGGGAATTACAAACCCATGGGTCATGGAAATGAAGAGTCATGACCTATGCAGTTATCGCGGTCAAAATTTCGATAGCGGTCACATGCCGCTATTTGAAATCGCAGTTTTCGCGGTGGTATAGCGGTGCTATAGCGGCTTTTTTAATATTACATATAATTTAATATTTTTATATTATATTTAGAATTAATATCATAAAATCTAATAAGTCTATATAGAATTAATATCATAAAACCTAAAAATTCATAGAAAAATAACATAATATTCAAAATTCTAATATAGTAATATACAAACTACGTAGTGAAGGATGAAGAGTGAAGACCAAATTCTTCATGATCGAGTAATTAAGAAGTCAGTTCCTCCGAACTCGGAAGAAGCAGCCTCGTAGTCGCACCTGTGTTCTTCGTCTTTGTCTGTTCGTCATAGCTCAAATCGTCTTCAAGTCTTCAAGTCACGTTCACGTTTTTGGATCAGATACTTTGAATAATGTTAATTAGGTTTTTCAATGGGCTTTTTAAAATGCAAGTAACGGGCTCATTAAAAATTGTTTTTTGTTGACAACTTAATCAAATGGGCCAAATGTAATAAAAATAATTGAAATATGCAAGAAAATAAAAAAGCGGCCATAGCGCCGCTATCGCGGTCATGAGAATAGTGGTGAATTGCGGTTAATTGCGGCGCAAATTGCGCTACCGCGATTTGAAAACGATAACTTGAAAATAGCGGTTGGTGATCACTGCGAAACGCTATAGCGGCGCTATAGCACCGCTATAGCGCGCAATTGATAGCATAGGTCATGACACATTAGGGTTTACATGGTGTAACCCTAGATGTGTCAATACTATATAAGGATCCCATTCTCCACCAAAATCAGCTACACATATGAAACAAGACGGCTAGGCCGATTTCAAGAAGTGTGTATTCTCTCAAAAGTCTTTCCAAGAGCATTTGGTGTTGTGTGAAGCATTTGAGGCATCACACTTGGGGTGCTAGGCTCACAAGGTTTCAAGGAACATAAGCAACAACAAGGTAAGTTATTCTATCTTTCATTCAAGTTAGAAATTGTTCCTCATGTATGCTAGATAGGAATATAACCTTGGAATTCAACTTTGCATGATAATTAGACAAACATAGATCCAAGGTTATTAGGGTTGCATGTACACTTAGGAAGTGTTAGAATGCTCAAAACCCATCAGTGGTATCAGAGCCTAGGCTTGTTTGTTTGTTATTTGTGCTTAAAAGTTGAAAAAAGTCGAAAAACTTGCTGTTTGCCTGATGAACTCGTCGAGTCCATGGGGAGACTCGTCGAGTTCACTTGTATCTTCAACCTACTCGCCGAGTAGGTTCATGCACTCGGCGAGTAGGAGCCACAGAGTGCAGATTTTCGACTTTAGTTGCTGGAAATGGACTAGAAACATTACCCTAAACTGTTTTGGTACTTGAAAACTTGTTTTAGATGGTGTAATGTCTTTGCTAATCCATTTACAACAACTAGTTATCAAAATTACAAAGTTTTAAGTGTAATTTTTGATTCATGAAAGTGTTCATATTCATGTTCTTGATCTTATGATGTTTAGATGATCATAGGAATTATTTGTAACCTATGTGGTAGTTTAATTCTTGATCATAATGTGTTTTAATGGAGTCCATAACTTGTCCTCAAGTTATGGAAAAACCAAAAGTCACTTGAGTTAAAACCATTAAAAGAACACAAGAGTTAGAAAAATGAAGAGTCTTCATTTTTATTACTCTAATAAACTCATAAGTTACAAGAAATGAAAAGTTTTGAAAGCATACAAAACTTGCCCTCAAGTTTTGGAACAAGTAAAGTCATGTTAAAAACTTTAGTTCCAACCCTTAGAATTTTAAAAGTTAAAATTAAACCCTTATACTTATATTATTATGATTTAATAATTATATATATATATATATATATATATATATATATATATATATATATGTATAAGAACAAAGTCGTCTTACCGCTAGTACGCCTCATTCACGAAGCCGGTCTATAAGGTGGGTATAAGGTTGTTGCCTATAAAATGGCAACTTAATGGGTGTCCACTCTCACCCACCGCTTGCTTGACCGGTGGAGGGTCGTTAGCCGAACGGGTAAGACAAGGACTTATAAATTCTCATTAAAAGTATGATGAATATTATAAAGTAACTAAATGTTTTATTAAATTCCCAATCTTAGTTACTTTAGGAAAAATGTGAATAAGGTGCTAATCCATGAAATTATACTTTACACTTTGTTTAAGTCGTTGGTGGAGCGTGTGTGGTTAACCGGCACACTAACTTGGACTTAACAAGGTAGGTAAAGGGTGACTTAAAGTTTATTATAGTATCGGTGGAGCGTGTGTGGTTTACCGGCACATCGATTGAGTGATAAACTTTAAGGGTACCAAGTGATTTGCATGGTTACTTCACACCTCGTTTTGTGATCCTTGGTATCCCAGTCACAAAACTTGGAGGGCACACTCGAGATTGAAACATGCCTTTGAAAAGTTCATTGAATCTCAAAGAATCTAGGAATTTATAAGAACCAATCAAAAACCTAATATTTAATATTTCGGTTTTCGTGGTGGAAATTGGTGAATTGTCATTCACCTACCTTTCAAATATGTTATAGCTTGGATTACGGCATACCTCTTCTAAGTTATAATATATTGTGATTGGATCCTAGCCTTAATATTACATTTGGGTGTCTTATTAAGGACTCTCTAAATATCTAAACTAATGTTGTTCTTTTTTGCTTCAGATGTCTTCAAACAATACTGCTTCTGGCTCTAATCCTAATGGCTCCTTTACCCTTATGAACTTGTGTGGGAAAGTTACTTTTGATGGATCCAACTTCAATGAGTGGATCAGAAACATCAGGATGATTACCCGCTACGAGGACAAAGAATATGTCCTTGACAAGGAGCTTAAGGAGATTGATGAGACCACTGCAACTCCCCAGGAGATCGCTGACTTTCAGGCACATGAAAGGGATGCTACGAAAGTGGCATGCATCATGATGGCCACGATGACAGCGGAACTCCAAAAGTCTTATGAGGATTTCTACCCTTATGAAATGCACCAAGATCTGATGGAAAGATACCATCAAAGTGCACGACAAGAGAGGTATGAAATCATCTGCTCCATGATAACAACCATGATGAAGGACGGGGAATCCGTCACGAGCCACATGCAGAAAATGCAAAGGTATGTGGATCGATTGCTGAAGCTTAATGTGAACTTCCCTGAGGAGCTTGCAATAGATATCATTTTGCACTCCTTACCATCGTGCTATGATCAATTCCGCATGACATATCACATGAATAAGGAAGAGGTCACACTCAGCAAACTTCAGGGACTTCTCAAGACCGCAGAAACAGGCCTTAAGGGGAAGTCGGTTGTTAACACTCCTACTCCAAACTCTACTCCGGTTTTGGCAATCGGGAAAAGTCGAGGGAAGAAGAGAAAGAGCTCTTCTAAGGGTACCAAGGCTCGGACCCTTGATGGCTCTTCTTCAATTGGAACCAATAAAGGTTTCATCACTCTTTCTTCTGACCCAAAAGCGGCTGAATGCTTCTATTGCCATGAAAAATCACATTGGAAGCGGAACTGCCCAAAATACCAGCAAGATGTGAAGGATGGGAAAGTTAAACCCAACCATGAAGGTATTTACACTATCATTTCTAATAACTCACCCCATTCTAAATCTTGGGTCCTTGATACCGGTTATGGTATTCAGATTTGTTGTGACTTGTAGGGACTAAGAAGAAGTGAGAATGTGGAGCAAGGAAGAATAAACTTAATCATGGGGAATAGGAAAGCTTTACCTGTCACCAAGATTGGAGTTTATACTTTATCGCTAAGTAGTGGGTTTAGTTTAGATTTGAATAAGTGTTGTTATTCGCCAGAAATGGCAAGAAATATTATTTCCTTTCATGCATTGTATAAACAAGGTTTCACCTTTTCATTTGATAATGAAGTTGGTTCAATTAATGCTTTCTTTAATAATGTTCTTTATTTTAAAGCATTACCTTGTGATGGCGTGTATGAAACAGTATCTGTGGTTGATAACTTAGGAAATAATGTATTGTGTATTGATTCTGTTAATAATAACTTAGATAAAGCATCATTATGGCATTGTCGTCTTGGACATATAAGCAAGAAATGCATAGGCCAACTCCAAAAGGATGGAGTCTTGGAGTCATTTGGCCTAAAGTCAGATGATAGTTGCGAATCATGCTTACTTGGAAAAATGACAAAGTCACCCTTCACAGGCTCGTGTGAGAGGGGTGAAGGTTTGTTGGACCTTGTACACACGGATGTGTGTGGACCATTCAAACATGCCACAAGGGATGCTAATCATTATTATTTGACTTTTACTGATGATTACAGTAGATATGGATATGTCTACTTGATCAAGCATAAGTCAGAGACTTTCGAAAGGATTAAGGAATTTAAACAGGAAGTCGAGAATCAATTGGGCAGGAACATTAAGATGCTTCGATCTGATCGTGGTGGTGAGTATCTTAGTTCAGAGTTCCTTGACTATCTAAGGGAATGTGGGATAGTCTCACAATTGACACCTCCCAGGACACCATAGTTGAATGGTGTGGCTGAGAGGCGTAATCGAACCTTGTTGGATATGGTTCGTTCCATGATGAGTCGAGCTTCGCTACCAATCTCATTCTGGGGGTATGCCTTAGAGACTGCCGCCCATATCCTTAATCTAGTCCCTACAAAGAAAGTTGCCAAAACTCCTCACGAGATGTGGACTGGTAAAGTGCCTAAACTAGACCACATCAAGATTTGGGTTTGCGAGGCTTTCGTGAGACGCAAGACTCATGATAAGCTCGAACCCCGAAGCGAGAGGTGTATTTTCATCGGCTACCCACATCAGTCCTTTGGTTACCTCTTCTACAGACCTAGTGAAAATGTGGTCTTTGTAGCTAGGAGGGCTTTCTTTAGAGAGAGAGAGAGAGAGAGAGTTCATAAGCTAAGGAAACAGTGGGAGGCAAGTTGATCTTGAAGATCCCCAACTCTCGTAGCTTGATTTTCCCCTTCCTTTCTTGCAAATACACACAAAATTGGTGAATAATGGCCTCTTATCTCACTCACAAGAACTCTCAGCTGTTTAGGTGCTCTCAAGGTCAAGGTATCCGCAATGAAGGGCCATAAGGTCCTTTAAATAGGGCTTAGGACCGGGAAATTAGGGTTTCATTAAACAACGCGGACTCGCCGAGTCCAGACGCGAACCCGCGTCCAAATCCGCGATCTTACTCGGCGAGTCTAGGCTCCAACTCGCCGAGTTCTCCTCACAAATTAACAAAATAAATAAATGAACAATTCCTGGGAATCCGGGCTGTTTCATATATTATTATTTAATTAAATGATGATAGTTATTTAATGGTTTCCATAATTGTATGTATATTAAATGATATCCATAATTATAATTTTCTCTTTATGGAAATTAATAAAATTCGTCATTAATGTCAGCAATAACATTCTTTCAGAATGAATCTGTATCTAGGTTTTTATGTCAGCAATAACATTATTTCAGGACTCACTCACTAAAAATATAATAAAGTTGTATGGAATATGAAAAATGAGGGTGTATTCTAGTAGAATATATTCTCGTTCTCCTAGAATACACTCTTATTATTTATATATTAATTCATTCTGAAAGAATATTATTATTGACATTAATGACAAATTAAATTAGTCTCCATAAAAAGGAATCATAAATATGGATATCATTTAATATGCATTTAATGTTTACTCAATTCTTATTGGTGCATTGTAGCACACAAAAGATGTGAAAAACATTTGAACCTCTTTAAACCATAGGGATGCATCTTGTCAAATTTTATAGTTAGACTGAAAGTACAAAGCTGACCAAACCATAGGGACCAAAACTGTAATTTACTCCAGAGGAAAAAAAAACACAATTAACTACCTAAGAACCCACATTTCATAAGTAAATATGTATTGTGAATATTACTAAATATGTTAAAATCCTAATATTTTTTTTTGGTAAGAAAAGGAAAAAATTGTTATTCTTTTAGTCTAATATTTTCATTCATACATTTTTTCCATATTTTAACACAAAGTTTTGTAAAATATAACTCTACACAGTCCATTTACAGTTTAATATACAAAATTCACAACTTAATATAATATATTTTTTACTCTAATTTAGAAATTCAAAGAAGTCAAATCCAAACTCTACCATCACCAGCACCAACACACTCCTCTACTAACCACCTGTACTAGTGTCGTAACCATCCTTCTTTGCAAATCATTTTTTGTATTTGTATATAAAGTCATGAATTGAGAGGTTAAATATTACATTTATAATTTAATAAACCTATAAATTAACTAATTTTGAATTTAATACAAAACAGTTATAAATAACTAATGCATTCTTACGTACTTATACAATAAAAAATAAATATATTCACAAGAACATTAATACAAAAATTCATACATAAATCATTTATATTATAACAAAAAAAATTATAAAGTATCATTTAATACACAAAATTCATAACTTAATATAATAAATTAACATCTTAATACAATGAAATGTAATTTTTTAACTAAAAACTTACATTTATACTTTCAGATCTGGAGGCTAGTACTTCGTTCAAAATTAAATTTACATGATATTCATAATTTAAATTTGGGAGAATTTCATATATGCCCTTCTTAAACATCAAAATATCATATATTACCCAACGTAATTTCTAAATATCATATTTACCCTTCATAAAATTTCTAAATATCATATTTACCCTTCATAAAATTTCAAAATATCATATATGTCATTTTTAAACGTCAAAATATCATATATATGCCCTTCTTAAATATCAAAATATCGTATATGCACTTGTTAAACATTAAAATATATATGGTAATATCTAAAATACCCCCCATCTACAACATAATAATAATCAACAACAACAAAAAACTAAACAATCAAAATATACATTCCATAGAAAGGGTTGAAGATGAATCTTTTTGTCTATCAAGAGGCCGACACTTCAACAATTTAGAAGTTCACATTCCATTATCATAGATGTAAGGATAATATGGTTAAAATTGTTAATTATTATAATAATTCTAAGGTATAAAAAATGATTATAAAATATTAAAAACATTATATAAAGGATTTGGGCAAATATGATATTTTGAAGGTTTATGAAGGGTAAATATGATATTGAGAAATTAAGTTGGGCAAATATGATATTTTGAAGTTTAAAAGGGGCATATATGAAATTCTCCTTTTAAATTTTATATAATTTATTTAAAATTAGAAAAAATAATATATGTGTATAATGATTATTTCTTCTCATATTTCAGAAGCAAACACAATATTTATAAAAAAATCATAGCTTAATACAATCTATTTACAACTTAATAGAATCAATTCACAGTTTAATACACAAAAATCATAGTTTAATACACAAAATTATTTATTGACATCCATACTATCAACTTAAAACTTACATTTATATGTTCATATTTGGAGACATTTCTGTGTATTAAATTGTGAATTTATTATATTAAACAGCTCATTTACAAGTATAATCTCATATTCCAGTGTATTAAATAGCTCCTTCATAATTTAATACATACATAAATTATCTCATAATTCATAACCAAACGTCAACATAAAAACATATACATGAATCATAAAAGAGGATAACTTATCTAAAATTAGTGAAGAAGATAAGTTAAAAATAGAACATATCCTTATTCTACCTTCACCAGCAACATCAACACTGCCAACTACCATACGCTGCAATCAACCATCGCCACGACCGACCATTGGTGCCAATACCGCCAACTTCCTTCCCTCAAAAATCAGATCTAGATCAAATAAATATCAGAATTCACTGTTTAATTCAACATTTGAGACACTAATTCATAGCTTAATTCAATATTTTAGACACAAATTCTCATGTTAGTGCATAAAAAAATACATATTCACAGTTTTATAACTTACATATTAACAAATTAATACATAAAAAACATATATTCACAACTTAACAATTTATCGGATTTCATTGAGACATTTCATCAAACAATTTGTGTGCACCACATACATTAGATCCATAATCACCATAAAACATTAGATCTAACCAAATATATAAGGCGATATTATATTAATAGTTTATACACTCATTCGTAGCTTAATTTACCATATTTACTATTTCAATTCTAAAAAAACTTCACCAATAGCATTCATAACTAAATTTACAACCTGATAACTTACCTAATTTCATTGAGGCATTTCATCAAGCAACTTGTGTGCATCCTATTTTTGTAAAACTTTCTTATGTAAACACCATCACCGGAGATCATATCTGATGCGGTGGTGGAACCGCCGCCGACCACCATGAAATAGACCACACACAAACACCAGATCTAACCTGAAAATGTACAAAAACATGAGATCTCATAACGATCTAGTTGTGTTTGACTATATATCAAAGAAAAATAGATGGAGGTGAGTTCGAGAGAAACAAATATGGTACAGATCCGACTGAGATTTCTCTGGTGGAAGAACTAACAAAGAAAAACACAAGTTCAAGAGTTTAGAAATATAAATGAGTAAATTAGCACCTTTAGGTTGCGATGATGGCTGCAATTTGTGAGTTGTGATGCGCTGACGACGACATCGACGAAATGAAAACAAATCTGATGTGGTTCCAATGACAAAATGCAAAAATAGTAGCAAAGTCCTTTGTGAAATAGCACCAAATACTCAGATCTACATCAGATTTGACCAGATCCGGTGTGAGAGAAGATATTGGCGGTCATCAGTGGTGTTGCAGTCGCCGACGGTGATGGCGGTCCCCTTATTTTTTCAGATTTGGAATCACTACAAAGAAGGGAAGTGAAGATAGTAGGGTAGAAACAAAGGAGGGAGTAGATGGACGTTGGAATGCCATCAACGATGGTAGTGGCGGCAATGAAAATGGTGGCTCCAGCGACGATGGTAGGTGGTGTTAGGTGTGTGTTCTTGAAGGTTGGTAGAAATGTTTGAGAGAGTATGAGAGCTTGAGAGTTTATGAGTTTGAGAGACATGATAAGTTTAAATTTAATTTTAAGTGTTATTGTTTGAATAATAATAATACCCTTATTGAAAAGAGTTCTTAGATGGCTCTTAACCATTAGGGGTTCTTATTTGATCTTTTACATGCGCAGTGTAATTTCTTTAAACCACAAGGATGCATCTTATCAAATTTTCAAAGGTTGGACTGAACGTGCGAATCTGACCAACCATAGGGACCAAAACTGTAATTTTCTCATTCCTCTATATACATGAAAAAATGTGGGATTTTTTATGTTTTGTTGAAAGAAGACAATAATTTTTGACATTGAAACCAAATGATGTCACGAATTGGATTGGATTTAAATTATCTCATCATTTCAACTCAAAGTAAATTGTGATAAACTTTTATACTGAAAAACTACTATTCAAATGTTTCTATTTCCTTAACCTTCCAAAGAATATCTCTAACCTTTTATGTTGTTTTGTTAGTGCATCAAAAGTTATTGGTATCCTAGAAGTAACAGGCTTAACGAAAGAAACGAATAAGTAGAAAGGTTTTCAATATTGATTGATTAGCAAAACAAATACAAGAGCAAAATAAATAGGAATGAAACAAACAACTTCTCATAGATAACTCCTTTAAATATGGAGATGACAGCAACTAAAGAAAGCAAGGAACTCGCATCGAAATTTGCTTCATTTTCACCTTTATTTGGCGTCAAACCTTGTTCAATAGGAAAGGAACTTGGTTTGCAACCCAATTTCTTATTGTCCTTTAAAATATCCAAGTTATACTTTTGTTGGCTAAGGACCAGACCATCGCTAATTCTGGTTACTTCTATCCCTATAAAGTATTTTAAAGGACCACAATCTTTGACACTAAATTCTTTGTCAAGTTGCTCCTTGATTTCTTGGATTTTGTTGGGACAATTTCCAATAATAATCTTGTCGTCTACATAGATTAGAGCAATGACTGTTATATATGTGGTTTTATAAATAAAGAAGGAGTGATTTGCCTTGGACTGTTTGAAATTCAAGATTAAATGGAAAGTGGTGAACTTTTGATACCAACTGCATGAAGTTTTCTTTAGCCCATATAAGGACTTTCTCAAACAACAAACTCGAGTTTCACCTTCTTTATAAAAAACTTGAGGAATCTTCATGTAAACTTCCTCATCTAGATCCCCATGCAAAAAGGCATTTTTCATGTCAAGCTGATGGATGAGCCAATCCCTTTTTACAACAACCGCTAATAAAGTTCGAATTGTAACTAATTTGGCCACCGTTGTGAATGTATCATGATAATCCACCCCTTCAATTTGGGTAAAACCCTTTGCTACCAAACGATCTCTGTATCTCTCAACTTTGCCATTTTGGTTTGAATCTGATTTTATAAACCCATTTTGAGTCTATAACTCTCTTTCCTTTAGGCAGATCCTCCAAGGTCCAAGTTCCATTTTTCTCCATTACTTTAATCTCCTTTTGCATAGCTTCATGCCAATGAACATTTTGATCTGCTTGTTTGAAACACTTGGGCTCGTCATTATTATTGATGGCTAAGAGAAAAGTTTTATGGTTAGTTGAAAACTAATCATAAGAAATGAAGTTAGAAATTAGGTGGCATACCGTAGAGGAAACTTGATTGAACGTTGATGTTGGGTGTTTGACCGAAGGGGGAACTTGACCACGAATTCCTTGAATCTCGATGGATGGAATCTTGCTCGAGTAGGTCTCGTTTCAGATTGGACTTCTTCTCTTTCATTTGGTGCATTCATGTCAATTGTATCATTGTTGGGTTGTTCTTCATCATTCATCTGATCCACTTCATACTCATCGTGAGTTTCATGTGAGTTATTTAGCTCACCTGTTTGATCACGATGCATTTGAGTATCTTGCTCCATGCGATTTTGTTCTTTGTTATTTTTCGAAATCGGTTGATCATGACAATGACAATCATGACACACCATCGGTTCTTTGGTTCCATCTTCATTGTTTCCTTGAACATTTTTGAAAGGAAAAATTTCTTCGTGAAAGTTGACATCTCTAATGAGTATTATTTTTCTAGTCTCAAGATCAAAAATCTTGTAGCCTTTAGTTCCTGGAGGATATCCAAGAAACACCCCGGGCTTCCCCTTTTCTTCGAACTTGTCTCCTTTCATATTGGTGTTTTTAAAATAAACGAGACAACCAAAGACCTTTAAGAAATTATAATTCGGCTCTTTGTTCCAAATTAATTCAAAAGAAGTTTTGTTTTAATAACCTTAGATAGGAGACGGTTGATCACATATGTTGCGGTTAAGATGCATTCACCCCAAAACCTTTTTGGAAGGTTTGCACCGATCCTTAAGGACCAGGCTATTTCAAGTAAGTGCTTATGTTTCCTTTCAGCTACCCCATTTTGCTGGGGAGTATGGGGAGACATGGTTTCTAACAATATTCCCTTTTCATTGTAAAATTCAAGCATGTTAGTGGATGTGAATTCCCCACCATTATCAGACCCGATTCTTTTGATTTATTTCTTAAATTGCACTTCTATCATTTTGTGAAAATTCTTAAGATATTGGCTGGCCTCACTTTTATGTTTAAGAAGAAATATCCAAATTGCTCTACTAAAATCATCAACTATGCTAAGAAAATTGTTGGCTTTAGTATATGACGGAATACGATATCCGCCCCAAATATCACAATGAATTAATTCAAACGGAGCATTTATTTTAATAAAACTAGAAGGAAAAGGTAATCTCGTATGTTTTGGTTTGGCACAAGAATCACAAAAACTATGTAAATCATTAATACAGCTTTGAGGAAGTCTACACTACCAAGCTTTCCTTTTGAAGTGTGTCTAAGTCTTTTGTGTCATGTCTCAATGGTGGTGGCCACAATTTTTCTTCCTTGAATCATCTTCATTTGGTATAAACCCCCATTGGTATCTCCCTATACCAATCAAGCTCCTCCTTCGAAGCCCCTACATAATACAAAAGTTAGGGAAAAAGGATATGAAATTGCAGGTCACGGTAAAGGCGACTAACATAAAGAAGACTGCATTTCAAATACGGAACATAAATAACTCATTCACTTTTGTTCCCCCTTGAAGAACATAATCCCCTTTTCCCTTAACTAGAATTGAATCGCCATTGGGAATAATAACAAGAGCCTTGAAAGGGGTAGGCTTATTGTTAATAAGGATGTCAGATAAGCAAGTAATGTATTCTGTGCAACCCGAATCGAGAATCCGCTCACCTTCTTCGTTTTCTTTATGAGCCATATTAGCTACAAGATTAATACCCTCACCATTACCTATTCCAGAAAAGTGCTTCAAGAAAAGCTGATAATCTTCATTTCTCAAACCTAGAATTAGACTCATCTCTGTCTCGACACATGCAACCTTGCCCTTTAACCTTTCTCCTTTCTTTCCGGGACACCATTCTGGCTATCAGATCAGTTTGAATCAACCCTCACGCTTATGGCCATCTCTTTTGCATTCTGTGTAGTGTTCGGTCCCTTCTTTTACATCCTTGGTTCCAATTCTTTCTTTGTTCGAACCTGGAGGACCAAAAGCTTTGAATGCATCGAATTCAACGGGTTTTATGTTCTCATTCGAGATGGCTCTTTGCCTTTCATCCTAAGCCACCATGTGATATGTTGTCCCAAGTGAAGGAATTCGTTTTGTAGCTAAGATTTGGGTTCTAATGATTGTGAATTCAACATCCGGCCCCATCAAAAATTTATAAGATATATGGACTGGAATTCATCCTATATAGATCATAACTGGGTAAAGTACATGGACATAGTGGCGCCACCTTGTCGACTAGAGGTGATATTTTGATGGAAAACGTAGATTAGAAAACAATGCTCTAAGCGGAAAAACATTAAAAAAATTAAATGATTAGGGCACATGCAACCTAAAGAGGATCTATGTCTTTCACATAAAGACAACATACTATGAACTATCAAACTACAAAACCCTAATGAAATCATAATTCATAAGGAAGTTTAAATACCTCTTGATTTGTTATAGTAAAAAAATCTAAAACCTTCTTCAAAGCTTTTAGAAGAGAGCACCACAATTGTCGTGCATCTGATGGTTCACACCCAACCCTAGTAACTAAGAGACTTTAAGAGAGAGGATAGGGATGATAGAATTTTCAGCCTTGGTTCTCAAGAATGAAGTGGCCAAAAATTGGAGCCTAATGGTTCCTTATATAGTGCAACTTGGAAACCCTAGATAAGCCTAAATGCGAATAAAATAATATTTATTAAAATTGGTAATTACCTAGCTTCCTATTTATTTGTAAGGAATATTGTAGATGACTTGGAATATCCTAGAATTCGTCCACTCCTTCCATGGAAGGTTCTGGACTCTGTCTTGTTCAATTATTGAACAATTCCACTTTAACCCTTGCACTTTTAATTAATCCAATTAATTATAATTAATTTATGACGAATTCTTAATTAAATAGTACTATTTCTAATTAATATATTAGTTCCATAATAAATTAACAAATTCATTTATTGCTATTAATTAATCATATAATAAACCAATAAATCAATATTTATCTCTAAAAGTTATCCTATTCAATTACTAGGTTTGAGGCAACCCAAAAGGACTTTGCTAATAATTCAAGATTATACTAATTTAGTTATTGACTTAGACACCTAATCTAACAGTCTCCTAATTAGGTAAGTCTAAAACTAGATTACTTGTATAACTTTTAAGTTAAACAACAAAGAGTGCTTCCGTAGCAACTGCCCAACTCTAAACTAAACAAACGTTGGTCCTAAGACAAGTGATCAAATATTCATCAGTTCTTCTAGATATTGTACGGACTTGATACATGGAAGAGAGCGGTGGCTAAAAATGGGTACCCAATGACGATCATTTTATTATCCGCTTTCTTAAACTCCCCTTATAGTATGGATTCGTGAATCAGGTGTACTAACGATTTGAATGACTTAGTCTTATACACACACACACACACACACACACATATATATATATATATATATATATACATATTAAAAAATTAATCATATTTATAGTATAAGGTGTATTTTAAACATTTTAAAACACTAGGGATTTGACATTAATTATTAGAATTAATCAATATCTAAATTAATCGTTTATACATTTAAAAAGTTAATCATATCAATCAATTAAATAACTAATCAAGTCAAAGATTTATCTCCTAATTTGCAGGCTTTTATTTAATTATCAAATATACAACAAATTTGGATTTGGCAGGTATAGAAACATATAATTACCAAATACAAGGCATGTAAAATAGATTAGGAAGATAAATTCGAAATTTTCGAATTCGACAGATCTCACGTCGTGAGATGCATAAAATCGAAAATCTTGTTTGATTCTTTCACATAAAGGCAACATACTATGAACTATCAAACTACAAAACCCTAATGAAATCAGAATTCATAAGGAAGTTTACATACATGTTGATTTGTTATAGTAAACAAATCTAAAACCTTCTTCAAAGCTTTTGGAAGCGAGGACCACAAGTTTTGTGTCTCTGATGGTTAGTAACTAAGAGACTTGAAGAGAGAGGAGAGGGATGATAGAATTTTCGGCCTTGGTTATCAAGAATGAAGTGGCCGAAAATTGGAGTCTAAGGGTTCCTTATATATTGCAACTTGGAAACCCTAGATAACCCAACCCTAAAAATGAATAAAATAATATTTATGCAAATTGGTAATTATCTAGCTTCTTATTTATTTGTAAGGAATATTGCAGATGACCTGGAATATCCTCAAATTTGTCCACTCCTTCCAAGGAAGGTTCCAGACTCTATCTTGTTGAACTATTGAACCATTACACTTTTAATTAATCCAATTAATCCTAAAACTAATTCTAATTAATTTCTGATTAATTCTTAATTAAATATTACTATTTCTAAGTAATATATTATTTTCATAATATATTAATAAATTCATTTATTGCTATTTATTAATCATATAATAAACCAATAAATCATTCTCTTTCTAAAAGTCATCCTATTCAATTGTTAGTTTTGAGGGCAACCCAAAAGGACATTGCTAATAAATCAAGATTATACTAATTTATTTATTGGCTTAGACACCTAATCCAACAATCTTTTGCTTTAATTTGCATGCCCTAGGGGTGCTTTCTTTCCCAAAAAGTTCATTCAAATTAGACCATATCTCTAACGTTGTTCCTACATATTTGACGTTGTTTCATATGTTTTTCTCCATGGCGGTTATCAACCAACCATTTATCATGGCATCTACTCGCATCCACGACATGTACTATTTGGAACGCTTTTTGGGTTTCTCGATCGTTCCATCAATAAACTCTATTTTGTTTTTAGCGAACTAAAAGTTTAACATCTCTTGGATCCAATCGGCGAAGTTGTTGTCTGTGAGAACCTCGTTCACGTGTAGTTGTTTTAGGTAGTCGGATGGATAAAGGTAATAGGGTTAGTCGTATGTGATCCCACCACCAGAACCTTCTCCATCTTTGGTTTTGTCTCCTGTCATTCTTTAAGATCAAAGGCTAGGTTTGAAAACCCGCTCTGATACCATAATAGGTTTAACAAAAGAGAAGAATAAGCAGAAAGGTTTTCAACATTGATTGATTATCAAAACAGATACAAGTGAAAAATAAATAGGAATGAAACAAACAACTTCCCATAGATAATTCCTCTAAATATAGAGAGGATAGCAACTACAGAAAACAAGGATATATCAAATCCTATAAGAAGCATGTGAAAGGACTTTTAAGGACGATTATTCTCCATATAATGAACTGTGTGAGCATGCTTGGTCTCCACTTCAAAATAGGTAACCAAAATCATGATTATTATGAATTTCATCTCGATTTAGTTCAATGGTGAAACCATTTAGAAACACATTTTATATACAGACAACATTGTTTATTTTTTTTGTTTACTATGAGTTAACTATAAAGGGTTTCCGCCTTCCCCTACCATTGGTGTTTGTTCATCTCATTATTTTCCCTTTTAGATCACATTTTTATAATTTTTAAGATTTGTTTATATTTTCATGTTTTCTTTGTTATTTTGTACTTTTCTATAGGGTGTTCACAACAATTGGAACGAGGAAATCACTTTATAAGACCTCAAAAATAGATGTGGTATGTTTAGGATTTGATTTTATCGAGCATATATTAATGATACTTGTTAATTTTTATGATATTTTATGTTATTACATATTCATTTCTTTGAAATAGTTTACACAACTGCCAGCCACCACCAACGCAGACTCGTCTCCTTTACAAGGTTTATTTTTTGTTTGTTTTTTTGTTGAATTGATTCCTATCCTTTTGCCTCTTCTCCTATTTGGTGAATGGTAACTACAGTTGTTTTGATTTAAACGAATATTGAAGATATCAATGATGGTTAGGTTCAATTTCAAAAGAAATCAAGGCACTAGACTCTATGGAAGTCATAGCTAAGAGCTTCACATCATCTTTATCCTACTGATATTTTGTATCTTCTAAGATCTGTAAAGGTATTTATAGATTCATCTCTTTCATACCTATCTTCTATATCTTCGAGACTAAATACTGCATACTTATGGTTCGAAAATTCCATGGATTGTAGACAAAATTTGAACATTGACTTTAAAATATTACTCCATATACTATAAAGTGTAGACAAAATTTAATGGAGACAATTGTTTTGCTGACTGTGAGAGTTACTTTGGTGGATTTTGTGAATGTACAGATACTTTTTGAACTTTTATATTTTATAATTTACTCATTTTAGAACTTATTATCATTTGTTTTTACAAGGATAGTACATGTGGTGAAAACTGTTAAGAATGAAGATGTAGGAATACAATATGAAGTGACACCTATTAAAGATAAAGAGAGTTATGAAATCAAGCCAAAGAGTGCAGATACAAGAAGTACAAGTGTTAAAAAAATTGTAAAAAGGAAAATCATAAAAACATGTTCCTAAAGATGTTAAGAACAATAAAGTGACAGATAAACCAAAAGTAACTATTGAGGAACAAAGTATTGTCCCTGAGCAGAAAAAAGACGAAACTGAAAACAAGGGTGAAAAGAAAGGTAAAATGGGTTCCAAAATGAAGGGTATTATTGTCTAGCCTGACAATAATGAAAAAATGGAAACTAAAGAGAAGTTAAAGGATGGGAAAGTGAAAAATAGAAGGATGTTAAAGGTGAAATAAAGGGTAAAGAAGTAAAACAAGCACTACCAATGGGCTCCAACCTCTCATGTAAGTCAATGGAGAAGGAAATACAATCATTACTTGAGAAGTTATTGGATCTGAATGATTCCATGAGTAAGTCCTTACTTGAATTTGTTTAATATTTTTCCCTTATAATAACCACATCATATTCACATTCTATGAGTAAATTCGTATATATGTCGTGTACTTCAAGGAACTTCATGCCATTGCTTCCATTTACTAAATGCGAAAGCCAATAGTCAAAGTCAATGTTGACTAAGTTTCTTATAAATTCACATTTGGTCCTTATACATTTAGCTACATGTCACATTTACTACACACAACTTAATGCTAATTACTAGATTCGTCTATTCCCTATGCTAATTGTTATTGCCCTATTTGTCTTTCTAATTAGATTTTGTCTGTCTTGAACATTCTGTAGGAATCAGATGAATCAAAAGAAACATAAGTGCAATGACAGAGAATATGATGAGCTTCTAAGTTCTATAAGAGATGATATTAGTGAGTACAATGTCAGAAAATGAACATTTAGATTAGATAAATATTTTTGACAAAATATTATTCTTGTAAAGTATGATCATAGAGCATTTATATGCAGGCATCTGGGAGCATGTCATCAAGAATGCATATACTAAGGAACGAGTTTCTATCCATGGAAGCATATTACATGTAAGGTTTAATTGCTAATATACATATAATACCTATATATATATATATATATATATATATATATATATATATATATATATATATATATATATATATATATATATATATATATATATATATATATGTATATGTATTCCAATTAATGGGTGAATATAAAATTTTGGAAGAAAAATCTATTAACTTTAAGGGTTTGGTGTAGATGGATGATGTGATAACTCAAGCTCAAACAACAAGGGAAACCTTAGGGTCTCAAGGGGCCATGTTTGGTGATGTTTAAGGAACAGTTAAACAATTGAGCAACAAGTTCCCTATAGTTCGGGACTAATCAATATATTTCTTTTGCTTTTTTTTTTCATTAAAGAGATATTTAGAATCGATAAACTAAAGTTTGTTTAAATCGTTTACAAGGTCTATTAGAAGAAATAAATAAAGGGATACTTTCATTATATCTGTTGTCATTGCGGCTTGTAAGTTGTTTCTCATTATATTTGGCTTTCAAAGTAAAAAAAAAAAAGTTAATGTGTTTATCATGAAAATGTGAAAACAATGTTATATTCCAAAGAAATTTTGTCCAGTGTATTATTAAAATTAAGAATTTGGAGATTTTTTTGTGCATTTTTTTGGATGTTTAGTTTCTTACTGTTGAGATAATGAGATAGTTATATGATGTATATCCCCTGCTTTTGGAGGGTGTTATTTGATTATTTGAATTTGACGTAACATAACATTTACACAGAACCATAACATTATGATAATCGTTTTACAAAAAAATAAACTTTTAAATCATTGAAAAAGCAGTGTCATTATGTTCTTAAAAGTTTCAGGATTTATTATATAAAGCATATGGTACATTCACATGGAAAATTACTTTTGATGCTAGATGCCAATAGGGAAAACAAAGGTGATGACATGGTAAATACTTGAAAAGAACGTTGGTGTCCTCCATAGTGATATATAAGTTAAATTAAATTCCACGAAGGTATATTTGTAAATATCAGTTGATGTTTTCCTATGTTAGATCCTTGCAATTGACAAAATGAATATTAATCAAGATGTTGTAGATATCCCTATTGTGGCATTTACATTTGGAGAAAAAAAGCTTTAGGTACAATTAGTTCCTTGTGTTGTTTTGATATATATTTTTTTCTTTTTCCTATAATTTAATTTTATGATTTTTATAGAAGAAATGATATCGCAACATTTTGATGAAAGGATTTCATGTTGTGGTCCTTCTCGTTGCTGGCCCTGGAGTTCGTGATACACATATTATTATTGTTTTTTTCTATTTTATTTCACTAAATAAAAATATGAGATTAGATTTTTTTTTGTTATTATTAGTGTGGGTTTAAAATGTTTACTAAATTGAGTGCAAGGAAGCTTTTTACTAACATTCGTTTAAAAAGATATGAGCTCGATTGTTCATGATTCAGGAAATACTTTTGTTGATAAACACGTTTGTTGTTGTTTTAGGTATCAATATATGAACAAAGAAACAAGTGGAGGCATGGAAACCAATTGCGGATACTATTCATGTCAAAGGATAAACTTTTAAATTTTATCGAATCAAAACTCTTAGAGCAATATACTTTGAAAAGCTCTTTCAATTATCGTAATGCAATTAAGAATAGCAATGTACATTCATTTTTTATAGAATACTACAACATATTTGACTATTATGTGTTTGTAAATGGGCGAATTACAGAGAATATCAACATACTTTACTATGGTTACCAATCCGCGTAGCGCGGGGGAAATCCTTCTAGTGTTTTTGTAAAATATGGGTGTATGTCAATTTGGCGTTTTATTAAATATGTTATCGGGTTATAAATTATTAAAAAGTATTAAAATTTTAAATACATTTTAAAATTTCATCATATTTAAAATATAAAAATATAATTAAATATTCTCAAATTATGTGAACACAAAATTAACACAACTCAAATAAAGTAGATATAACAAAACCAAACTAAAGGGATCAAATATGGGAATGTTGAGTGTCAAATCTAATAAATAGGGTGTTTGGGATTGCTTTTCAAAATGTCTTATTGACTTATTGGCTTTTGGAAAAGCTAATAAGTCAAAAAAAGTGGTTGACAAACTCAAATGTACTTTTTAGAATACCTTTTCCATTAGCTTCAAAAAACACTTTTCAGAAAGCATGTAAAACTTGGCTTTTTGAAACTGTTTTTGGTTTTTTAACCAAAATAACTTCAAAAAGCATTTTTAAGCCAAACACTTTTAACTTATTGAGTTATTGGCTTTTTCACCATAAAAGTTAATCCAAACATTTTTTAAAAAACTCCTCTTACCACCACTATAAGCCAATAAACACTTTTATCTAAAAGCACTTTTAGATTTCAAAAAGCACTTCCAAACACCGTCAAAATAAGATTATCAAAATATGCTAAAAAATTAACGAACATAAACACACTAATGATCAGTATGGATAGAAATAGGGTCTGTGTCCTCATGAATTATAACAAAGTTGTTTAATTACAAATATGATTGCTATTTAAATGAAATAAAACTGATGGGGGGATTTGATGTCAACAAAATTAAGATAATAAAAAGGCATTCCAACATAAATGTTATATTTTTTCATAATTCAAAAAAAAAAAAAAAAAAAAAACTAGAACAATCGATTTGTCATGATTCAATTTAAGATGATCAATAATTATAATGTAATGATCTTTAAAATAATGACTTATATTGAAACAAGTTGTTGACCATTCTAACATCTTCTATTTATGTAATCTAACAAGCTATATTTCATTAGTTAAATTTAACGTGCAACTCTAAGATCTAGTAGTTTTAATCTTATAGTGCACATTGCAATGATGATGAATATGTCAATTATAGTAAAACATACACACCGTTTAGAATGCTTTGATTATATTTTATGAATATATATATATATATATATATATATATATATATATATATATATATATATATATATATATATATATATATATATATATATATATATATATATATATATATATATATATATATATATATATATATATATATATATATATATATATAATAGAGTTGAAATCATTTACAAACACAACACCACTATTTGTTCATATTATTAAGAATTAAAACATATTAAAATTTTTGAAGTATCAAAGAACATTATTAGAACAATTAACAAAGTGATACAATGTCATTAGTAATATAACATGTTTCGAAATAGAATATGGAATTGAATATAAGAATTCATATAAACAAAACATTAAAAAGATCTAACATAATTATTTCATATAAGTAACTAAATCAAAATCTCAAATGATAAACCCTAATGTTGGTATTGTAGTGATTTAGCCATACATAATTATTGGATTAAATGTTTAAGATCATAACTAAATTGGTATAACTTTATGAAATAAAAGCAAGTGTTTTTTGGGTTTTTTTTCTCAATAACTAGGAACAACTTTAGGAGAGTGAGGAAACGATTTTTTAATTTATTATATGATTAATAAATTTATTGGAAATGTTAAGAAATAATTATAATTAATTGAAAATTAATTTTGGATTAATTAAAATTAATTGAAAGTACAAGAGGTGTATTTGTAATTGTTTAATTGTTAAGCAAGGAGGGCATTCTAAAACCCTCCATGCTTGGACGGTTTTGATGAGGTGGTTTAGAAGGGTTCTGGAAGCCTCCTTTAGCTAATAAGTGTTAAGTTATTAATTAACTTGATGATCGATTAGATCTATGTAACATGTAAGCGATGAATATATAAACAGTAAATAACCCAAGTATGAATCAAGATGTGTCGAATGATTAGATTACTCAATCTTCAGCAGAGCTCGACTAAGAACTTCCGTTGTAGAGGATTCTAGGGTTACAAAAGATAAGAACTTGTACGCTATCAAATCTCTATCAATCTTACGTTAAGAATGCATGCAAGCATCTATATATAATAAACCCTAAACAAAACTCACGGATGGACAGGCCCATACCAGAGATATATTAGAGTAACTAACGAGCCCAATAGACGCAACACAAAATACGACCCAATAATCTCCCCTTTTGCGTCAAATTGGAGCGAGACTACTTCTTCTTCTTGCTTGGGCCAGCAGCGGGAGCCTTCTTTACGGTATCAAACAGATGTGTGATAAGAGCAAGGATAGTCTGTCTGAACCGAATGTACCATTGAATCATATCATCAAAGTACTTTATATCATCTGCTGTGTTCTGCTTGCATCGATGGATGATCCCTAAAACGTGTTCCAAACATGCAGTGGTATAGAGATGTTTGTCTGCCAAGGCAAAAAGACATTTATGTCCTTCGTTCCTGGTAAACATGACAAAGTTTCTCTTCGGGTCAATCTTCCCCATCTGCATCATGTTGAGATCACTGGCAGAGCCAACAGGAGATATGGTAGACTTCTTCTTAAACACGCTCGCAATCTCCTGATCCATCAAAGCAACTTCCATGATGTAGCATACAAGCATCCTCTTAAAATGGTCGATGATCGGACCATATTCAGCTTCGTTTGTCAGAAGGATGTTGTGCAAGATAATCCAATCATGGGGATTAAGGTTGGGAAGATCTGCAAGTGAGATGGCATGTTCGGTCTTGGCAGATCCCCGAAGTACCTTGAAGCGAACATTGGTGAAGTTACCTTCCCTGTACGGCTTCAGGACCCGAACATTGATGATTTTCTGAGCGCTCCAAGTCTGGTATTGGGGTTGAGCAGCCTTCAGATAAAAATCGATTAAGTCCCGATCAACCTGTGGATGAGGATGAGGGAACTCTGCAATGTTTTCAAAGGCATGAAAAACAAACGCCTTTCGGGTCAGTGGCATGTCGAACTGTGAGTCGACAGTATTGGAATGATCTAAAGAGATCACAGGTTCCAGCCACAAGATACTTGGTGTGTCAATGGCTTCCTTAATTAGCCTCTCAAGAGTCCAGGAAGGAAAAAGAGTTTTCCTGCTCTCAAGAAGGTTGTGGGCTTCTTTCTGTTTCCTTTCGGCTTCTTCAGCCTCTCTAGCCACACGAGCACTGATGTCAGCCTCGTTGTTTCGACTTTGCCGCTTCAGAATGTCGGCAATTGTCTCTTTATCATCATCTTCACTCTCCTCAGCAATGTTTTTGCCTTTTTCTTTCACACCAGAACCGGAGGCTTGGCCTACTAGAGGAGGTTCGGTTATGTGAGTTGCTGAAGTAGGAGGTGGTTGAGACACTTGTTCTTTTTCTCTCCCTTGTTTCGGAATGGACACGAAATCAAGGAGCCCTTCGATTTTGCTGAGTAGAGCGAGGGCGGGAGCAATCTTCTCTGCAAGGGTACGACGTACTGAATAATTGATGATGGGGTCATGTGCTTCAAGGATGTTGGAGATAGCAGAGTGGACATCCGAAACACACGATTTAACCACCTCTCTTTCAGATCGTAGAGAGTCAATCTCCTGTTGACAGTTGGAGAGTTGAGTACTCTTGACCTTCAAAGCGGTAGTCTTCCTTGCGAGAGCATCCATGAGAGAGTTCTCGGCAGCTAAGTCTTCTTGAAGCTTGGAGAGACGCTCCTCAATGGTGGTTCTGAAAGCTGAGTTATCGTCCGAAATAGACTGTCTGAGAGAGGCGAACGACTTCAGATCAGAAGCGACTGATGTAGCCAACTGGTTGATGATGGGTTCCAGTGTAGTCTTGGTGGCTTCAGCACTTTCCTGTAAAGATTTCAACAGGGAAGAGGCATCAGTAAATAGTTTATCGACTTTTTCGGTCGCAGCCTGACAGGCTTTGGTTGAGGCATTGATGGCGGCAGTGGCGGAATCAAGGGAAACTTGATGAGCTTTGGAAAAAGCCTCAACAATTTTCTGAATTGCAGCTTCAGATATGGATGAATGAGAAGTAGAAGAGGAGGCGATGAGCGAGTCGATTTTGTCATGTATCTCCTTGAGATGCCTTCGGGTGACAGGAGTGTCGTCATCGTCATCACTCTGTACTTGAAACGGACTATAATCGACCGAGTCAAAAGTCATATTTTCCACGCCAAGGAGTGGTTCTTCATCCTCTGATGCGTGAGCAGGAGAAGATGGTGGTGGTGAAGCTGGTGGTTCGGTGGTAAAGGTAGGTTCGAGTTGGGTGGTGTGTTCGGTAGTTGGTGCGGGTTCGGGTGCTGGGGTAGATTTTGGTGCGTCAGTATGAACCCCTGTATCAGATACGTTGGTTCTAACATCTGTAGTGGTGGTGGTTGTTGCTTCGGTAAAGATTGGTGGTGATATTGGGATAGAAGTAGGTGGTATTTGAGTGGTGGAAGTTATAGGGGGAATAGAAAAAGGTATTGTGACCAGTGGAGAGGAGACAAGAGAAGGAGAAACATGAATTTCATGGGTTGGAGATCGTGGTGGAGTGTTGCCACGTTGAGATCCATCCGAATCAGAACCCTCGCCCTCAGATTCACTTGAGGATGAAGCGATAATCAACTTTCATCGCGGTTGGGTTTTTCTCCTCTTCTGCGGTGGAGATTGAGCAACTCTGGTAGTTTTCCTCTTCTTGGGAGATGGGCCTTTCGCCCCCTTTGCCACCTGTTTTCCCTTGTCATCCTTCTTGCCTCTAGCAACAGGCTTGTCAGCATCATGGATTGATTTCAGCATCTCTGGAGTAAGATCCCTCGGACCAGAACTTCTGAACTCCTTATACGTTTGAATGATCCTGCTGTCAGCCGGAACACCACCATACATCGTTTCCGGGATAGACCCATTGAATGGAAACTTAGAAGCATCCTCCACAATGATCTTCGTGGTATGGAAAGTACTAATCGAAGACATTGGAGCACCAGCGACAATGGGGACGTGGTACTTGTCCATCACCCATTTCGTGACAATAGTCCAGAACCGGGCATATGAGATCTCTGAGTGCCGGGAGGTCGAAGAGAGACTCTGGATAAGTTGTTGCCACAGGACTGACCCGTAGTCCATGTTGATGCCATTGTAGATCCCGTACATGATGGAGAGAAATAAACGACTTGCCCCATCGGATCCAGCACTTCGTTCAGATAAGCCCTTGAAAAGAACAATGAAAATTCCATTCCACTGTGGAGGTAGGCACAACTTCTTGAATTTCGTCACTGTAGTAAGCACCTCAGTGTACCCCATTTTGTAGAACATGTTGAACAGATGACCCATGGGAATGGTTTCCGGATTAACCCTCGAAGAATCAGCGTCAAACCCTAACAACGAGCAAAACCTCTGCTTTGAAATCGACGCCTTGTGCTCAAAGACATCGAAGAAAATCCTGTCAACGACCTTGTCGTAGTGTGCTGTGGCAAAGATTTGAGACAGGAATTCCATTGGAACAACTTCAACCCTGGTAAGCGCAGGAGCGATGGAGGAGTACTTCAAGCATTCGATGATAGGAAACATGAACGCATCGTACACCTGAGGAGTGAGATCGATGATCAAACTCTACTGTGGGCGAATGGGCAGGATGTGAGACGTTGCGTGAACTGAGGAAGAATCTGCCATTGCTGTGAAGAAAGTGGGAGAGATGATGAACAGTGAAGGTTGAAGGATTTCTTGCTCTCTGGAAATATAGGCGTAGTAAAGAGGTAAATGGTGGATCACGTTGCCTTTTATACTGTGGGTAAAGGAGAGAGAAAAATCTTCCCAAATCTTCGATTGAAAAACGAAGGGTTTTTCGGAGGTGACTGACGCGTGACAGTTGGCATAGCCAATGATCACGCATGAGAGAGAATGCCAGGCCCTAATTACACGCCTTCCCATCAGGCGCCGTTTGGATATGAAACGGTTCCTATTCGCACGCGGTTCCCTGTTGCACCGTTTGAAATCAAATCGATTGGACTCACGCCGTTTGAAATCATTTCGTCATCTTATCCCTTTAGAATGAAACGGCATCTTTAAAATTAAATCGCCACGTGGATCAATATTAACCACAACTTTTAATAACAGCCAACCCAATTAAAATTCCTTAGAATTAATGAAACCAGAATTTTGGAAAATCAAAAAGATTTTCGTGCTGAGTGTGTAAAAGAAAAAGAAATAAAGCAACACTTTTGAGAGATTATGTGATGTCAATAAAGACACGAAGCAGTGGATCCCGGGCACGAATCTCTTCCTTCAAAGTCAAGAGAGACTTTAAAGTGTTTGTGTGGTTTCCCGTTGAATAACGATCAGACACTTATGAAGAAGTGTTGAAAGACTTCTTTTAATTTGGCTTATGAGGGTGGCTTTCGCTTCGATTCAGAATTCCTAAGCTTGATATAAGATAGAGATCGAACGAAGTACTTGTGAGACCAATGTACTCTGTTGAACAAGTAGGTTGGAGATAATTTAATTGGCAAGGTAAACTATTGTACGTGAAATCTCAAAAAAATTAAAACTGGATCCCAAGGGAAGAAATGTTATTGGACTTAACAATTTCATAGGAATCACTCAAAAGAAAAAAAATAGAGATTTCATGTTGTACCCCCATGGAGAAGTTCGTCAATTCATTAGTGAAAGCTAGAGCAAATTAATTGTTCACCGTCAATGCATAATGGATATTGAATTTGGGCTTCACTTAGCACGTAGTGACACGAAGCTAAGATCATGAACACAGAAATTGTGCAACCATAAACCTCAGTGGTAATGTCTGAGAGTCTCAAGGGTTACGTTTGTGAAACGAGTGAGATGGAGAAAAATGATGTAGATGGTATAAAGAAACCAAAGTACCTCTACTATAAAAATAGGGACCAAGCAGACAACTCTTATCTCACGTGAGAAGAGAGTTAGGTAGCTCATGATTAGAATAATTATGAGAGCCTAATTGGGAAGACAAAGTTTGTTTGTACCAAGTCAGTAAGGCTATTATTCAGAATCAGATGAGGCTTGGACACATACAGCAGCATGCTTCTAGGGACACTTAGCTAGTGAAATAATTTACCCAAAACGAGACATAAAAATAAAATAATAAAATAAAAAAAATAAGAGCCAATAAAAAATTGTTTTGGAGTTTTTGAATTTAAAAAAAAATTGAATTAAAAAAAAAATTGGTTTTTGGAATTTTTGATAAAATAAAAAAAATAAGACATAAAAAAAATTATACAAAAAAAAAATGTTGGAACCGAACCCGAGCATTCGGTTTATTTCGGTTGAGAAAACTTTGGAACTGAACCCGAGCGTTCGGTCTATTTCGGGTGAGAAAAATTTTGTAACCGAACCCGAGCGTTCGGTCTATTTCGGTTGCCAAAAAAAATTAGATTGAAAGGGAGAAGAACTTTGACAATAAGATAAATGAATTAAGAAAAATGATACAAAAGATTTACAACCATAGAAACTACCTTTGAGTGATATGTGAAAATCAGATGATACAACCAAACCCGAGCGTTTGGTCTTATTTCGGCACACCAGATCAAGACCCGAACCCGAACGTTCGGTCTATTTCGCTTCTTACTTTTGATCTTGAGAGGTAATTTTTGGTACTGACTCCGATTCCATCATTTCAAGCCCTTCTAGAATTTTGTTAAAAGATGCTTCAGGAAGAGCTTTGGTGAAGATGTCAGCCAGTTGATCAGTGGTTCGAACAAAATGAATTTCGACGTTCCCATCTTCCACATGATCCTTAATGAAGTGATACCTCAGTGCGATGTGCTTAGTCTTAGAATGTTGCACTGGGTTATGACAAATCCTAATTGCACTTTCAGAGTCGCAATATAGCGGGATCTTTTTCATATTGAGTCCATAGTCCTGGAGTTGGCTTTGGATCCAAATCACTTGAGATGTACAGGAGGCAGTTGCGATGTATTCTGCTTCAGCGGTAGACAAAGATACACAGGTCTGTTTCTTTGATTGCCAGCTAACCAACTTCCCATCAAGGAATTGGCAGCCTCCAGTGGTGCTTTTCCTGTCTAGTCCACAACCTCCAAGGTATGCATCTGAGTAGGCTTGAACGAAAAAACCTGAGTTTGATGGATACCATAAACCGAGAGAGGTAGTTCGTTTGAGATACCAGAGTATGTTCTTCACTGCAAGCATATGAGGTTCACGAGGATTCGCCTGAAATCTAGCACAATAACAAACATAAAACATTATATCAGGCCTGCTAGCAGTAAGGTACATTAGAGAACCGATCATCTGGCGATATAGCGTAATATCGACTGTTGGCTTAACCAAGGATGGAGTGAGCTTGGTGCCGAACGCCATTGGAACTTTAACCTTTGAGTCTCCCATCATGACGAATTTAGCAAGGAGAGTCTTGGTGTAAGCTTCCTGGTTAATAAAGATGCCTTCGGGTCCCTGTCTGATATTTAAACCAAGGAAAAAGTTAATCGGACCCATTGAGCTCATTTCGAATTAATCTCCATCAGCTTTCTGAATTCAGCTGTTAAGCTAGGATTCATTGAGCCAAAGATGATATCATCGACATAGATTTGAACAATCATAAGGTGGTTACCTTCCTTCTTACGAAAGAAGGTTGGGTCAACCGAACCTTGTTTGAATTTGGACATCTTTAAAAACTTGGTTAGCGTTTCATACCAGGCCCTAGGTGCTTGTTTCAGTCCATAAACTGCTTTGTCCAGAATATAGCAGTGATTGGGATATTTTTCATTGACAAATCCCGGAGGTTGCTCCACGTACACCGTTTCTTCGAGTTCTCCATTTAGAAATGCGCACTTTACGTCCATTTGGTAGACCTCAAAGTTCTTGTGTGCAGCGTAGGCAAGAAATATTCGAACAGATTCCAGCCTAGCTACAGGAGCAAAAGTTTCCTCATAGTCGATTCCTTCCTCCTGGCAGTATCCTTTCACCACTAGTCGAGCTTTGTTCCTTATCACATTGCCTTCCTTGTCCATTTTGTTCCTAAAGACCCATTTGAGACCAACAACCGATGCATCTTGAGGAGTTGGAATGAGGCGCCAAATTTATTTCTTTCGAACTCATTAAGTTCGTCTTGCATAGCTTGAACCCAATCGGAGTGATCAAGAGCAGTGTTAACTGTCTTTGGTTCAACTTTTGAGACGAAAGAATTAAACATGCAAAACTCTACTTTTGAGAATAGAGAAGTTTGCTTTGCCTTCAGTTGAGATCGGGTCAGGACCTTTTCAGAGACATTACCCACAACCTGTGAAACAGGATGATCTCTAGTCCATTTGACAAGAGGAGGGTAATTTGGATCATATGATGGATCTAATTCAGCATTTACCATCTCTTCTAGTTCGGATTGACTGTCATCGTCATAAAACATGTCGGCATTCTCCCCCTCGACTGATGAGCTTTCAGGTAAATCTTGACTTTCCGGAGCTACAGGAGTTTCGGGTGGTGTCGAGCTTTCGGGTGTTGCAGTACCTTCGGGTGCAGTAGAGCTTTCGGGAGCTACAGTACCTTCGGGTGCAGTAGAGCTTTCGGGTGCAGCTGGAGAAGAGTTCTCCCCCTCAACTTGTGAACTTGGCTGTTTTGAAGAAGATGGATTCTCCCCCTCAACTGAAGCACCGTGCTGAGAACGTTCAGTTGGAACTGATTCTCCTTCACCCAGTCGTTTGGCAGCGTCATCAATGATTTGCTTCAGATGATCAACTTTGTTGTCTGCTGCATTAGCTTCTGTGAGAGTAGCCTTCTCCGGTTCATCGAACAACTCCATAAACTGCTCAAACAAATTTGCAATCGAGGCTGTGACTTGGCCTGTTTGAGAGAAGATTTCTCCAACTATTTCTTCCGTGGCCTACAGCTTCTTGACATAGCTTTCATCGAAAGTCACATAATACATTTCTTCAATCTTCCTCGAACGCTTGTTTAAAACCCTGTATGCTTTCGAAGTGAGAGAATATCCCAGAAAAATCCCTTCATCGGCTTTTACGTCGAACTTGTTACAATGTTCTTTAGAATTGAAGATAAAGCATCGTGAGCCGAATACGTGGAAGAATTTGACGTTTGGCTTTCTGTTGTTGATGATCTCATAAGGAGTAAGAGTGAAATGCTTATTGAGATAGGACCTGTTCTGCGTAAAACATGCTGCAACAATAGCATCAGCCCAGAAATATAGAGGTAGAGAAGCGAAACTTAGCATAGTTCGTGCTGCCTCACACAAAGATCGGTTTCGTCTTTCGACAATCCCGTTTTGTTGAGGGGTGTAAGGAGCTGAGAAGTTGTGGCTGGTCCCTTTTTATGCTAAAAAGTCTTCAAATTCTTTATTCTTGAACTCCAGCCCATTGTCGCTTCTGATGTTGCGAACGACTTTCCTCAGCTGCACTTCAACCTGCTTGATGAACATCTTTAGCTTGAGAGTTGCTTCAGATTTGTGCTTCAGAAAGAACACCCATGTAAAACGTGAAAAGTCATCAACAATAACAAGAATATACTTGCTACCACCAATGCTTTCGATAGACGATGGACCACACAAGTCAATGTGAATCAACTCAAGTGGTTCAACGACTTTAGTGTTTATGATGGATGGGTGACTTTGACGACTCTGCTTCCCCATTTCACATGCAACACACAAATGTTCTCGATCAAACTTGAGCAATGGAAGACCCCGAACATGACCTCCGGTGACAAGTTTGTTGATATCCTTAAAGTTGAGATGAGAGAGCCTTCGGTGCCACAACCAGCTTTCATCAGAGTGTGCTTTGGATAACAGACAGATAGCTGGATTTCCTTTGATAGGTTTGAGATTAAGAGGAAACATTTCGCCTTTTCGCTCCGATTTGAGAATCACTCTTTTTGTTTTCTTCTCTATTATTTCCGAAACCTCATCATCAAACGAAACTTTAAGACCGGTACCTCCAACAAGCTGAGATATACTGATGAGGTTATGCTGTAGTCCTTCAACATATGCAACTTTTCTAATCGTGAAGTCTCCATTTGTAATCATCCCATAACCTTTTATTGTGCCGTATGAGTTGTTCCCGAATTTGACATTCCCGCCGTTTGAAAGAGATCGAAATTCCCTCAGTTCTTCCTTCCTCCCTGTCATGTGACGTGAGCAGCCACTGTGAATATACCATTCTTCGTCGAACTGCTCGTCACTGATAACCTGCAAAAATCAAGCAGATTTAGGAACCCAATGTTTCTTGGGTCCACGTGAGCCTTTCACAGGAACAGGAATAGTAAGAGAGATGTCAACAAGATATGTTCTTTTTATTAAATTTGTATCATCTTTCTTTTTAATGGTGAAAACTTTAATTTTGTTGGGATTTGTTACAGACGGTTTGGGTTCAGGATTTGATGTTTGGGCCTTGGAATGCTTTTGAACATTCTTGACTGAGGAAACCTTCGATTTTCCTTTCAAATCTGTTGAATGTTTTGGATTTTGAGTTTGAACAGAATTGGATTTAGAATGGGGTTGAGAAGAATTAGAACGAGAGAAGTTAGACTGAGAAGTTTTCTTGACTTGAGGTTCTAGGTGCCCCTTTTGTTTTTGGTCATTAGTGGGATCGAACCTTGAACCTTGATTGGTTTTGCTCTCGGAACCGAACCTATGCTTTCGGTAGCTGGTGTTCTCTGAACCGAACCTTTCCCTTCGGTTGTTATTCCTTTCAGAACCGAACCTGTCCTTTCGGTTGTAACTACTTTCTTGCATTCTCATAGTACTTTTCTCTTACTTGAAATTTTTGTCATGATAAGAGAAATGGGCGTTTTGAGATCGCCAAAACTGTTTTCGTTCTGAGAGATTCTTCTTGTATCTCAGATTCCTTTGCTGCTTCTGATCCTTTACTTGCTTCGGCTGTCGGTGGATGTTGGCTTTTTGCTTTTGCTTTTTGTCAACCGGTTCACTTTGAACTGATGATGTTTCGCTCAAGGGAGTGACTTCTTCTATAGGAAATTCTTTTGTACCACTAGTACTTGGCACGTCGAAGTTATCAGGCTTGTTTAGCGGCTCCGGCACATATCTGCCTTTGGTTTTCCAGGAAGTCCGCTCTGACAGACCAACAGTTTCGTCTGCATTATCTATAGGAGCAGACCAAAAGAACTCATCACAACCATCTGCATTATCTTCTTTTACAATGGTTGTGAGTTCAGCTGTCTGATGTTCGGTTACTCCTGTGACCTTATATACCTGATTTGGTGTTGTTCTCACCTTTTGGTACACAACAGCCTTTTCTTCTAGAATTGGGGACTTATTTTGGGACAAACGAGCAAACTCCACAGAATTTTCAGAAATAAGATTTTTGTGGTTTTCTGGTTCGCTCTTGATAAACTCATAACAGTCAACTTCATCCTCTACAGAAATTTCACTCATATTATCATCCTCATTAAGCTCAGACGCGTTTTCAACATCTATTTTATTTTCTGAGCTCAAGTTGGCATTCAATGAGTCAAATTTTTGTATGGTTTCAGTCCTTAGTTTCAGTTTATCATTTTCATCCAAAAGGTTTTTCAGCATGTCCTTATGGTCCTTGGATTTTATGAAAGATTCAATTTTGTCTAGACCATACATGTAGGTTGGATTCACATCATCAGACGAAACTACACTTTCGCAATTATATGCTTCAGCGTCGATTTCATCCTCCTTGAATTCAAGGAAGGGAAAAATCATGCGATGAATTTTCTGTCCTATTTCACAGTTCAAATGAAGTTGAGTGATGTTAGAATAAAGACACTTAGCAATTAAACAAAACACATTTCTTTGTTTCAAAAGTTTCAAATTGTCTCTTTGTAAATAAATGTTTTCGTCTTTGGATTTAATCAGCTCCGACTCCTTCAGCTCTATCCACATCCTCCGTTCCTCACTCTTTGATGATACCCTGCTTATTTGGTCAGTTAGGTTAGAATTGGTGACCCGTGTTTGAGTTAAACTGCTATCTAGATTTGAGATTCTTGAGTTTAAGCTTTTCAATTCTTTTTCATATGAGTTTTGTGGGACTTTATATGAAATAAAAACGGATTGTACCTTCTTTATTAATTCATCAAGCTCATTGAATTGCACGCTGAGAGGTTTTGCTGTGAAGCATAGGTACTCTCGCTCCTTCGTTTCTTCACTCCCACCGTCTGTATTGTATCCCCTCATTTGAGATACATCCGTCACCATCAAGCACTTCCTACTGCTTTCTTCACCTCTAGCAACATACACCTTTCCATGAGATGGCTTCCTGACCTCATCATCCTCTGAGTAGGTTGACCAGACCTGCACACCACCGAACTCATCATCCGCTGCCGAACCCTGCACAATTAAAGCATTCATTGAAGGGTTAGCAGTAGCTTTCTTTCTCTTGATATCTTCCAGCTTTTTCATCAGCACAACCTCTTCATCATTTTCCTCGTCCTTCTCTGCCATTTTCTTCAAGACACAGTCTTTGGCATAGTGGTTCTTTCCTCCACAGTAGTAGCAGTTCACACCAGAATCTCCTTCAGCTTTCGGCTCTTTCTTTGGTTCTTCTGCCTTCGGTTCCTCCCTCACCTTTTCAGAACTATAGCTTCCCTACCAATTTCGATTCTTATTTGTAGGGAATCTTTTCTTAATGAACCTCTTTGGATTTGACACCATCATTGCATAATCTTCAGATGTAAGATCATAATCTTCTAAGTTGAGATCTTTATCCTCTACTACACTTTTGCTTTTGGACAGAAGAGCCAAGGATCCCAAGCTTGAAACCACACTTTTCTCTTGTAAGACTATCTTTTCTTGGGATTTCAAAATCCCTACTAGCTTTGCCAAAGAATAAGATTTGAATTGCTCATGAGCTTTAACAGTGGACACAACTGCTCTCCACTCAGATCTAAGACCATTCAAAAAGGTAACCTTTTGTTCAATCAGCTTCCTTTCTATATCGTGTTTGATCATCTTACTAAGAAGATGATTGAAGCGATCGAACGTCTGAGTAACAGTTTCATCCGGATTCTGCTTAAATTCGCCAAACTCTGATAAGAGTAAAGTCTGAATGGAATGCTCCAGATCTTCATCTGTGGAATATAACTCTCGCAGCCTATCCCAGATCTCTTTAGCAGTGCTGCATGAACTCACTAGCCTGAATGTATCGGATTGAAGAGCGAATCGACTCAGTCTCAATGCTTTAATGTTGCACTGAAACTTTTCCTTTTCGTCTTGAGCAACATCCTTTACGTCTTTTAACAGATCATTGTACTCTTTCTGAGTTTTAATGATTTTTGACGTTGCAGAATGAGCAAATGGTCCAGAAACTATTGCTTCCCAAATAAGGTATCCATTATCTTCCGATCCAATGACATAATCTTCAAAATGATGTGCCCAGACTTCATAATCCTGGGTGTAGAGAATAGGAATCTTCGTCGTTGATCCGATGCTGTTTGAGATATTGATGGGATTTGATTGTGACTCGTCCATGCTTGATCGTTTAACCTGTTTGAAAGATCAGACTTGTAATGAATAATATTAGGGCAAAACAAATAAATGCCGAGTTACGTCAATTATGGAATGACGGCTCAATAAATATTAGTTAATGCAGAATAACCCTAATCGCAAACTCTTTCACAGAAAAGATGTGTATGAATTACACAGCCTCCTGCTCTGATACCAATTGTTAAGTTATTAATTAACTTGATGATCGATTAGATCTATGTAACAGGTAAGCGATGAATATATAAACAGTAAATAACCCAAGTATGAATCAAGATGTGTCGAATGATTAGATTACTCAATCCTCAGCAGATCTCGATTAAGAACTTCCGCTGTAGAGGATTCTAGGGTTACAAAAGATAAGAACTTGTACGCTATCAAATCTCTATCAATCTTACGTTAAGAATGCATGCAAGCATCTATATATAATAAACCCTAAACAAAACTCACGGATGGACAGGCCCATACCGGAGATATATTAGACTAACTAACGAGCCCAATAGACACAACACAAAATACGACCCAACAATAAGGATAACTCCCTAGAATATATTAAATTATATTATTTAATTATTCATATTAGGGTTTATCTTAGAGATCCACCAACTATATTTATGGACCTTTGTTAGCCATTTTCAAACACTAGCACACACAAGTAGGAAATTGAGGTCCCTTCCTCCATCCTTTATCCAAATCGTTCCTAGAGTATCTTGAGTATTAGGTGTGAGCCATTAGGGGCATCCAAATTATTGGTGCTAGCTTTCCACGGAATATTTAAAGATCAAGGGTATAGTATTTTCGATTATACTCAAAGGTATTATAATCTTTGTGATTTTCGATAATACATGTTAGATTACTTTTCATAGTATGTTGCTATAATGAGAAAAATGTCATAGATCTCTAAGGTGCATGTGCCCATAAAATAGTTTTATGATTTTGCTTCGTAAATATTTTGTTTTGTAACCTAGAAAAATGATGACTAAATCAACAAAAAAAGAAAACCAATATGCAAAAAAAAAAAATTAATTGCACTTACAATTAATAGAACTAATGTGATTGACTTGAAATAATGAATTATTCCAAAGAAATGTTCCCAAAATGATCCAAAATAGTAACCAAAAATCACACTTTGAGAACTTGGCATATAGCCTATCCTTTCTCAAAACCTCTAACACCTTTTGTAAATGATCATCATACTTTTCCTTCGTCTTCGAGTATACAAAGATATCATCGATAAACGCTATGACAGATCGGTCTAACATGGGTCTACATATATGGTTCATAAAATCCATGAACGTTGCTATCAAATCTATGAATGTTGCCAGTGAATTAGTGAGCCCCAATGACATCACTACAAACACATAATGTCCATAATCGTCCTGCAGGCCGCCTTTTATACATCCTCTTCTCTCACTGTCATCTGGTGATAACCTAAATGCAAAACAATCTTTTAAAAACATGTCACATCTTGTAACTTAAAAAAATCATGAATCCTTGGCAAGGGTATCTGTTCTTCATCGTGATGTTGTTAAGCTCATGTAATCAATACACATTTTGTGCAACCCGATCTTCTTCTTCACAAATAGTTAAGATGCTCACCATAAAGAATTGTTCGACCGAATGAACCTCTTGTCCAAAAGCTCCTGAAGTTGCATCTAACGCCTCATTTTCTGTTTTATTTATTTAAAAGTGAAATATAAAAGTAAGAATAATTTTAACAAAATGGAAATTAGAATCAATTAGCGTTTTAATTAATTAAATAAGAGATTTAAAATGTTTTAAAAACTTAATTAAAAATATATAAATTATAACACTTATAAGGATAAATCGGAAGATTTGAAAACCAATTAGGAAAATAAATTAGAAGGTGGGGTTGCATGCATTTTATGAAGAACAACCACGGAACCATTATTATAACATTCGTTAAAAAACAATAAAAATAAAGATTCGGTTCCATACATATCTATAAAATCCTAATTTTGCAACCAAAATTCTCATTTTTAAAATAAGAGCTATCAACCAAGAACCATTTTCCAAAAGGATAATAAAACATTCATTTGTTGAAAACATATCACGTCATATCTAAAAATATGAGTAATAACTAATCAGAGTCTTCATGTAAAAGTATTTCATTGGAAGTCTCCAAAACAAATCCCATGGATACAATACATTCAGGCTGCAGTTTTCCTCTTGTCACTCAAATAACCCAAAAAACATTTAAATTCATTAAGTAAGAACAAAACTCCGAGAGTTCCCTAAGATACCATATATTCTACTATACACATGTGAATGCTATAGTCTCACCATAGTCTTATACCCACATCTGATTGCAATAGTCCAATTATATTTTTTACTAATATTGTCTAATTATAGTCATGTCTACTACTATAGTATTTTGTACAATTGTTATAGTGAAACTATACTTTTTCATACAATTTTTATATTCCAACTATAGTATTGCATACAATTGTTATAAACTAACTATAGTCTTTTATACAGATAAAATGAAATATTTGTATGCTCACTAATTATTTTAGAATGATATTTTCTAACAACATATGATCATATAGAGTCATACCAATAACAAATAAACACCAATTGGATATTTATTATGATTTGATCTTGACAAATATTATATGTCTTGCAAATAATTAGAAATTGCTTTATTATTAAAATAATAATTTTAAATGACAAATATCAAAATAATATCATAGGATATGATTTATAGAGTTATGTACATCCCTTTATATATAAAAGAATTTTGGTATATAAATTAAATGTACATGACTCATGAATACAAGAATGAAGTAAAAGCCTCTTTTGTTCCCTCTTTTTGAATCAAAAGTCGAGAGCACACATCCGAAGGCATGCATGTGTAATTCTTGGTCATTTTATTAAGACTAACCATTATTTAAAGCATGTCTTGTAGTAATAAAAACCAAATTTTTGAATAAAACCCAACACAAACATCATGTACATTAATACATACATAGTAAAATGAGAAAACTAACATGATGCTAGGAACTACAACCTCTTAAGTCCCAAAGGTATAATAGCTATCACGAACCACCCAAAACCATACAGAGGTGCAAACTCATTCATTAACTCATATCCAATAATGTTTGACCAAAAATGAATTTGTTAAAATTTTTATATTTCCAACAAATTCTAATTCGACCATAAATTCCTTAGAACGACATAGAAGGCTAAAAGAAATTTTTTCAGAAGCAATATGTATGTTAGATGAAACTCTTGTACATGTAGTTGTGCCTGCTGGTCAACATACTTGTTATAGAGTAGGAGGAAAACGTGAATGCTTTTAAAATGTATTAGGAATTTGTAATATTGATATGATATTCACATTCATGTGCGTCAGTTGGGAGGGAATAACACATAATTCATGAGTTTTGAAAGAAGTCGAATTTAACTCAAATTTCAACTTTCATTCCCTTTACTAGGTTTGTAATTCTTTTTAAATTGATTATGAAATAAGATTTCAATTTTCTTTATATAATATTTATATCGCTCATGTTTATATATAAATATTACCTTTTTGTGATGATACATACCCCAACTATAACACCCGACTAAAAATAAAGTACACATTTTTTTTAAAAGATGTAGTTCATAAAAGCCATCATACAAATCGTTATCGTTTACAAAAAAAAATATAGTTACACATGAACGGGTTCGAGCCAGGTTTACAACTTTACAAAACATTGTAAACTTTGGTTATCAAAAGAAACACACTATGGCTACTCTATTAGGCTCTTTCCCTTCTCCATGATGCTTGTACTTGCAATCATTAAGAAGTTTATAAAAGTAAGTTCAAGGCTTAATGAGTAACCTTTCTTATATCTATAAGATATTATAATCGTAAGATCATCTTTTATATGAAAACAAATCATATACCCATCGTGGGTATAATACATATTTCTTATGTATTCTTAATCAACTCTATTTAACATTACTATCTCATATCAAAACTTGATTATCTTGTTCAATCTCATCTTGTATATCATCGAGATTTCATCAAATCATATCAATTAACTTCTTATACACAACACCACTTAATCACCTCTCATAGGTTACTAGTATCAAATTCCATCCTCTATTAATCACTCTCTTTCAAAATCACATATATTCTTAATGTGACAATACAACTATAAGTTCATGGAATTTAGTTAATCATACCAATAATCACCAAAATCAATATATGAGGAAATCAAAGTTTACTCACCTTATTCTTTATGATTTATTTGGATGATATCCCAAGCTTGGAACTTCCTTTCTCGGCCCTTCTTCTCGATTTCCTAATCACAACTATATCATATATATTATTAATAAAATTCATTACACATTTCACCTCATAAACATCAATTATCAATTGTGAAACTATATCATTTATTCATCATGAATAGAATCTATAAGTATATAAATCAATAGATACTCATATCAGGTTGAATTAACCTGTTATATCATTACATACATAAAACTCCAATCATTAGAGGACTTAATTCATTTAGTCTTATTTCTTCACTCATGAACCCTAATTACCATGAACCAAAATTGACATACAAGGTTCAATAACATGGTATTAAGTTGAAATGAAGTTATAATTTGTCATATAACATCCTAGTTTCATCAATTGAACTCAAATTTTCGTCTAGGGTTTCAACCATAACTTTATAACTTTTCCCTAATTTCATAAAAAAGACGTTATAGATGATCATTCTTACCTTGATTCAACAATTTGGAGTTCCATGCCTTCAATATTTTCAAAATCCGACATAGGAGGGTGTACTAGGTGTAAATCGCACCTTAGTATGTGTTTCTAGAGACCTGGAATCGAATTACACTGTTTAAGGACGAAACTCGTTTTAACCTCTGATGCGTCATGTCATGAACTTCATTGTTCACGTCGTGAGCTTATTATTCGCGTTGTGGGCTTCATCAATCACGTCGTGAGATTAGTTCGTGACATTTTTTTAATACAACAAAATGGGATCCGTCACTAATAATATAAGATAACATACTTTCCTATCTTGTGATTTATCTTCCCTCACGTCGTGACATTCTAAAGTAGAATGCCCTCACTGTTCATTTGCATATCTCATTTTACCGTTCTCGCTCACGTCGTGAGAATCGTTCATTCAATTTTTCTCATTTAAATGTGTTACACTACTTCCATATAATCATAATAGTATAATGTCTAAACTTCCATACATTAATACTCAGTTTCAAGTAATTTAAACATAATGTAGATTAAGATAAAATACACAAAAACATGTATTACAAGTTATCCCCTCCTTCAAAAGATTTCGTCCCCGAAATCTATTATCGGTTAATAAAAGAGATAGGGGTTTTTCGCTAAACTCCACCTTGTTTTACCAAGTTACATCAGAACCTCTATGGTGACGCCATTGTACTTTCAATAATACAATTTCTTTATTTCTTTATTTTATGATCTAAAATTTTCTCAGGTTGCTCGAGATACCTCATTTTCTCATCCACTTTAATCTTCGTCATTGGTACCATTTGTGCTTTATCAAATAAGGTTTTTATTAAATAAGAGATATGAAAGACATTATGGATACCTTGTAATTCTTATGGTATATCTAATTGATATGCAACTTTTCCGACCCTCTGTATTATCTAGAAAGGTCCAATATACCGAGGACTCAATTTTCCTTGTTTACAAAAAAAAAATCATACCTTTTCATGGTGAAACTTTTAACATCACCATATCACCAACTTTAAATTCTAACGGCTTTCATCTCTTGTTCGTATACTGTTGTTAGCAAAGTTGAGCAACTTCATATGTTCCCTAATCTCCTTGATCTTAGTTTCAGTTACTTCTACAATCTTTAGTTTTGCTAGTGGTCTTTCTATAGCCTTTGTCCAACATGTGGGAGTCCTATATGGTGTTTCATATAATGCTTCAAAAGGTGCCATTTGAATACTAGAATGATAACTATTATTATATTCAAATTCTACCAACAGTAAGTGCTTGTCCCACTTACCACCAAAATCAATTATACAATCTCGTATCATATCTTCAAGTGTTTAAATCGTTCTTTCGCTTTTCCCATCAGTCTGAGGGTGATATGTATGAGGGTGATATGACATGCTCATCACTATCTTAAAACCCATCTGTTTTTCGAAACTCTACCAAAATCGAGATGTATATCGACTATCTCGATCTGACATGATAAAAGTCGGTATACCGTGAAACTTGACCACTTATTTGATGTATATATCAACTAATCGATCAACAGAGAAGTTTTCATTTATGGGTATAAATCGAGCAATTTTCCAAATGGAGTCATGTCCTCTCGAGGTTTGTGGTAATTTTGTAACAAAATACATAGTGATCTCGTCCCACTTTCTCACAGGAATAGGTAACAATTGGACTTCTCCTCCACCTTTTTGGTGGTTTGTTTTCACTTGTAAACAAGTTAGACAATTTTCGACATATTTTCCAACATCTCTTTTCATCTCGGGCCACGAATACATCTTCTTTAAATTCCAATACATTTTTGTACTACCGGGATGTACTATATAACGCATACAATGAGCATCATCAAGTATTAACTTTCTCACTACGTAATATTTTGGAATCCAAATACGCTTCATAAAGGTCTTTATGCCTTGCGAGTTCTCAGTTAATTGGTTAATATAATTAACCATATCTTCTTGTTTTAATTTCTCTGATCTTTCAGTTACTTTTTGATCTCTTCTAATCAAATATGGTAGTTGACTAGCAATTCCCATTCGTGTGGAGGTAATTTGGATTGGATTTTTTTTCGACTTAATGCATCAGCCACCACATTAGCTTTTCCAGGATGATAATGAATATCATATTCATAATCCTTAAGTAACTCCATCCATCTTCGTTTTCGCATATTCATCTCCTTTTGATCGAATAAATATTTCAAACTCTTATGATCGGTAAAATTCTATAAATTCACTTCGTAAAGGTAGTGTCGCCAAAATTTCAAAGCAAAAACTATCACAGAAAGTTCTAAATCATGAACAAGGTATAATTGTTCAGTTGGTTTTAATTGCCTCGAAGCGTAAACAATTACTCGATATCTCTACATTAAAACGTATCCAAGGCCAATTCGAGAAGCATCGGTATAAACAACAAAATCTTCTTCACCTTATGGTAAGGCTAATGTCGAAGCTTGACACAATGTTTCCTTTAATCACTGGAATGCTTGGTGTTGGAAATCTGTCCAATTAAACTTCTCATATTTTTCCATTAGCTTTGTCAATGGGGCTGCAATTGAAGACAAATTCTCTACGAATCGTTGATAATAACCAGCTCGTTTGAGGAAGCTATGAATTCTTGATGCAGTCTTTGGAGGATCCTACTTATTACCGCTTCGATCTTGGTAGGGTCCACCTGTACACTATATTCACTAATAACGTGGCCTAGAAATTGAACTTCTCGAAGCCAAAACTCAGATTTAGAAAATTTAGCATATAACTTCTCTTTACATAACGTCTCTAAAATCTGCCTCAAATGCTCCCAATGCTTATCTTGACTTCTCAAATCAAAATATTGTCTATAAAAACGATTAAAAATATATCTAAAAATTGATGACAAATTCTATTCGTCAAGTCTATAAAGGCTGCTAGTGCATTCGTTAATCCGAACGACATTACCAAAAATTCATAGTGACCATACCAGGCTCAAAAAGCCGTTTTGAGATGTTCGAATCTTTCACTTTTAGCTGGTGGTATCCCGGTCTCAAAGCTATTTTTGAAAAGAATGAAGCACCTTGTAATTGATTGAATAAAGCGTCAATACGCGGTAATGGATACCGATTCTTATCGTGATCTTATTTAACTCACAGTAATTGATACACATACGCATGGTACCGTCCTTCTTAACAAATATAATAGGTGCACCCCACAACGATGAACTAGGACATATAAAACCTCGATTTATCAACTCTTGTAACTGCTTACGTAGCTCTTTTATTTCTAAAGGCTCTAATCGATAAGGAGCTCGTGCTACAAGACCGAATTCAGTTATTATATCAATAGCAAGCTCTATTTGCCGATCAGGAGGTAATCCTGGTAGTTCATCTGCAAAACACATCAGGGTATTCTTTTACATTCTCAATATTATATATTTTTCGGTCCTTCGGCTTTGTTTGTGACAAATAGACAACGTATGTTATCCCTCCCTTTTTAAGATTATTTTTTGCTCTCGCCATGGAAATTATCGGAACCTTTTCAAATAGGCTCTCTCCTCGCATAGTTATCTTAGGTTCACCGGGGGGCTTAATGATAAGTAGTTTCTCATCAAAAATATTATGAGCCCTATTTTTCGATAACTAGTCCATCCCCACAACTATCTCAAACTCTTTGGTAGGTATCGACTTCAAATTGATAGGATAAGCGTTCCCGTCAATTTCAAACCAACAATCTAAATATTCATGTGTAACAAGAATTTAATTCCCGTCAATCATTTTATTTTATCTTCTAACGGGATTAAGGGTATTTTAATCTTCTCGGAAAATTGACTCGACACAAACGAAAAGGTTGCACCGGAATCAAATACAACATATACATGAAGTGAGTTTAAAGTAAAAGTACCTAACACCACATCAAGTTTATCTTTAGCTTCTTCAATAGTCATTTGAAAAGCCCGTGCTCCAGTAACCAGGCCTCTTTCTTCATTTTTCTTCACATCCTTCAGTCCTCCTCTATCGTTCTGCCCAACATTTTTCAACACTTCAGTTTTCGCCCTTGGGCAATTTGCATAAAAATGACCACTCTCTCCGCAGTTAAAACATATTGGTTTACTCGCTGAACAGTTTCTTGCAGTGTGTCTTGTCTTCTTGCACCGAAAACGTTTTAATGGAATAGAATTGCTGTCGTAATTTCCTTCATGCTTTTTGCAACACTTCTCACACCATCCAACATCATCTCTTCTTGACTCAATAGGATATTCCTTCTTTGGTACTTTTCCTCTTTTTGAGGATTCTTCGGTTCTACTTTCCCAGTGGCATTGTTCTCCTCTTGCTTCTCTATTTCCACCTATTTCCCTTTATTGATCTTGACGTTCTAGTTCTATTTCACGACCTCTCGCAACATGTACCACTTATCGAATATAGTTATGCTTTTTTCAGTGCTCTAACATTCATTATTTGTTGGACTTAGATTGTGAGATTCTAGCAAATTACTCAAAATTTTATGTTAGTTGAGGTTGGTGGCATGAAAGCCTCATATGTAAAGAGATTGTCATGTGTCATCCTCCTGATGAACGTCGTGGATGTAGACTATGAAATCTATGTTGCCATAATCAAATAAATTGTCGAAATTGTCAATCAAGATTCTGTACAATTGATATGAATTGTGTATTGTTTTTAATCGAGTTTGTAATTCCATGTTTAGTATATCTTGTAATTTTATTTTTAATTTACCTTTTACATAATCAATATGAAATGAATATTGTTTTTAATTGAGTTTATAATTCCATGTTTAGTCTGCCTTGTAACTTTATTTTTAATTTACCTTGTGATGTTTTAATATTAAAATCTAAATGACTGATTTTTTTTTGAAGGGGTTCTAGTTAGGATGTAGTCTTTTTAAATATAAGGTGTATGTGTGAAATAAAATCTAAAATTTAAAAAAGTTGTTAATGTGCATGTAAGTTATAGGGTTGAAAAGTAAATTTAAAAGGCTTTAAAATGTAAGACTAGTCCGTGTGGGAAACTATTTGTCACACCCAAAAGATGCCACCTCATATATCATGTCAAAATGGTGTTATAGCACAAAATATAGGAAATGAGCAACTAGTTATAACACCCTCAACTTTCTATGTCATCATTTTTTTCTCTTTTTTTCAACTGCATCTTTTTTGTGTTTCAGTAACAGTTTCTGGTGTTGTTTGTGTGGGTGGTGGTTGTGTGGTTGTTTGTTACATGGAAGCAAAAGTACTGAAAAATATTTTGTTGAAGATTTGAGTTTTGTTGCATATAAGGGGGTGTAGGAAATTGCATTTAGGGTGAGTTCGGATTAAAAAAGTTCCCTTGAAGCGGTATTTGTGGGGAGTTTATGTTGAGTAGGTTCATATAACTCCCATATTTTGCGGACTCCGTCGAAACGAATGTGTTTGTGTTTGGAGGCGAAGTGTTATTTGGTTGAAAAGAAATGTGTTTTTTTTAAGGATGAAAGAAATGTGAAGATGAGAGAAGATTAGTGTGTTTAAAAATTGTGTATATGTGTGTATTTATATGTAAAATAATTTTTTTTTACCTCTTGACCGTTCACCAACGGTCATATTTTTTTACTGTTTACTCAATTAACCAGCATTACATTTCGTTATGGGGGCAACGAAGGGAATCAAAAAGGCTGATAACGAGTGGAAAATTAATTAGGGGGGTGGGGGTGTTTTGGCAATGTCGTTTTCATGCCTCCACGTCAGAAAAACGAGTAAAACGTAAAAAAAAAAAAAACAAACAAACAAATATATATATATATATATATATATATATATATATATATATATATATATATATATATATATATATATATATATATATATATATATAAAGTGGGCCATTTTCATGCCTCCAAGTCATAAAAACAAGTAAAATGTAAAATTAATTTTTTTTTTACAAAAAGTGGGCCATTTTCATGCTCACTTCAGAAAAACAAGTAAAATGTAAAAAAAATTGACAAAAAGTAGGCAAATTAACCCATTTTTACAAACATGTTAATTATTATTATTATTATTATTATTATTATTATTATTATTATTATTAATTTTTTTTGTGTGTGTGTATAAAAAACTCAACTAAAGCGTGCATGTAGAATCAAACAATCCTGCTAGTACATATGACAAAGCAACAAATTAGCTACTTTGCGAGGCACTCAGATTAAATTCAATTCTGTATTACAGTTTTTTCAAGGACGATTGATCAGCATGAATGTTACTCTTGAATCTTGATCACGAACCCTTTATTTTAGGGCATCTCAATTGCTTGTAAATTGTAAAAGATTGGTAAGATTCCTTTTCCGTAGGGCATGTATGTGAGAGAGACTGATTCCCTCGCCTTTTTAACCACAAATTAAAGCAATGTCCATTATCTTTCTTGATGTTACTCTCCTTTTAGCACATACATTTCTCTTTCTTCAACCACACACTCAAAGTACAAGCTACATCACTGGTACATTTGGCTATGCGAGTTTTACATTTGCTGACCTGTCACCTCTTTTACCTATGTGTCTGCACTATCATTCACATTTATCTTGCCATACACACCCTTGGCTCCTAATTCCACACTCCCCCGTGTGCATTCGCTTCGCCCGAATTAGCTCAATTACTACTCGTGCCTTTTCCTAGTCAATAAATATGGAGATGATGTTTGTGATCATTCATATTTACTCCAAACACAACACTTTTCTAAATCGGCTCAAGCAACAAGTTTTCATCAACATTTCTTTGCTTCTTTCACAAAATCTAGCTAGAATCTAGGTTGAAAAATGTCTCTAGCTTCCAAGAAAATCACAGGCTTGTGGTTAAGGAATGATTCAGATGGAAAGAATGATGGTGATGAGAGAAACTACTACGCACCAGCATCATGTTTAGATGGCGATGATGATGATGGAGACTACGACTATGCTCCAGCAGCATCACTAGAAGGCGACGATGATGATGATGATTATGACTATGCTCCAGCAGCCTAAATTAGTCTATGAATAGCAAATTAATTTTGTAACATAGTGGTGAAATGAATCAATGAGGAACTTGACCAGATATGGAAAAGGCGGGGAAGAAGAAAAACCTAATTTTGTCATTTTATTATTTTTTTTATCCGGTCATTCTTGGGAGGTGCTTCTGCTAAGTGCTAACTAACCGTTTGAAGGGATATAAATGTAGGTTTCATTTTTGTAATTCATGTCCGTATAACTACATCCCTTCGCTAACTTAAGATGTTGTTATGAAATCTATATTACTTTGGCTACTACTAGTTTCTTTTTCCATGGTAAACAAGCCACCAATTTTTATTATGGAGCACACAAGCAAAGCAACTTAGTAAGAAAAAGGAAACTCCTAGACTACATGATTAATTTCACACCATGAATTAATTAGACCACAATGATTAATTAGGTACATATGATCATGCAATTAAGTGCACATAATCGATCAGTGTGAAAGCTACATGGACAGTTTAAGGCACAAAAATAAATCCACCAAATACCACAATCATCCCATTAAACACGTTACACTAAGAAGCTCATAAGCCTAGCCACAAAATGGAAAAATGACTTATAACCCTAAAGAAGTTTCCAAATCATACAAAAAAACTCAATAAATTTTTTTCCATTCAAGAAATACCAACTAAGTAACGATTTCGTTCAAAACAGCCAAACACACTTACATTTTTGTTTATTTTTCATTAAGGGCAACTGACTATAGTGGGTTAAAAGTTTGTTTACCGGGTAATGGAAGTTAACCAAAAGAAAAGATGACATGACTTATTACGTTTATTACGTATAATTAAAAATCTCAGCCTCACAAAAATTACCTAACGAAGGTGAAATCAAAACAAAGATGGCGATCTAGGGTTCTTATCGGAGGCGAAATTGTTGTGGTTGTGACTCAAGGAGGTGAATGCGAAATTAAAATCATTTTTACAGAAGGTGAAATCATTTTTACAAAAGATGAAGGTGAGCTCGTCGACGAGTGTGCATCAACCATGTCAAGAGATGCCGACTCCCTTACCATTGATGTCTACCACAAAAGTGTTATTTCTCTTAATCCTTTCATTTACTTCCATCCACATAAAGTATATGTTACGAGGTTAGAGGTACCCAACATGGATTTCAAAGACTTCAATACCTACCTCCAAAAATTGATCAATAATAGATGTCAGATGTGTATTATTGTCTTAAAAATTGGCCCCTTGTAGATGGGATAAGGGAGCTTAGAGATGAAAAGGATTACATGAGGTCCCTTTATGCTGAGTTTAATGATGACTATAAAATCAACATCTACATTGATGACCATCACGAGCCTATACTGGATTATATTGAAGAAGAAAGAAGGTGAAGAAGGGGACAGTGGTAGTGATACACATGAAGATAACGTGGACAAAATATGTTTATCCTTTTTTTTTGTTTAAATAGGTTTAATATGTAGTTTAAATGGTTTATTATGTAGTTACATCTATGTAAAAAATTACTGATTTACCCCTGCTGTTATCACTCAAAACAATGTTATCCCTACTGTTATCACTCAAAACAATTGACATATTTGCCCCTGCTGTCATCACTCAAAACAGTTGATATATGCTTAAATCAATGTGTTTTCTTCAATTACAATCCTATTTTGCCCGTGATGTCATATGAAAACAGTTTATGGACCATTTTAATTAGAATCTCATTTTGCCCCTTTGCATCCTGTGTAGTTCATATGGTATTGGTCTTTCACAAAATGTAGAATTGAAAGTAGGATGCCATATATGCTAAAAATAAAAGTAGGATGTCGTTATATTGGTCCAACTGTTGGCAGGGGCAAAATGGTCCAACTATTATCTTTTGTATCCTGATGTCATCACAATGGGATACAACATGTAATAGTTTTACCATTTTGCCCCTTCCAACAGTTGGAGTAATATAATGGCATCCTACTTTGTTTTTTTGTTTTTTTTTTTTGCATATAATTAATGGCAAAAGATGTTATTAACTTACAATGTTTTATGTCTTGCATCTAAGGTACAACATGTAACAGTTGGAATGGTAACATGTAACTCATATTGTGTTAAAAAACATCTCTAAAATCACACAAACTAAATGAAACTAGAAAGTCCAATAACATCATAGACCATTTTGCCCCTGATCTAAATGAGATTGAATGTAACATCTATGACCATAACTCCAAAAACATGTCAAAAATGCTAGTTGATTGTTATAAAATGTGTTTCAGTTCAATCTTGTTGTGTAACTTATAAAATACATTCAAGAATATAAAATAAAGGGCATAAAATAGACACAAATGCCCTTGATTTCATTAAAGCTACAAAAGCATCCCCGTACTAAAGCATACAAATATATATTATATCATGATTTTCACTACAAACATAACAAAAAGCATCCACATACAACATTTTTGAATCACCAATTTCCTAGTCATTTCATTGAATTTCTTTCTAAAACTCATAACATCCTCATATGTCTTCATCTTGTAAAAATTCAAATCATTTTCCAATAATGAAATCTTCACTTCCATTGAGCTTGCTTTTGCTTCTTCTTCATTTATCTTAGTCTTGTTTCTTGATTCATCAACATTAACCCAACTCTAGAACTGACAGATTTTTGTATTTGGATCCTTCATATTAAGAAAAAATTTACTAACACAACCAATAAATTATTTACGAAATGGATATAAAAAGCTTTCAGATACACACACCAAAGAGTAAGGACAAATGTGACATCCCCATTTTTACGGCCAGAAAAACCGATTTTGTTTATGCTTTGTTTGAAAATCAGAGTAACATTTTAAATAAAAGTGTTGCGGAATTTGTTCCCAAAATAAAATAGGATAAAGATTTATCAAAGCATTATCGAAGAAATGTATTTCATTAAAAACCTCGGGATGTCATGTTCGATATAGATCAAAAGCATAAACAGTAGAATATAAGCCTTACAACATTTATTCAGATCTACAGGCCTATAATCTGTAATCCCTCATCCAAAACATCACATCTATGCTCGAGTGCCACTACCTGTAATACAAGAAACTGAGTGGGTTAGGCTTGGGAGCATGGTGAGCACATATGGTTTTCAACCCACAATAAATAAGTTTATTAATTTCATCAACCAACAATAACCCGATTACCCGTTCCTATTATCCTCACTTTATGTCCTTAAAACACCTAACATAAGGGACCTAGCCTAAGGATCATCATCGGGATGGACACTACTGCTAAGGGGGTTCCTAAAGGAAACCATGAGGAGGATGGAGTACATCAGTGAACACATCGTTCACAAACACCTACAGGTTGCGCGCTTGGTAGCGTTCCACTGGACTGTCTAGAAAAGTCTGTGGTCGTCATCTATACTCCGCTAGATGACTGGAAACGTCGTCAACATCAAGACCTCTCATAATTTTATTTCATCACACCCAACTATTACATCTACCTATGTTTTACCCAACACATTTTATAGATTAAAATACATATACAGTTTAAATCATTTAAAACATGTATAAAATCTTTCATCCAGCATAGACAACAAGTATTCAGAGAAGATGCACACATAGCACGTAATTTATATAAAATACTTCATATCTATGTGTAAGATGAAATTAACTATCAGTGACGACTCGAAATTCGAGCAGCACATCGCTTCTTAACAATATGATTTCCTTCGACGAAACCTAGTATTATTACCACCAGATTTTAGTCTAATATTTATTGCGACTAATTATTAGTCTAGATTCTTCATTAAATCAGAGTCTGCTTCATGATCTATCAAGTAAGTATCAGCCAGGCAGGACAGTTGGGAGGCAGGACCATTTCGGCATATAGCTTTTCTAAAATCCAACAACCAAACCCAACATGACCATTCTAGACACCTCTCTCGTAAGTAGTTCAATCAGTATAACGACTTTGAATCACTGATAAATCTTATTTATAGGTTCAAAATAACGATATTATATTTAAATATAAGCTATATTTAAATTAGAGTAGACGTATCTCACTTACAACGGGTTTTGCTAAAAACCTGGTTCCGCTGGAGCAGAGCTTCTGAGCTGAACAACTCTTTTTCTCGGAGCCTTCGGGCGCTCCGGGTCTTTCCTCTAGTAACTTGAGGTTACTAGGGATTTAGAGGGGTTTTGGGAGTCTAGAGAGAAGTTAGAGAGAGAAAGAAAGGCTTATGGTGTGAAGAAAATATGAAGGATTCACCCTTTATTTATAGGGGTTTTATCGTAGAGTAGACCCTAAGTTTCGTCCGTATCTTCCGCGTACGAGCTCCGTTTTCTACGTTCTTTATATCCACATGTTGGTATTTACGAGTAATACAACTTTCATTTAGACCCCATCGGCTAATTCTTATTCTATCTCCGATTTGCAAAATTGTATCGAATTTATCGTGCTCGAAGAGTAGGGACTAAGTTTCGTCCATATCTTTGACATAAAAGCTCTATTATCGATGTTATTTATATCCACACGTTGGTATTTACGAGTACTACAACTTTCATTTAGATCTCGTTGGCTAATTCTCATTCTATCTCAGATTTACAAAATTGTATCAAATTCGTCGCGCTCGAAGAGTAGGGACTAAGTTTCGTCCATATCTTTCGCCTACGAGCTCCGTTTTCGACTGTCTTTTTATCGTTGATCTCCTATTAACGATATATTCATTTATTGTTTAGATTATTTTGGCTAAAAATCGACCGATCTAAAATTCAAATTCCGGACTGTGTACTGTTATGCTAAATCTTAGAAAAATTGTAACTTCCTCATACGAAGTCAGATTCAGACGTTCTTTTGATGCACACTCTCGGTTTAACATATACTATGACTTTTGTTTAGATCGCTAAGGCTAAAAAGTATTTTATCAAAAATTCATTTTTTACGTCACACAGCGTCGTGCCGGTTTTGTCGCGAAACTTCGACATGACATAACGTCTTCGTTATAATTCAGATTTCGTTATATGTCCGGAATCCTTCTCAAGAACACTATAACTTTCTTCATCGATATCGGGTTTATCTAACATTTTATTTTTGTCGCTTATTTTTACCTTTTATTTATTACGTCGTTATAAACAAGTATAAAACACATAAATTCACATAATACGCAAATAATTCATCTTTATTACTTCAAAATAAGTTACAATAGTTGACCCTGACTATTACATCACTATACTATGCTTAGCCCAGAAACACAAGCGTTACAACAAACCACAAAACTTTATTCCCGGATTAACTTTGGTGGTTAAAGTCCAAATTCGAGCAATGTACCCACAGTCACAATGCTTCCCATAATTAAGTGTCTTCTTTGATTTTTAAATGTTGGTGCTTGACTTGGAGATCACAGATTTAGAGGAAGAAGAACAAGCCTTGGGAGAAGGACAAAGGCGTTCGGAGATGCATGCCCTAATTTGTTTCAGTAAAGATGAGTTATGTGGATGAACATATCCTACATGTCATGTTTTAAGCTAACTAAGCAATCCACATGTAAGAAAAATGCCAAGTCATCCACTAAATTAATCATCTAGTTGCCTCAGGTTACAACAAGGTTAGATAAGAATAAAAAGTGAAGTTGGATGGTATGTTTTTGAACGAAATCTTTACTTAGTTGGTATTTGTTGAACGACAAAAACATGATTGGGGTTTTTTAATGATTTTTGAAACTTCTTTGGGATTTTAAGTCATTTTCCCTCCATAAAATCACCATGGTTATTCACTTGCTTTATGACAGAAAATGTACATTAGTTATAACATCACAAGGATCTGCAGCAACCACTCAATCAAAAACACATAATTCACTTTGCTTTGCACCTTAAAATCACCAAAAACGCTTTAGTGTTCTTCCTCCTCTACTCCTTAGTCGATTTACAGAAAAAAGAAACCCTAAATGGGTATATAAGCTTCCCTTAAAGGTTAAAAAGCCTCAACTTATTATTTTAGATTTTTGGATCCACAATTTTCTAAAGAACAAAATATTAGCAGGATTGTTGATACAAATAAGAAATATTTACAACAAAGAAGAAACCCTTAAATATGAATTGGGCCACTGAAGAAAGACGATCTTTTTACATCTACTTTTTATCAAAAGAAAAGATAAGACTTGAGTATCATCTGGCAATTTTGGAGTTGGCAATATTTTACCTAGCTAGATAAATTAGCTTGTTCGGAGAGTTCAGATAAGCGAAAACGCTTAGAGAATTAACGCGTCTAACAATGAAGTTGTAACCAATAGACAGGAAAAAGTATTATCGATTTTCTCTTAACCCTGCATAGATTTAGAACTGATTTCTTCTACCCGAATACATGTATTGTTGACTTTCTCTAAACCTACAAGGTGTCAAGTTTTCAGTCGACGTTTTCACCTAGTTCCTAAGTTTTAATAAATGAAAGAAAAGACGGGCAAGGAAATATGGAGGGAAAGAAAAGCATGGAAGAAAAATGAAATTGCATGGAAAACAAAAAAGCCTTGATGAGCTACTACCCTCTAAATCCCTCTAATTTGGGAAGAATATTAGAAGAGAATATCATCTACTATCTTCAATTCTTTTCTTTTCAATTCATTTAAAAAATAATCTCAGGAACAAGATAATTGAACTTTTTTTTTCCAGTTATCTTCACTTCCCTCATTTTCTCTCCTTAAGTTGGACTCGGAGACAAGATGCCTATTAAGGTGATATCCAACAATGAATATATTCTATAAAAATACGACCTCCTGTTGCTAGACTAAGATACTTGATTCTCATTATGGCAAGTCTATATGCTAGTGTTATTAGCTTAAGCCTATTATGATGATGCGTCAGATGCATTTGGAGGAAGAGAAGAAGAATGATCCTAAAGCCATAACTTAAATTCAACTCCATGTTTACAACAACATTTTGCAAGAAATATGATTTGAAGTAAAAGATTGTAAGTGCTCTTCTATTCTAAATTAACTAGAATCCACGCTACTATAATATAGACTTTTAAGGACACGCGAACCATGATACGTACTATTTTATGATATGCAAAAGTGCATGTCCTAAAAAAATGTTAGCTCTCCCAAAATTTGATGGATTTAGAACACGCACTTTTGCATGTCCTAAAATTAGTGTTACACAGACACACACACAGAGGGCGCCTATCATAAAATGTGTGCCATGTAAGCATATCATTTTATAATTTTTTTAAGAACTCACGCATCACAAAATCACTATAAACAATTAGGTCTTTTATCTCCCACTTACAATAGGGAATATTTGCATTCGATTTTATCATATCAACTATAGAGTTCTTATTCCAATTTCATAGATACCACCTTTTACGGTCATGATAACCTTAATCTAAATAAGGTTTATGAAAACTTACGTTCTAATAAGGATTAAATATAAACATAGCATGTCCACTAAAAGGAAGTGTAAGATATTAAAATACTACACATGATATTCAAAATCTAGAAGGAAGTTCAAGACATGAAAAATATTGCAAGAAAGAAGAGCACGAGGTTTATAATAGTAAAAAACGATGATAGTTTTGCTAAACGTGGGTGTCGACTCGTGATTCGTAATCCTAAATTTTGACTTATAACTTGACTCGTAAGAGTCACAACACTAAAAATTATATATCAAATAATGTATAACATATAATCACATACATAATTGATAATTCATTCACCACATATCACTTTTAAAAAATATTGGTAATTTGTTATGTTACATTGTTCCTGACTTCTTGTAACAAACTATATAATTGATAATAATAAAATCATATAAACACATTCATGCACTGATTTACATAATCATAGTTTAGGCATATTACTGATGTATAATCATATAAATATAATCACATACATAATAGTGTAATATAAGAAATGATCACATATAGTTTAGTTTAGTTGTTTAGGTATGTTACAGATCATATATAACTTAGGTGTTTTGGTATATTACTGTTGTACTATGTAACTAGAACTACAAATAAAATAACATTTAGTGTATTATAAAAAATGTCACTAAAGGCTCTCTAGGGAATTAGCAACACAAAAAACAATGCCACTAATAGCGTTGCTATTAAGGTCTTTAGTGGCAATTTGAGGTTGTGTCGCTGCAACCTTATTAGGTTTTAGTAGTGTTGCAGAAATCGATCTTGGCGGCCGATTAATCGGTGATTAATCGTTTGACGGCCTTAAACCGATTACGATTAGGGTGCTTGACAGAAATAGGTCAAAGTCGGCATTGACGGCCTTGGCGGTCTCGGTAGTCATAGATGGGAATTTTTTAAAAAATTCAAAAAATTTTAATTTTCAAATATTACACCAAAATTTTAAATTTTCAAATTTTAAGCTTTCAAATTTTAAAATATTAAACTAAAATTTTCAAAATTTTAAAATTTTAAAATTTCAAATACTTAGTTTTTTAGGGAATATTAATTTTTTAAATAATTTTATTAATAATTAAGGGTCCCCGATTAATCTCTGATTAATCCCCGCCTAGTCTGATTAGTCGCTTATCGCCAGTCGACCGTCGAGCTATCGCCGAACGATTTTTATAACGTTGGGTTTTAGTGACATTTTCTATTATGTCACTAAAACACTTATAGGTTTTGGTGTCATTATTTTTGTAACACTATTTAACTGATAAAATAAATATTATTTTCATATTTATAGTGGCACTTTTTAACACAAAAAAATTATATTATTATACTAGGTTCAGTGTTATTTTAATTTTAGATGAAATATAAAATAGTAACAAGAAAATGAAGATAATAAATGAAAACAAAATATCATTACTTTTAATTTTACTAGTCTAACAACAATCACTCCCTATATCACACTTATAATTAGGTCAATATAACCATACTCTATTACATCAAGCTAGACTTTGTTATGATTCATTGTGTTACAGTACACACATGTACTCTATGCCAATACTATTCATATACACCCAAGTGTGGTCAACCAACAGAGCTTACATCCGGACCAAGACACAACTGAATTTGACAAACATCATGTCATTCAATCTACATTATGCCAATTCATTCCATTTCTTAGGGGGAAACTGTTAGATTCTGTTATAGTTGTTCAAGGGTATTTCAGTAATTTAACATTGAGTTAGTTATTTTGTTCATTAGATTAGCTTCTTGCTTATCAGTTGTATATAACCATCTCTGTAATTGTTTCTAAAACTTAATGAAAAATAAAAATTCTTCTCTCTTCATTCATCGATCTTCATTCATAAAAGTTAACATGGTATCAGATTGATTCGATCTTCATCTTCCGCAACTCTTATTGTTCATCTTCGTTTCTTCATTTCTTCCTTTTTGTTTCTCTGTAAACAATCATGTCTACATCAGCTTCGATTGATCCAACTGCAATTTTTGTCTCCAGTCCATATTATCTTGGATCTTCTGACACTCCGAATTCAATTCTTGTCACCAATCTCTTTAATGGAGTTGGATTCAATGCTTGGAAACGTGCTATGACAATTGCTTTATCTGCAAAACACAAATTAGGTTTTGTTGATGGCTCTATTGTTCAACCAGATACATCTTCTCCTACCTACTCAAATTGGTATCGTGCGAATTCCATGGTCATCAGCTGGTTATTAAACTCACTTCACAAGAATATTGCCGATAGTGTCCTTTTTCTTCCAACTGCGACTCAAATCTGGAATGAACTGAATCAGCGATATGAACAATCCAATGGAGCCCTCATTTACCAAATTCAACAAAAGCTACATTCAATTTCACAAGGATCAGATGAGTTTTCTACTTATTACACTAAACTCATGAAAATATGGGATGAATTGCGTGTGGTACAAGATCTTCCTGCGTGTTCTTGCAATGCTGCTGCTGCTCTTAACAAATTTCTTGAAGATCAGAAGTTAATTCAGCTTCTTATGGGGCTTAATGATTCTTACAAGATAATCAGAGGCCAGATCCTTATGATGAAACCTCTTCCCACTCTATCTACTGCATATGCTTTGATTCTTCAAGAAGAACAACAACGAGAGATTAATTCTGTCTCTGTGTTTAACACTGAAGCCATTTCCATGAATGTTTCGCAAAATCATAATCTTCAAACATCAAAAAAGTTTATCACATGTACTCACTGCAAGAAATCTGGTCACACTAAGTCTCAATGTTACAGACTCGTTGGATTCCCATCAAATTTCAAATTTACAAAGGGACGAAAAGAAGAATCTTCATCTGCTGTTCATAACGTAACCAATACCTCCAATATGAGTTTTTCTCCAGAACAGTATCAACAGTTACTTCAATTGTTGAACAATACCAATCTTAATAGCAACTCTTCTTCTTCTTCTCAAGTGAATTCTGCCATTGTAGAAGGTGCTCTTGATCCTAATGGTAATTCTTTTTCCTTTAAACATTTTTGTGCAAATGTTTATAATTCATCTCACCTTCTTCAACCACATACATCTTGGATTATCGATTCTGGTGCTACTGATCATATCTGTTCTAATCCAAATTTTTTTGTCTCACTTACTAAACTTCTTCAGCCCCATTCTCTTGGTCTTCCTAATGGCATTGACACTTTTGTCAATTATATTGGTGATGTGGAAATTCATGACTCTATTATACTTCATGGGGTATTATATGTTCCTCAGTTTAAGTATAATCTTCTTTCTATACCAAAACTCACATCACATTTGAAAACATTTGCAATTTTCACTGATGAAAATTGTCTCCTGCAGGACCCTTCATTGAAGAGTAATTTTGCTTTTGGAATTCTTGGAAAAAGAGTAAATGACCTATATGTTTTTGATCATCATCAAATCAAGAACTCATTAGCTTACTCTATTTCTGTTCTTCCAAGTTCTTTGTCTTGTCAAACTGTTGTATTCAGTCTTTCTTCTTCTGATCAAATAATGTTATGGCACAATAGATTAGGGCATGTTCCTGTTGGTAAACTCAAAGAACTCTCTCTTGTTTCTTCTAAATGTAATGATTTGAATGTTGAATCTTGCATTGTTTGTTCAAAAGCTAAACAGCAAAAGTTACCATTCCCACATAGTGAATCCATGTCTAAACACTCTTTTGATTTAATTCATGTGGATGTATGGGGTCCATATAAACATGTTACATATGATGGTTATAAATACTTTATAACCATTGTTGATGATCATAGTCGACACACGTGGATCCATTTGTTATCCCATAAACATTATGCTTTCACTCTTCTTAAAGCTTTTGTTAAAATGGTGAAAACTCAGTTCAACAAAGTAGTAAAAGTTATTCGAACAGACAATGCAATGGAATTGGGATCAAGCACAGAAGGAATCTCATTTTTTCAAGATAATGGAATCATACATCAAAAGTCAACACCCTATAATCCTCAACAGAATGGGGTTGTTGAAAGAAAACATCAACACATTTTGGCCACTGCTAGAGCTCTTTACTTTCAATCTGGAATTGGCATTGCTTATTGGGGAGAATGTGTCAAAACTGCCACTCATTTGATTAATCGCATGCCTTCTAAAGTCTTAAAGGGTATCAGTCCTTTTCAAGCATTATACAAAGAAGAGCCCAATTTATCTTTCTTAAGGAGTTTTGGATGTTTATGTTATGTTTCATCCATCAAAAGATCAAGAGACAAGTTTATGCCTCGAGCACATCCTTGTGTTTTTATTGGTTATCCACATGGACAGAAGGCTTATCGCGTATTGGATTTAATAACTAAATCCATTTCAGTATCACGAGATGTTAAATTTTATGAGACTATTTTTCCCTTACACTCTTCTAATTCTTCTTCAATTTTACCATCCATAGATTCTTATCTTCCAGCATCCTTTGATGACATTTCAATTCATAATTCCGTTTCTACCCCTGATGACATAATTTTGAATAATCCAACTGATTCACAGTCATTTGCGCCTTCTGCTCCATTATTAAGAAGAACCACTCGAATTACTCGCCCTCCTGTTCACCTACAGGATTACGTTTGCAACAATACTATTTCAAATAGTATTTGTTCTCATACAATAACCAATTTGTGCATTGTTTCTCCTTCTTCCCATGCTTCAAGCTATTCTATGAATGTTCAAAACAATTCATCTTTTCATATTTCTCATGAATTCGAACCTGCTTTTTATCATGAAGCTAAAGGCAAACCACAATGGGAGGAAGCTATGCAGAAAGAATTAAAAGCCTTGCATGATAATCAAACTTGGGATGTGGTCAAATTGCGTAAAGGAAAACGACCCATTGCTTGTAGATGGGTATTCAAAATCAAATATCGGGCAGATGGTAGTGTTGAAAGACATAAAGCCCGTTTGGTAGCCAAAGGCTTTACTCAAAAACAAGACATTGATTATCATGAAACGTTTTCACCAGTTATCAAATTCACCACTGTACGATGTATGGTTGCCTTAGCAGTAAAAAAAGGATGGCATGTTCATCAGTTTGATGTTAACAATGCTTTTTTGCACGGTGATTTACATGAAGAAGTATATATGCGTGTTCCTCCTGGTTATTCTGTTTCATCTCCTTCTTTGGTTTGCAAGCTCAAAAAATCCCTATACGGATTAAAACAAGCATCACGACAGTGGTATGATAAGCTTTCATCTGCTCTTATTTTCAAGGGATATTATAGATCTTCAAATGATTATTCTTTGTTCATTAAGAAGACTCTTCATCATATTGTCATTGTTGCCATATATGTCGATGACATCTTAGTCACAGGAAATAATGAAGCAGAGATTACATCTTTAAAGCAATCCCTTCATGAACAATTTCAAATTAAAGATTTGGGATATATCCATTATTTTCTGGGACTCGAATTTAACAGCATTGATCAAGGGATGGTCGTTCATCAACAAAAATATATCAAGGAGTTATTGTCTACTTATAACATGGAAGATCAACCTATTGCTACTACTCCTTTACCATCTAAAACTCATTTATTGCCTTCAATGGATGATGTTTTACCAGATCCTACAACCTACAGACAACTCATTGGAAAATTGAATTTTTTGCTTCATACTCGGCCTGACTTAGCATACACAGTTCAACATTTAAGTCAGTTTAATCAAACTCCCTGTCATGCTCATTATAAAGCTGCACTTCATGTGTTGAGATATCTTAAAGGCACCATATTTCAAGGATTATTTTTCAATAACAATCCTACTTTCAATATTGAATCTTTTTGTGATTCAGATTGGGCTTCATGTCCTATAACCAGACGAAGTGTGAGTGGCTTCTTCATTATGTTTGGAAATACACCAATATCTTGGAAGTCAAAGAAGCAAGTGACAGTGTCCTTATCATCTGCAGAAGCAGAATATCGATCAATGCGACGAGTATGTGCTGAATTGGCTTGGCTTAGTCGACTCCTATCTGAATTTCAAGTTGACAATATTACCCCTATACCTCTTAAATGTGATAATCAAGCTGCGATTTACATTGCTAACAATCCTGTTTATCATGAACGTACTAAACATATTGAATTGGATTGTCATTTTGTCCGGGAAAAACTTCAAGCTGGATTGATTTCACTATTTCATGTAAATACTAAACATCAATTAGCAGATGTGTTCACAAAATCGTTATATGGACCACAACATCAAGAATCTACTTCCAAGCTTGGACTCTTTTCACATCCTCCAGCTTGAGGGGGGGTGTTAGATTCTGTTATAGTTGTTCAAGGGTATTTCAGTAATTTAACATTGAGTTAGTTATTTTGTTCATTAGATTAGCTTCTTGCTTATCAGTTGTATATAACCATCTCTGTAATTGTTTCTAAAACTTAATGAAAAATAAAAATTCTTCTCTCTTCATTCATCGATCTTCATTCATAAAAGTTAACAGAAACTACAAAAAGAAATAGAATAAAAGAAAGTAAGAATTGTAAGACATAGAATTTTAGCAATAATATCTGAAAAACGGTTTTTCAGCTAAGCATAACAGCTTTCCATTTATAAAAAACCCAAATTTCTAGCAATAATTAAAAAAAAAACAGAATTTATGTAAAAAAATAGATAGAAAGAAAAATTTACGTGTTCAAAGACACTACGGTTTCTCTCACAACTTGTGCTCTATTTATCCTTGGTTTTTATAAAACGTTTTTTGAAGCATCAACCATTGAACCCATATTCCTTAACTATACATAATACATACTAAGTTAGTTACGGTCTTACAAACTACTAAATGCTTACCGATACATGCTTAGAAATGCTTGAAAAACTTGACAAATGCTTAGAAATGCTTGAAAAAAAATAATAAATTTTACAAAATTCTTGGAAATGCTTGAAAAATGCTAACAAATGTTTACAAATGAACCTAAGAGTTTACAAATGCTTAAGAGAGTGAGTAAGGGTCATCCCTTGTACTTCAAATTCGACCCATATATGCTGGAAACTTGAATATCTTATTGTCCCCCTGCCAAAAAAATAATCAATTTAAGTTCAATCACATCGTATTGATAATTAAATATTGTTAAAATACAAAAAATAGAAGGTCTTTAGATGCAAGAAATAACAATAGTACTTTCATTGATATGTTTATTATAGCATTCAATTTTGTATAATTTTCATGATAATGTTGAGGCCTTAATGAGACGAAATAACAATCAACACAAATCACTAGGGATGCAAACGAGCTAAGCTACCCATGAGCTACTCGGGACCGGCTCATTAAAAGCTCGACTCGAAACCAATTTTAAATGATCTCGAGCTAAGCTCGAGCATAATATTAAGCACTTTTATTAAACGAGCTCGAGCTCGAGCCTATGTCACTAAGCTGGATTAGGCTCACCAGTCTAAACGAGACTACATATAATATAACTTATTATTATTTATGTACATTAACATAAAAAACATTTTGGGAATTAAGAATTTAGGGTATAAGTAAACGAGTTTCTTAACGAGCTCAAACCGAGCTTAAGCTTATTTAGGCGTGCTAGATAAAAAATGATTCGAGCTCGAGCCCGAGCCGAGCTTCTATAAATTTTTACGAGCTTGATCCGAGTTCAATACAAGAAAGCTCAAATCGAGTCGAGCTCGAGCTCAAGACTCATATAACTTAAAGGAGCCCAAGCCGATCTTGGCCAGGATCGGGCTCGAATCGGCTTGTTTGCATCCCTAGAAAACACATTTAAAATAGCATGATGGTGATTAAAAGGACCTGTACAAGTCATACTATTCATCTTGATATTAAACACATGATGATGATAAAAAGGGCCTACCAAAACCACATTCAAATAGCTTCCATTCCAACCATATCTGGTGTTTCTACTAATAAAATAAGTAATTTGAATTATGTTGAAGGGACTTCCATCTTTTAGTCTAATGTTTAGTTTCATCAAACTCTACATATAAAAGACTGAATGCAATTAGTTGGTTTTTAACCCAAAAAAAAATAATCAATAGAAATAATATTTTTATAGGAAATAACATTTCAGTTAACAAGTTAAGTGCTTAACCAAAAGATAACCAATAACAACTAAACAGGTTAACAATTAATCAAAAGAAGTAAATCAAATGCTAAAATAAGATGACCATAAAACTTTTAACAAACCCAGAAGCATAAAAAATAACTAATGCAAATCAAATGCTAAAAGAAGCTTGCCTTTGTTTATTCTAAAATCAACACAACATTCCTAAAATTCAGTAAATAAATTCTTTTAAAGGAGGCGAACTGTAACATCCCAAATTCACAACCAAAATTTTCATTATTAATTAGGGAAAATTGCTCATTTTCAAAATACAAACCGAGAAAACCAAAATTGTTAAAGTACATTGTTTTAAATAAGAGTACTATAGTAAACATGAAATCTTCATTGTTGCCGATGAATGTGTACAGTCACGACTTTGCCTTTCCACGATCACAAATGATGCCTAAAAACAGTAACAGTTGGGTAAGCACGAATCTTACTGAGTTTCCCCAAATACCCCATACAATACATCATAAATAAACAACTACTGGTTATCAACAACCCTGGAGACTACCCGAAGTCTCAATGGGAAAAAAGCATGCCCTGTAGGTTATCAGCATCCTTGTAGACTACCTGAAGTCTCGGTGGGCAAACAAGACGCCTTGTGGGTTATCAACAACATTGGAGATTACCCGATATCTCAGTACACACATCAACACATATCACAACAAATAGACCTAGCTAGTTAGCATATATGTATACTACCATACAGGAAAGTATAGTGAAAAGACTCACTACCACCTACTAGACTCTTCACAGCACACTGCTCCACTATCGACAAATCTCCATGGAATGTGTAGCCATAAGTAATCAATGGTGAGATAGCCACCTAAAATGATCCTACTCTAGAGCCACGACCAAAAAAGTAACATGCAAGAAATCCTAGATCACGAGTTCTTAGGCTATCCTACATGACTACATACGGCCTCGAGGCTTTCCACTAGAAAATAACAAGCTTAGTGCTACTCGAACCAACATACCACTACAACTGCATCCTAACACATAAGGATATGAACATCTAGCAGATCAATAGCTAGCCTACTGGTACTCTAACCAGCATACTACTATTGCTTCATCCTAACACATAAGGATATGACTATCTAACAACACAATAACCAACCTACTTGTACTTTAACCAGCATACCACTACCATTGTGTCCTAACACATAAGGATATTAATATATCTAACAGCTCAATAACCAGCCTACTGGTACTCTAACCTACATACCACTGCTGCTGCATCCTAACACATAAGGATCTGAATATATCTAAGAACTCAATAACCAGCTTACTGGTACTCTAACCAGCATACCACTACTGCTACATCCTAGCACACAAAGATATGAAATATCTAACATCTCAATAATCAGCCTACTGGTACTCTAACCTACATACCATTAATGTTGCATCCTAACACATAAGGATATGGATATATCTAACAATCAACTATAACACAACAACATCCTATACACAAGGATACATATCCCAAACTAGTGGGTTGGCATTGGTTCCTTCGACCCATAGGTACAATGAGGAAAACTCACATGAAGCAAGGAATGCATAAACACTTCAACCCACTCCTAACATGGTAGAATCTTAATCAACAACCCAAATCCTTCAAGTTTGACTCAAAGTCAAACTAATCAAAAAGTCAACGATCAACAAAAGTCAACAGTCAACAACTCCTCATGATGTGACCATCTATGGCTTAAGTTGTGAGCCACTACATGACAAAATAATTAGGTCTTATAATCCTCACGACATGACAGACATATCCTTACGTCATGAGATCAATTTGAATGCCATTTTAATCCATGAACTTCTTAATCCATTAAGCCAGTAATTCATCTTTTCCTGGAGGCTTCCTAACACCCCAATGATCATAAAATTGATGCTTTAAGATCTTGTATGTCCAATACAAGATTTAAGCTCAATCTAGGGCATTCATGAAGAAAAAGGAGATCAAATCCCAAGCATAAACTCAAACATCATCCAAACTTCACATCCATAACTATAATCACAAAGGGACCCTAAGGACCTATAAAGTTGTTAACTATATGGAGTACCAAAACTATAACTCTTATAGCCATAAATAAACATGCATAAAACCTTAGATCTAGCAACAAGGAAACAAAAAGCTTGAATATTGCTTACTCACAGTGGTCCAAAGGTGTTGCTAGAGGTTGTAAATGGAACTTCCAAGCTGAGTCTATGCTTCAATGGTGATCTCTTCTTCTTCTTCAAACCACCAAAACTCCACCAAAAACTCAAGAATTACAATAAGAGGCTAGGGTTAGGGTTTTACTGAGCTTAGGAATTAAGGAGGTTGTTTTGGAACCATAAAATGAAGTTTATGGGGTTTAAATATGAAGGAACCCCTAAAAGGTCATAGGCTTGGGATGCAACATACTCATGTCCTGAGCTCCTATTGCTCATGTCGTGAGCTCAGTTTAAATTAGCATTTCCATTTTATCATTTCTCACGTCGTGATCACATATGTCTCACGTCGTGACACCTGGCTTTACCAAAAAACCATGTCTTTGTCTCCTTGAATTCCAAAACCGGTATGTCCTGGAAACTGGGAGTTACAACTCTCCCTCACTTCAATTAGATTTCATCCTCGAAATCACTTCTCTCTTTCATTTAATAAGTCACCCATTCGTTTAAAAATTTTACTATAATACTCTCGTTTTGCATCCCACGAGTGTTCATCCAAATCCTTCAAACTAGGGCTCTGATACCAACTTGTAACATCCTAAATTCACAACCAAAATGTTCATTTTTAATTAGGGAAAAACTGCTCATTTTCAGAATATAAGACGAGAAACATTATTTAAAATCAGAGTATTATAGTAAATGTGCAATCTTCATTGCTACTGATGAATGTATATAGTCACGTCTTCGTCTTTTCGCAATCATAGATGATGCCTGAAAACAATAACAGTTGGGTAAGCACGAAACTTAGTGAGTTTCCCCAAATACCACATACAACACATCACAAATAAACAACTGTGGTTTATCAGAAACCTTGGAGACTACTCGGAGTCTCAGTGGGAAAACAGCACGCCCTATGGGTTATCAGCAACCCTAGAGATTACCCGAAGTCTCAGTGGGCAAACAGAACGCCTTGTGCATTATCAACAACCCAAGAGACTACCTGAAGTCTCAGTACACACAACAAAACATATCACAACAAATAGACCCAGCTGGTCAGCACACACACACACATACACACACACACACACACACACACACACACACATATATATATATATATATATATATATATATATATATATATATATAATACCACATAGGCAAATATATTAAGAAGAATTACTACCGCCTACTAGACTCCTCGCGGCATACTACTCCGCTACCGACAAATCTCCATGGAATGTGTAGCTATAGGTAAGAAGCGGTGAGATAACCACCCAATCAGATGATCTCACTCTAGAGCCACAACCAAACAAGGATCAAGTAAGAAATCCTAAATCACGAGTTCTCAGGCTATCCTACATGACTACATACGACCCTGAGGAATTCCACTAGACAATAACAAGCCTATTGCTACTCGAACTAGCATGCCACTGTGTATCCTAACACATAAGGATATGAATATCTAATAGCTCAATAACCAACCTACTGGTACTCTAACCGACATACTACTACTGTTGCATCCTAACACATAAGGATATGAATATCTAATAGCTCAATAACCAGCCTACTACTACTCTAGCCAGCATACCACTATTGTTGCATCTAAACACATAAGGATATGAATATATCTAACAACTCAATAACCAGCTTACTGGTAATCTAACTAGCATACCACTACTACTGCATACTTACACATAAGGATATGAATATATCGAATAGCTCAATAACCAACCTACTGGTACTCTAGCCAGCATACCACTACTGTTGCATCTGAACACATAAGGATATGAATATATCTAACAACTCAATAACCAACCTACCGGTACTCTAACTAGCATACCACTACTAATGCATCCTTACACATAAGGATATGAATATATCAAATAGCTCAATAACCAGCCTACTGGTACTCTAACCAGCATACCATTACTGTTGCATCCTAACACATAAGGATATGAATGTATCTAACAGCTCAATAACCATCTTATTGGTACTCTAACTAGCATACCATTACTGTCGCATCCTAACATATAAGTATATGAATATATCAAATAGAACACTACAACACAACAACATCCTATACATAAGGATACATATCCCAAACTAGTAGGCCAACATTGATGCCTTCGACCTATAGGTACAATGAGGAAAATTCACATAAATCGAAGAACCTAGAAACACTATGACTCATTCCTATTTTTGCACTGCTCACTCCTATGAACCTTCTAATAACAAAACATGGTAGAGTCTTAATCAATAGCCAAATCCTTCAAGTTTGACTCAAAGTGAAACTAGTCAAAAATTCAATGGTTCACGAAAGTCAATGGTCAATAGCCCTTCACGACGTGACCATCTATGGCTCACTCCGTGAGCCACTACAACATAAAATAGTCGAGTCTCATAATCCTCACGACGTAACAGACATATCCTCACGTCATGAGATCAGTCTGAATGCCATTTTAATCCATAAACTTCTTAATCGATTAAGCCACTAATTTATCTTTTTTCCAGGAGACTTCCTAAGACCTCAAAGATCATACAAATCGATGCTTTAAGGTCTTGTATGTCCAATACAAGACTTGAGATCAAACTAGGGGATTAATGAAGAAAAAGAAGATCAAATCTCAATTATAAACTCAAACATCATCCCAACTTCACATCCATAACATATAATCACCAAGGGACCCTAAGGACCCATAAAGTTGCTAACTTTATGGAGTCCTAACACTCTAACTATTATAGCCATGGATAAACATGTATAAAATCTTAGATCAAGTAACATGGAAACAAAAAGCTTGAATCTTGGTTACTCACAATGGTCCAAAAGTGTTGCTAGAGGTTGCAAATGGAACTTTTAAGATAAATCCATGCTTCAGTGGTAATCTCTTCTTCTTTAAACCACCAAAACTCCACTAAAAACTCAAGAATCACAAGGAAAGCTAGGGTTAGGGTTCTATTGGGTATGAAACGAAGGAGGCTAATTTGGAACGTTAAAGTGAAGTTTATGTGATTTAAATATGAAGGAAACCCTAAAAGCTCATGAGCTTGCGCTGCAGTGCAACTCATGTCGTGAGCTCCTATTGCTCATGTCGTGAGCTCAGTTTAAATTAGCATTTCCATTTTATCATTTCTCACATTGTGAGCACATATATATCACGTCGTGACACTTGGTTTTACCCAAAAATTGTGCCTTTGTCTCCTTGAAGTCCAAAATCGATATGTCCTGGAAACTAGGTGTTACAAGAACTAACTTTAGCAAATGAAGAAAGTTGGTATTGTTGGATTAGTGTCTAAGTCCATAACTATTTTGGTATGTACTTGACCCGATTATGATCATGGTCCTTTTGGGTTGCCTTTACCATAGCAATATGTAGGATGAATTAAGGAGAGAAAGGTTTAATTATGATTTATTAATATATTATGAGAATAATATATTAAAGGAGAAATCATATTGTTTAATTAATATTAGTCAAGAATTAATAAAGAATTAATTTTGTGGCTAAAAGAGATTAATTAAACTTACAGGAATGATATTGTAATTATAAGATAGTTACAAAGTTGGGCTTAGGATCCATTAGATGGCAATGGACGAATTATTTATGGAGATCCATAAAGAAATCATCCAAGGGCCTTCTGGAATGGTCCATTGGATTGCTTAAGGCCTAAGCAGTCAGATTAGGGTTTCCTAGTTGAAAACCCTAATAGCCTACATATATAAAGGACCCTTATGGCCGCAAAAACGAGGTGAACACTTGGATTAGAGTTTCCAACTGTTTTTGGTGCCTCCCCTCTCTTCTCTTCTTCATCCAATTGCTTAGTGGTGTTTGTGACTCCATTAGAGGTGCAACACTTGAGGCACTAAGCTTTCTGAAGCTAAGGATTGATTGTTATTGCTATATAACAACCAAAGGTCAGATCTAAACCCTATTTTATGTTAATATGATTAATGGTATGCTAGATCTAGGGTTTATAGCTTTGGATATTCAATTGCATGTTCATTAGACAAAATGGATCCAAAAGCTATTAGGGTTTGCATGTACACCATAGGATTGATGTATTGCTCAAAACCCTCACCGACTCACTAGTTGGTATCAAAGGCATTCTAGAGGAGCAGAAGCGCCTGAGGTCCGACGCACCCTAGCACCGATTTTGAGTTTACAATGCGATGACAAGCTTCGAAGGTGATGGAAACTTATGAGGGCGACGACATACCAAAGTGTTTGTAAGATGAAAGATTTCTTACCTGATTCGAAGATGTGTGGGTAGGACGTGATGACAAACAGGCTCAAGTGCAACGATGACGAGGTTGCACAGACTGATGATGACGATTTGGAGTCTAGAGTCAGGTCGATGCAGATAGAGATAATGGATTTAGAGCATGTGTAGGACTTGGCAACATAGACGTAATAGAAGGGTAAAGGTGAACTAAAATTGGTATTTTTTTTGTCTCTTTAATCTCTTATATCTATGTAGAAATCAAGGAAATTTTTTATATGAGAGAATCAAAACTAAGCTATTAGTGTCATAAGATATAAAGTGTCACTGTATCTTAAAACTTATAGTGGCACAAAAGCAAAGTGACATTAAAAATGAGTTATAGTGGCACAAAAACAAAATGTCACTAAAACTTTGAGCCGATAAATGTAATTTTATTTGTATTGTAATATAGTTTGAATCTTTGAAAAGTACAAAAGTGAAGAAAATTAATACCAAATATGCAAGTATTCAATCGGTTCATCTTAATACCGAAGACAGAAAGAATTAAAGGAAGAAGTAAACAAGAAGAAATTACAGAAAGAAGTGAAGAAGAAAAAGAAGAAGAAGAAGAAGAAGAAGAAAAAGAAGAAGAAGAAGCCTTGAGTCAGGAATAGAGAAAGAAGTGAAGAAGAAGAAGTAATTAACCAAAAGGAGAGAATGTTTTTTACTTTTTAGGAAGTGATAAAGCAAATATCTCATATCCTTAACCATAACATATTTTCCGACTCCAAAGAGTAAAGTTAATGACCTTTGGATAACCAATTTATCCACTAGATAATCAAAGTGACCATAGGTTTCAAGTTTCGACCGAGTCACAGGTCGATTCATAAATCAACTCGAGTCGGTACGAGCTAGGCTTTGAATCACATTTTTTTACGAGTCAGACACAAACCGAGTCCTTGTACGAGTCTCATAGTTTTAGGTATCAAATGTCTCAACTCGTAAGAATCGACTCGTGACTCTTACGAGCTTGACAACTATGCCGCTAACTAGACCCATGACATTAGTTACGAGGAGATGTCCTTGCAATTTTGTTTTCAAAAGGAGGTAAGTCCATAAGATAACAAAAATATACTTCATTGGTTTTATCGTTTGAAAAAGTAGAGTACTTCACATTTAGTATTTGTTTAAATAGTTAACTTGACGATGCACAGACATTTATGAAATGCCCATAAAATGTCTTTTCGTCCTAACGTACATACAAATATGTTATATGTTGTTGGTGATTTTGTATCATCAATGTGTGTTTAAGTGTAATGGATTGACTTGTTGACCAAAATTCAATCTTGATGAATATTAAACAAGTAAGGAAATTGCGGAGTGCACACTTGTTTAAATTTATTCAAGATTCAAAGTAGACTATTATTTAGGGGCGAAACCCCTAAACGAACGGGGGTCCGGGGGCAGCGCCCCTGGGAACGGGGTCCATGGGGCGGCAACCCCTAACAGGGTCCAAGGGGTAGAGCCCTTGGCTGGGGTCGATCATCTAACCAAAGTGTTAGCAAGAGATCTTGTGCACAAGGCGGCTGTAGGGATGGGTTTAAAGTCCACTTATATCTTTTATATTGAGATACCTAATTCCCATCTAATATAATATTAGATGTTGAATTCAATTTGGAAAGGTTGATATTTAAAGATTGGAACACACTATTATCATCATCCCAAGGTATGTGTTCAGTATTGCAAGTTAAGGAGGTTGAATTTATATTCTTAATATTTCTTTTAAAAAATTGCATTTGCAGGTGCAAGAATAAAAGGACTACCTATATAAGCATGAAGTTTACCTGCTTCAAGAAGTTAGGACTTGGCTTTGATATGCTTATTGAAGGATAGGACATAAGCTAGTAAAATATAGTTTCAAGTTAGAACTTATGAAAATATAAATTGTTGTGTGTATTATCTTCATGTATTCACTATGAATAGAAAGCGTTCAATCATTAATGACACCCTGATATTCGAATATTTGGAATGAATAATATACTAATGTGAAATTCAATTGTCATGACATTTCATTTATACATCAGTTTGTTGTTATGTTTTGTTTTAAGTTAATCAAGATTACACTTAAATGGGGGAGGTTTGTTGGTGATTTTGTATCATCAATGTGTATTTAAGTGTAATGGATTGACTTATTGACCAAAATTCAATCTTGATGAATATTAAACAAGTAAGAAAGGTGTGAAGTGCACACTTGTTTAAATTTATTCAAGATTCAAAGTAGACTGTTTAGGGGTGAAGCCCCTAAACGAACCGGGGTCCGGGGGCAATGCCCATGGGAGCGGGGTCCAAGGGGCGGCAGCCCCTAGCGGGGTTTTTGACTTTAGTTTGACCAATATTAAAAATCCGTTTTGGTGACTGTTATTGGTTTTGACAGTTGAAGTCGTTTTTGAACAAAGAAAACTGCCTTGATAGTTTTCAGACAAATGAACTACTTAATCATTTTGGTCATCATTTACAATCACGAAATTCATAACAACCATATTTTCTGTTCTTGCTCTCAATTCTGAGTCTTATCTTATTAAATATTGAAAGTACCACCCAGATACTTTAATCTGAAAGTTAAATCACAATTCTCAGAATTTTCAATCCTTTTCTATACCCCAATTTCTTACATATGTTAATTCCACCAAGTCGGTATATTGTAATTACAACCTGATCACAATACAATTAAGTACTTTTATACCTAATTTTATTATACAATATACCTACAGCATATCTTTAAATTTTATTATAGCGGGTTCAATAAAAATAAATAGAAATTAAGAAAATAATCTTGAATTTTAAAATTAATAACCACGTTGTAACATCCGTTTTCAAATTTGTCAAATTGTATTTTTGAGGATTTCTAAGTATGAAAGTATGTTAATATTAGTTGATTGATGACTTGATTAATTTTCTGTAAACTTCGTTATTGTTGCTTTTAAGTGTTTTTTTTTTTTTTTTTTTTCAATTTGAAATTGCATTGCTATTAAGTGAATGATATGGTTTAATGTTCAATTAGGGTTAATTTTGGGGTATAAAATTTTACATGCATTTGTGAATTTTTGTTATGGAATAACGACATATTCGACAACTACTATATGGTTGTTAAAACAAAAAAATTGTTCATTTACAATAAATCAGCAATGGATTAGCGACAGATTAACGACGGATCTAGAGGTTCCCGTAATCTGTGGCATCTCTAATCCGTGACAATTAGCAACAAGGTGTTTTTTTGACTGACAATTCTGTCGCAGCATGCAACAGAACTTTCCATCGCTGATACCTCAGTTTATAGTAGGGAGAACGACACATGATGAACCATTTATTTTAGGGCATCTCTATAGTGATCGTGAAATATTGCTAAAATTCCTTTTTCTTAGGCGTATGTACGTGAGAGAGACAGATTCCCTCGCCCTTTTAACCAAAAATTAAATTAAAGCACAGTCCATTATCTTTCTTGGTGAGATGGTGTTACTCTCCTTTTAGCACATACTTTTCTCTTTCTTCAACCACACACTCAAAGCACAAGCTACATCATTAGTATATTTGGCTATGCGAATTTTACATTTGCTGACTTGTCACCTCTTTTACCTATGTGTCTGCACTATCAGTCACATTTATCTTGCCATGCACACACTTCGCTCCTAATTCCACACTCTCACTCGTGTGTTAACTTCGCCGGAATGAGTTCAATGCCTTTTCCTAGTCAATAAATATGGAGATGATGTTTGTGATCATTCATATTTACTCCAAACACAACACTTTTCTAAATCGGCTCAAGCAACAAGTTTTCATAAACATTTCTGTGCTTCTTTCACAAAATCTAGAATCTAGGTTGAAAAATGTCTCTAGCTTCCAAGAAAATCACAGGCTGGTTGTTAAGGAATGATTCAGATGGAAAGAATGATGGTGATGAGAGAAACTACTACGCACCGGCATCATGTTTAGATGGTGATGATGACGATGGAGATTATGACTATGCTCCAGCAGCATCACTAGAAGGCGACGATGATGATGATGATTATGACTATGCTCCAGCAGCATCACTTGAAGGCGATGATGATGATGATGATTATGACTATGCTCCAGCAGCCTAAATTAGTCTGAATAGCAAATTAATTTTGTTACATAACGGTGAAATGAATCGATGAGGAACTTGACCAGATATCGACAAGGTGGGGAAAAAGAAAAACCTAATTTTGTCATTTTATTTTTGTTTTTATTGGGTCATTTTGGGAGGTGCTTCTGCTTGGTGCTAACTAACCCTTTGAAGGGATGTAAATGTAGGTTTCATGTTTGTAATTCTTGTCCGTATAACATCCCTTCGCTAACTTTAGATGTAGCCGTTATGAAATTTATTACTTTGGCTATTCAATGGTAAACAAGCCACCAATTTTATATTATGGAGCACACAAGAAATAGGAAACTCCTAGACTATATATTATTAATTTCACACCATGAATTAGGTCACAATCACTAATTTCGTACATATGATCATGCACTTAACTGCATCTCATCTATTAGTGCGAAAGCTATATGGACAAATTAAGGCACGAAAATAAATGCACAAAACACCACAATCATCCCGGTAAACACGTTAAACTAAGAATCTCATGAATCCAACCTAAATATGGCTACAAAATCACCATGGTTATTCACTTGATTTCCAGAGGGAAGACGTACATTAGTTATAACACCACAAGGATATGCAGCAATCACTCAATCAAAAACACATTTAATCTCTTTGCTTTGCAATCTTGAAATTACCAAAAATGCTTTAGTCTTCTTCTTGGTCGATTTATAGAAAAAGAAACCCTAAATGGGTCTAAGCTTCCCTTAAAGGTTTAAAAAGCCTCAACTAATTATTTTATTTTTTTGGAACCACAATTTTCTTAAGAACAAAAACCTGGCAGGACCATAAATAGACAAATAAGATATTGATCTCTTAAACCTGCAAAGGATTCTACCCCTATACATGTATTGTTGACTTTCTCTAAACCTACATGGTTTCAGTCGACTTTTTCATCTTGTTCCCAAGTTTTAATAACTAAAAGAAAATAAGGGAAACGAAAATATGGAGAGAAAATAAGGGAGGGAAAAGAACTGAAATTGAATGTTAGTCATGTTTCCGAAATAGCAAGAAAGGAAAAAAGATTAGGAAACAAACAAGCTTTGATAAGCCCTCCAATATGGGAAGATGATTAGGAGAGAAGATGATCTATTATCTTCTAGTCTCTTCTCTCCCATTCATTCCAAAAAATAATCTTAGGAAAAGATAATTTATCTTTTTTTATTTTCAATTTTCTTCACTTTCCTTTCTTCTCTCCTTAAGTTGGATTCGGAAACTAGGTGTCTATTAGGTGATATTCAACAATGGATCCTATGAACATACGACCTCTTGTTGCTAGTCCAAGATACTCGTTTCTAATTATGGCAAGTCAAGATGCAAGTGTCATTAGCTCAAGCCTATTATGCTGATGTACTTGATGCATTTGGAGGAAGAGAAGAAGAGAGATCGTAAAGGCCTAGCCAAAATTCAACTCCATGTTCACAACAACATTCTACGAGAGCTAGGTTCTAAAGGAAAAGATTGCAACTGCTCATTTGGTCCAACCTGGAATCCCTATGCATGAATAAAGAATCTTAATTATTTGGAAAATGCATTTACGGTAAAAGTTGTTTTCCATACAAGCTATAAGACTGAAGAAGCCTTCTTAACTATATTTTCGATTTAAAGAAAATTGTTCCGGACTGAGGAGCAAAGGAAATCAAGTACGATAGGTAAGAGAGGAGGCAAGTACCCCCAATGATATGATTTTTTATACATACAACTTATATCCTAATTATTTACGATTATATATATATATATATATATATATATATATATATATATATATATATATATATATATATATATATATATATATATATATATATATATAATCGTAAACTTATTAATCGATTTAGCCACTAATTTATCTTTTTTTTCCAGGAGGCTTCTTAAGACCACAAAGATCATACACATCGATGCTTTAAGGTCTTGTTTGTCAAGTACAAGACTTGAGCTCAAACTAGGGGATTCATGAAGAAAAAGGAGATCAATTCTCAAGTATAAACTCAAACATCATCCAAACTTCACATCCATAACATATAATCACTAAGGGACCCTAATGACCCATAAAGTTGCTAACTTTATGGAGTCCCAACACTAAAAACTATTATACCCATGGATAAACGTGCATAAAATCTTAGATCAAGTAACAAGGAAACAAAATGCATGAATCTTGGTTACTCACACTGGTCCAAAAGTGTTGCTAGAGGTTGCAAATGGAACTTTTAAGATGAATCCACGCTTCAGTGGGGATCTCTTCTGCTTTAAACCGCCAAAACTCCACAAAAAACTCAAGAATCACAAGGAAAGCTAGGGTTAGGGTTTTATTGAGTATGAAACGAAGGAGGCTGTTTTGGAACCTTAAAATGAAGTTTATGAGATTTAAATATGAAGGATACCCTAAAAGATCATGGGCTTGGGCTGCAGCGCAACTCACGTTGTGAGCTCCTATTGCTCATGTCGTGAGCTCAATTTAAATTAGCATTTCCGTTTTATCACTTCTCACATTGTGAGCATATATATATATATATATATATATATATATATATATATATATATATATATATATATATATATATATAATGTTGTGACACTTGGTTTCACCCAAAAACCATGTTTTTGACTCCTTGAAGTCCAAAACCGATTCGTCCTGGAAACTGGGTGTTACAAGAACTAGCTTTAGCAAATGACGAAAGTTGGTATCAGATGCATTCTAGAGGAGTAAAAGTGTTTGAGGTCCGACGCATCCTAGCATCGACTTCGAGTTTACAATGCGATGACGAGCTTCGAAGGTGATGGAAACTTGTGAAGGCGACGACATACCAGAGTGTTTGTAAGATGAAAGATTTCATACTTGATCCGAAGATGTGTGGGTAGGACGCGACGACAAGCAGGATCAAGGGCAACGACGACGAGGTTGTCCAGACTGATGATGACGATTAGGAGACAGGAGTCAGGTGGATGGAGATAGAGATAATGGATTTAGAGCATGTGTGAGACTTGGGAGCATAGAGGTAGTAGAAGGGTAAAGGTGAATTAAAATTTGAATTTTTTTTGTCTCTTTAATCTCTTATATCTATGTAGAAATTGGGGAAATTTTTTGATATGAGAGAATAAAAGTGTAGGCAGAATTTTGTAATTTTTGGGGAACATATCTTCCCACAAAGGAGGGATATTCTAAATTTTTGGATGATTCTCTCAAACATATAGTAATTTCTTTTTTATTCTTTCAAAGTTATAGTAAAAAAAATTTAATTCATGTTTTTTCTATTCATGTTACTACCATTATTTATTTATTTTTTTTGTATTTTTTAAAAATTTAAATTAAATATAAGCGTATAGTTTATAAAAAATTTAGTGTTAGTCTTTATGCTACTAATAATTATGAAAATAGTGTTATAAAATAATTAATGTCACTAAAACTAAGGTATTAATGTCATAAGATATAAAGTGTCATTGTATCTTAAAACTTATAATGACACAAAAGCAATGTGACACTAAAAATAAGTTATAGTTGCAGAAAATCAAAATGTCACTAAAACTTTGTGCCGCTAAATGTAATTTTATTTGTATTGTAAGATAAGTTTGAATCTTTGACAAATACAAAAATGAAGAAAATTAATACCAAGTATTCAAGTATTTAGTAGGTTCATCTTAATACCAAAGACAGAAAGAAGTAAAGGAAGAAGTAAAAAAGAAGAAATTATAGAAAGAAGTAAAGAAGAAAAAGAAGAAGTCTTGAGTCACGAACACAGAAAGAAGTGAAGAAGAAGAAGTAATTAACCAAAAGGAGAGAAAGCTTTTTAATTTTTAGGAATTGATAAAGCAAATATCTCATATCCTTAACCATAACATATTTTCCGACTCCAAAAAGTAAAGTTAATGACCGTTGGATAACCAATTTGGTCATTGAATAACCAATTTATCCACTAGATAATCAAAGTGGTCATAGGTTTCATGATTCGACTGAGTCACATGTCGAATCATAGGTCAACTCGAGTCGGTACGAGCTAGGCTTTGAATCACATATTTTTACGAGTCAGACTCAAACCGAGTCATTGTATGAGTCTCATATTTTTAGGTATCAGATGTCTCAACTCGTAAGAATCGACTTGTGACTCTTACGAGCTTGACAACTATGCCGCTAACTATACCCTTGACATTAGTTACGAAGAGATGTCCTTGCAATTTTGTTTTCAAAAGGAGGTAACTCCATGAGATATTTAACAAAAATATACTTCAATTGTTTTATCGTTTGTAAAAGTAGAGTACTTCACATTTAGTATTTGTTTAAATAGTTAACTTGACGATGCGCACGACATGATTACATGAGCTAGACATTTATGAAATTCCCATAAAATGTCTTTTCGTCCTAACGTACATACAAATATGTTATATGTTAATTCCACCAAGTCGGTATATTGTAATTACAACCTGACCACGGTACAATTAAATACTTTTATACCTAATTTTATTATACAATATATCTATTTTAGCATATCTTTAAATTTTAGACAAAACTTCAAAAATAGTCCCTGTGGTTTCACAAAATCTGAAGTTTGGTCCCTAATTTACAAAAAGTCACGGATCGTCCCTGTGGTTTCAAAACTTTTAACATTTAGTCTTTCCGGCTCACTCCGTTAGCGTTTCACCGTTATCTCATTTTTGAATGTTATATTGTAGGGGCAATTTCGTCATTTCAGTTGTAATCTTCTCTCTTTAATATGAAATGATTACTTATTGTTTGCACTCAACTCCACCACCCGTCCCTCTCCCAAGAACATAACCGGTTACATTTGTAATCATCGGGTTCATTCTCATCGTAGAAGCAAGAACAAAAATTGGGATTTAGGGTTTAAGCTGAAGGAATTGCAATGGTGCTATCAATATGGTGTTTTCGAGACAAATTTGCAACCGCGCAGGACTTTGGAAAAAGATATGGTATGATACTACAACAAAACTTGTTTTTTCTTGGTCGATTGTGTTCAATTAGAGAAATCATCGACTTTATCCCTTTTTTTAAAGAAGGATATGACAATTATTTCACGTTGAAGATACACTATAGTGGTGTCTTCACCAAAGCACCTGGAAGGAAATACGTTGATGGTGTTGTAGCATATGTAGATGATGTTGACACTAATTTTTTTTCAGTTCATGAGCTTGATGACATGGTCCTAGAACTAGGGTACAAAATTGAGCAAACCCTTTACTACCATTTTTGTATCCCTGAATACCCTTTAGAATATGGCTTAATTCATTTAGCTAATGACCAAGATGTACTTAAAATGGTATCATATGTCCCTAAACACAGACTTATAAGGGTGTATATTGAAAATGGTCAGACAAGGGTAGCTAGTTATTACAAGTCTCCTTTTAAAGATGTTATTGAAGAGTTGGAGCTTGATAGTGTGTCACCTAAAAAGAATATAAAGAAACCTTGTAGGAGAGAAGTAGGATCATGTAGTAGAACGTGACATCCCCATTTTCACGGCCAGAAAAGACCGATTTGCTTATGCTTTGTTTTATAAATCAGAGTGATCGTTTAAAGAAAACGGTTGCGGAATTTGTTCCCAAAATAAAATATGATAACCATTTATCAAAACATTTCTCAAAGAGGATGTATTTCCATTAAATAATAAAACCTCGAGATGTCATGTTCCGATACAGACCAAAAGCATAAACAATATAAAATAGACCTTACAATAGTTATTCAACTACTGATCTATAATCCAAAACCTCTCGTCAAGTCCACCAACTTATACTCTTGTGTCCTTACCTGTAATGCAAAGAAAACTGAGTGGGTCAGGCTTGGGAGCCTGGTGAGCATATAGGGTTTTCAACCCACAATAATACAATTATTATATTCAACCATCAAACAATCAACTCAATTACTCATCCCTATTATGTTTCTTAGGATTTTACCCTAGGAATTCAACTACTCGTCATTCCTTCATTCCTAAGGATTGACCTAAGGAATTTACACAAACTTCCATTGCTACATAAGGCGCATCTGCCAACATTATCCTTTAAGCGCCTCTGCCAGGATTACGTCATACACTATGAGGCGCGACTGCCAGGTTTATGACATTCTCTTTTAGGCACATCTGCCGACATTATCTTATAAGCGCATCTGCCAAGATTATCCTATAAGCGCATCTGCTATTATTATGACAATCTTTATTTGGCGCATCTGCCGATATTATCCTCCAGCACATCTGCTAGCTTTATGACATTCTTTAATTGGTGCGTCTACCAATATCATTCTTAATTATCTTTCATACCTCATCACTTTATCACATACCAACTATCTCATCTACCCATGTTCTACCCAACATATTTGTAGATATAGAATACACATACAGTTTATCTCTTTTAAAAACTATATAAAACATTCATTCCATACTCATCTCGAATAAACAACAATATATAAACACATAGCACGTATTTTATACCAAATACTTCATATTTATGTGTTAGAAGAAAGTAACCATACACTCTCCCAAACATACACTTAATACATTCAAACAATACTTGTATTATACCCGTGTTTATGAAAGGGACTATACACCCACGCATATAAACAACCTCATATTATACACGTAGCACGTATTTCATAGAAAATACTTAATAATTATGCGTTAGAAGAAAATAACCACACACTCACTTGATCAGAAGATGATCGGACAGCACTACGGCTTATAGAAGTAGTAATCCACAGCAGATCTGGAAGATCTTCACAAAAATCGAACTTCTCGCGGGCAGAGCTTCGACTCGGGAACCGCACTTCTCGGGATCTTCGGGATCTCGGGACTTGCCTCGGGGCTAGAGTATGATACCGGGGCTTCGGGGTGGAATCGGGAGTAAAAATGCAGAGCTTCGGCACAAAGATGAGAAGAAATGAGCAAATAAACCCTGAACCCTCGCATCCTATTTATAGTGAAAATATCTGATGTACTCGCCGAGTAGGGGACACCTACTCGCCGAGCTGGTCCATACTCGCCGAGTAGGGGACACCTACTCGCCGAGTTGGTCCATGTGGCGGCTTTCTGGTGGTGCCACGTGTCAAATTCTGGGTGGTGCCACGTCATCCCTATCGCGTATTAGCCTTCGAACTTAGAAAAATCATAACTCTCGCATACGAGCTCCGTTTTTGACGTTATTTATATCCACGCGTAGGTAAAATCAAGATCTACAACTTTCGTTTAGACTCCGTCAGCTAACTCTTGACCGATCTCAAATTTAACAGTAGGAGGCGTTTAGACTGTTAAATGACCGCGAAGAATTCGTAACTCCTTCATACGAACTCCGTTTTCGTCCATATTTTTACCGTTGAGTTCCTATTAATGAGACCTTCAACTCTTATTTAGGTCGTGTAAGCCAAAAACCGCTCGAACTAAAATTCGAGTTTCGGGTCGTGCACTGCTAAGCCGAATCTTAGAAAAATCATAACTTCCTCATACGAAGTCAGATTTGGGCGTTCTTTTTATTGACGCTCTTATTTTAACATATTCTACAACTCTTGTTTAGATTGATAAGGCTAAATCTCGCTCTATCGTAAATTCACTATTTACGCTTCCCGGTGCCGTGCCGGTTTTGCCGTAAAACTTCGACAGGTCATAACTTCTTCGTTATAACTCGGATTTTGGCGTTCTTTATATGCACGGAAACCTTGTGACATATACTACAACTTGGTTGAGATTAATCCTTCTAGATAATCTTCCATCAAAAAGTCATTTTTGACGCCTATCGTCTTAAAATTGATTAGCCCGAATCTACGGGCGTTACATAGAAAGCTTGATTTAAACAAGTCTATGAACCTTGATTATGAGCAGTCATAAGTAATAGATGTTGATGAAGGGCATGATTACTCAAAGAGTATTCTGCCATTTACAAGGTCACAAGCTAGCAAACAAAGTCATGTCATTCAAGAGGAAGTGGTCAATCATGAAATTAAAACTCAAGAATATGTGATCACTAGTGAAGTTGAAACTGAAGAACCAGTGGGAACTTACCATGTAGAGGAACCAAGTTGCCAAGTTGATGATGGTGCTAATACTGCAACAGTTGATGACTTTGAACCATTTGTAGAGGATTATTCACTTTACTCTGATTATGATGTCGGGTTTAATGTTCAAGCTTCATGTGAACAACAACCAGAAGTGGATTATCTAAAGGGTATGGTGAGTGATGATAGTGGAGAGGCTTTCTATTCTGAGAGCGGACATGGTTCTGAGGGTAGTGGAGATGATTTTGATGACAGTGAATACAATGTGGATGAGTCTAACATACAATTTGATGTAGATGTAGACATGAGTGAATTCGATAATGTTGTTGTTGTAAATGAACATGGAATCTTAAACAATCATCAAAATATGAAGGGAATGACATGTTTGATAATGAGTTGGAGGTTATTGTGCCTGATGATTATCAATTTGCGGGATTTCATGAAGATGATAGGAAGAGACTGCTAAAAGAGTTGAGTAAGTCAAGTAGATCCTCACATGGAGATGTTCATGTAAAACCATTTCAGATTGGCCAGGTCTTCAAACCAAGCATGATGTTAAAAACTACATGAACTCATATGTTGTAGAAACAAGGAGGTCTTTATACCTAGAAAAAAATGACAAAATCAGGATTAGGGTGAAATGTAAAGGTGTTGTAAGTAAGCCATCTAAAGAAATTGATGGTGGTGGGCCCTCAACTAGAAGTGGGGCAAAGTGCAAGGGTAAAGATGTAATTGCCAATAAAGGTACATGTCCATGGGCAGTCCAAATATCGAGGGCAAATGAAAATCAGGATTGGTTGGTGAAAACAGTACAAGATGAGCATAAATGTTTGCAAACAAGGGCGGTTAAAGCTTGCACTTCCAGATACGTAGCAAACTTAATTATTCAACAAATCTAGAGTAACCCTAGAATTCCAGTGAAAGCTTTACACGAAGAGTTGTGCAAGAAACTAAAGAGTTAGGAATGTCATTGCAAAAGGTTGCTAGGGCAAAGATAATGGTTGAACGTATCATTAGTGGGGACTACCAAGTACATTATGGATTTTTGAGGGATTATGTGTTGGAGCTACTAAACACTAATCCTGGTACAACAGTTCAGATTGATGTGTATCCAGAAACCTCCCTGTCTATTACCACAAGAACTTTTAGAAGAATATATGTCTGTCTGGGTGCATTGAAGTTGGGATTCAAATTTGGGTTAAGAGATTTTCTAGGCGTGGATGGTACTTTCATGAAGGGCCCTTACCCTAGGCAAGTGTTAACTAATGTATGGTTGCACTCAAACAATAGCATATACCTTGTAGCCTATGCAGTGGTAGAGACAGAATCAACAAGTAGTTGGACCTAGTTCTTGGAACTGTTACGAGAAGATTTAGATCTGGGAGCAAATTCAAACTTTACATTCATTTCTGATAGACAAAAGGTATGTATCACCTAACTTTTTTTCTTAGTACTATTGCTAGATACATTTGGGTAACTAATGTTGCATACATTGACTTTTGTTTAGGGAATAATACCAGCAATTGAGAAGGTATTCCCCAATGCAGAACATAGGTTCTGTTTGAGGCATATCCTGGAAAATATGAAGAAATAGTGGAAAGGAAAATACTTAAGTGACCAGCTTTGGGAGTGTGGTAGAGCAACAACAGTCAATCACTTTGAGTTAAAGAAGATCAATGAAGAGGCTAATGCTTGGGTGTGTAAGATCCCAGCAAAAACTTGTTCTAAATCTCACTTTAGTGGTATGTTTGTAGAAATTTATTGATAAATGTTAATCTTTCTTTTTGTGTGTTTAGTATATGTGTAATTGTCTTCTCTTGTTATCTATTATTCAAGTAGGGCACACATTGATTGTTTATTGAATAACATTTGTGAGGTATTCAATTCTAAGCTAGATGAAGGTAGGGATATACCTATTATCACTTGCTTAGAGTATATTAGAGAGTATCTCATGAAGAGGTTATGTGTGGTGCAAAAGTAAATAGATAAGTATGAAGGACTTCTAACCCCTACTACAACTACAGTGTTTGAAAAGATTAAGATTGATGCAGCTAAGTATGTGGCTAAATACATGTGCCCCTTCGGGATCAAGTACTCATTTCACAGTTTAACATTGTAATGCCTATACTTTCCACCAACTTGTGATGGATTATGTTTGTATATGTATATTTATATACATGAATGATTTGTGGTATATGTGTACGTGTATATGTGTATGTATACGTGTTTGTGAGATGTATGTGAACGTATTCATAAACATTATGGTGTTAAACCACTAAACGAGTAATGGATCTCGTATATGCACACGACTTTATGAACGATATTAATAGCTATAAGTTGGTGAAAATATATATAATCATGTATAATAGAGGTGTGAAAGAAAAAACAGAGCAAGAAAAACGAAGTTTGGTGCCCGAAAAATCCGTAGCTAATTACCTACGGATTAGCTACAGAATTCTAACGGAAAGCATATTTCGTAGCTAATCCGTAGGTAATTAGCTATGAATTTTTCTTATTTTTGATTTTCCGGGCACCAAACGTCGTTTTTTTTTTGCTCCCTTTTTTTCACACATCTACTATACATGATTATCTATATTTTCACCAACTTATAGCTATTAATATCGTTCATAAAGTCGTGTGCCCCTTCGGGGTCAAGTACTCGTTTCACAGTTTAACATTGTAATACTTATACTTTTCACCAACTTGTGATGGATTATGTTTGTATATGTATATTTATATACATGAATGAGTTGTGGTATATGTTAACGTGTATATGTGTATGTTAACACCGTTGTCGTACACGATTTAAACAAATAAAAATATAAAATAAATTGCTTTATTGCACTAACAGGTAGTACAGGTAAGCAGGGTCGGATCCTCAGGGACACGTCTTAATGTTTACACCTCTTTGCGTAAGGTGTGAACTAATTCTTGATGAATGCAATAAACGTAAAAAAAAATGGGGTTTTATTTATGAAAATTAAACTAATAGAATTTGAAAATGACAAGAAAATGAATAAATTTAAAGTGATGTAAATTCAAATAAGAGAAAGCAATTCTAGTTTTGTGGTGACTCCCTTAATCATATAATTAACCTTCAACACAATATTTGACTATGCACTTGTTTAAACAAGTACTAAAGTTCATTAATAAGCTCTAATGACCTTTATTACAAAAATCATTTAATCAAAATAATTTCTTTGAGTTAAATCTAACTTTTTACTAAATTAACCAAACAAGCTCTTGATTAACAAAGAAAAGTTGCATTAGACACAGTGTAATTCCCAGTAAAGTTCAATACCTCTCATAAACTCGGAGGCGTTAAAACTTTTTTGATCATTTCATATTAGAGTTAACCCTAAACTCAGAATTAATCTAATACTTGTCACTATTTACTAATTAATCTAGATAATTACGGATCTAAACAATTAGGTGACTAGAATGATTCACAAACAATTGAAGTTGCCAACAAAAATTGAAATCAATATCAAACACTCAATTTAACACATAATTGATCAAACTAAACAGTAATCATAGTCAAACATAGTGCCTAATGATTAATCATACGAAAAGGTTACGTCTTGCGAAACTAAAATCTGAGTTTTTAGTCTGACATGGCTAAAAACGAATTACAAACAGTGGAAATCAAACATAAACGATAAATCTTACTAAACTATGAATAGGAATTGAATCGTCTCCTTTAGATCTGTGTTCTTCATTTGAAACCCTCTGAAAATCACCTCTGAATCGCCAGGAATCGCCAGTTAGGGTTACTGGAAAAGTATGGGGTTGTATTTATACGTCTAGCTGTCAAAATGTCGTACCTGCGATCGCAAAGGGCATACTTGCGATCGCATGTATCACCCAAAACGTGTCACGGGACTTTTTAATGAAGTATGTTGCCATTTCGACAGAAATTAACCAACCAGCTATCGCAAAGCCACAACCTGCGATCGCATGTATCACTTTTCCTTTGTTGATGAATTTTTTGGCTCGAAAAAACCACGAAGGCAAGTTGCGACAAAACCTGTGATCGCATATACTGCTTTTCGGCTCTTTTGTTCATCGTTCCTCCTTCCAAGCAGTTCTTGATCATTTCCCGGCATTCTTCCTTGGTCTAGACTCCAGATAAGCTCCAAAGCATCCACAAGCGCATCCCGAACTCACGTAATCATCCATGTGCTCCAAATGGCCCTGAAAAGTCATAACAAACGTGAGCAGTACGGGCATTCTTCAAAATAATCATGAAACACGAATACTTAAGAATAATCGGGAGTTAGTTAACTTTTTATAATGTAATACGAAGGAAATTGTGCTAAAAGATGCATATAAAATGCATCTAACGGTGTATGTATACGTGTTTGTGAGATGTATGTGAACGTATTCATAAGCATTATAATGTTAAACCACTAAACGAGTAATGGATCTCGTATGTGCACATGACTTTATGAACGATATTAATAGCTATAAGTTGATGAAAATATAGATAATCATGTATAATAGAGGTGTGAAAAAAACGGAGCGAGAAAAACGAAGTTTGGTACCCGGAAAATCAAAAACGAAGTTTGGTACCCGGAAAATCAAAAACGAAGTTTCAGAGGATCTAAAACGCAACGAAACTAGCTCAAAAGAATCACAAATCCAAAAAAGTCGGGTTTGGACTAAAAGCTCAAAAAAATACATACCACAAAGAACATTTTTGCAATTTTGTCAAAATGTAATTTATGTGGCAACTTTATAATGTGCGGTAAACGGTATCAAAAAGCACGTTGTTTAAAATTAGTTTACACAGTATTTTTAATTTTCCTTTGAATTATTATTCGATATATTATAAAAATAAATAGAAATTAAGAAAATAATCTTGAATTTTAAAATTAATAACCACGTTGTAACATCCCTTTTCAAATTTGTCAAATTGTATTTTTGAGGATTTCAAGTATGAAAGTATGTTAATATTAGTTGATTGATGACTTGATGTTTAATTTTCTGTAACGTTATTGTTGCTTTTAAGTGTTTTTTTTTCTTTTTTTTCAATTTGAAATTGCATTGCTATTAAGTGAATGATATGGTTTAATGTTCAATTAGGGTTAAATTTGGTATTATTGCATTGTAGGTTATTGTTTATCATGTGATGACATAAAGGTGTTTAAGGAAAAACGTGAAGAATTTAAGACAAAAAACAAGAAATAGCCCTAACTATATTTAATTTGACACTTTTGATTATTGTAATTTGGTTTCAATACTTGATATCGAATTTATATTTTGCCAATCAAATGTTAATATTTATTATGGTAGTCCCGGTTAAACTATTGATTTTGGGGTATAAAATTTTACATGCATTTGTGAATTTTTGTTATGGAATAACGACATATTCGACAACTACTATATGGTTGTTAAAACAAAAAAATTGTTCATTTAAAATAAATCAGCAATGGATTACGGATCTAGAGGTTCCCTGAGTAATCTGTGGCATCTCTAATCCGTGACAATTAGCAACAAGGTGTTTTTTTACTGACAATTCTGTCGCAGCATGCAACAGAACTTTCCATCGCTGATACCTCAGTTTATAGTAGGGAGAACGACACATGATGAACCATTTATTTTAGGGCATCTCTATAGTGATCGTGAAATATTGCTAAAATTCCTTTTTCTTAGGCGTATGTATGTGAGAGTGAGACAGATTCCCTCGCCCTTTTAACCAAAAATTAAATTAAAGCACAGTCCATTATCTTTCTTGGTGAGATGGTGTTACTCTCCTTTTAGCACATACTTTTCTCTTTCTTCAACCACACACTCAAAGCACAAGCTACATCATTAGTATATTTGGCTATGCGAATTTTACATTTGCTGACTTGTCACCTCTTTTACCTATGTGTCTGCACTATCAGTCACATTTATCTTGCCATGCACACACTTCGCTCCTAATTCCACACTCTCACTCGTGTGTTAACTTCGCCGGAATGAGTTCAATGCCTTTTCCTAGTCAATAAATATGGAGATGATGTTTGTGATCATTCATATTTACTCCAAACACAACACTTTTCTAAATCGGCTCAAGCAACAAGTTTTCATAAACATTTCTGTGCTTCTTTCACAAAATCTAGAATCTAGGTTGAAAAATGTCTCTAGCTTCCAAGAAAATCACAGGCTGGTTGTTAAGGAATGATTCAGATGGAAAGAATGATGGTGATGAGAGAAACTACTACGCACCGGCATCATGTTTAGATGGTGATGATGACGATGGAGATTATGACTATGCTCCAGCAGCATCACTAGAAGGCGACGATGATGATGATGATTATGACTATGCTCCAGCAGCATCACTTGAAGGCGATGATGATGATGATGATTATGACTATGCTCCAGCAGCCTAAATTAGTCTGAATAGCAAATTAATTTTGTTACATAACGGTGAAATGAATCGATGAGGAACTTGACCAGATATCGACAAGGTGGGGAAAAAGAAAAACCTAATTTTGTCATTTTATTTTTGTTTTTATTGGGTCATTTTGGGAGGTGCTTCTGCTTGGTGCTAACTAACCCTTTGAAGGGATGTAAATGTAGGTTTCATGTTTGTAATTCTTGTCCGTATAACATCCCTTCGCTAACTTTAGATGTAGCCGTTATGAAATTTATTACTTTGGCTATTCAATGGTAAACAAGCCACCAATTTTATATTATGGAGCACACAAGAAATAGGAAACTCCTAGACTATATATTATTAATTTCACACCATGAATTAGGTCACAATCACTAATTTCGTACATATGATCATGCACTTAACTGCATCTCATCTATTAGTGCGAAAGCTATATGGACAAATTAAGGCACGAAAATAAATGCACAAAACACCACAATCATCCCGGTAAACACGTTAAACTAAGAATCTCATGAATCCAACCTAAATATGGCTACAAAATCACCATGGTTATTCACTTGATTTCCAGAGGGAAGACGTACATTAGTTATAACACCACAAGGATATGCAGCAATCACTCAATCAAAAACACATTTAATCTCTTTGCTTTGCAATCTTGAAATTACCAAAAATGCTTTAGTCTTCTTCTTGGTCGATTTATAGAAAAAGAAACCCTAAATGGGTCTAAGCTTCCCTTAAAGGTTTAAAAAGCCTCAACTAATTATTTTATTTTTTTGGAACCACAATTTTCTTAAGAACAAAAACCTGGCAGGACCATAAATAGACAAATAAGATATTGATCTCTTAAACCTGCAAAGGATTCTACCCCTATACATGTATTGTTGACTTTCTCTAAACCTACATGGTTTCAGTCGACTTTTTCATCTTGTTCCCAAGTTTTAATAACTAAAAGAAAATAAGGGAAACGAAAATATGGAGAGAAAATAAGGGAGGGAAAAGAACTGAAATTGAATGTTAGTCATGTTTCCGAAATAGCAAGAAAGGAAAAAAGATTAGGAAACAAACAAGCTTTGATAAGCCCTCCAATATGGGAAGATGATTAGGAGAGAAGATGATCTATTATCTTCTAGTCTCTTCTCTCCCATTCATTCCAAAAAATAATCTTAGGAAAAGATAATTTATCTTTTTTTATTTTCAATTTTCTTCACTTTCCTTTCTTCTCTCCTTAAGTTGGATTCGGAAACTAGGTGTCTATTAGGTGATATTCAACAATGGATCCTATGAACATACGACCTCTTGTTGCTAGTCCAAGATACTCGTTTCTAATTATGGCAAGTCAAGATGCAAGTGTCATTAGCTCAAGCCTATTATGCTGATGTACTTGATGCATTTGGAGGAAGAGAAGAAGAGAGATCGTAAAGGCCTAGCCAAAATTCAACTCCATGTTCACAACAACATTCTACGAGAGCTAGGTTCTAAAGGAAAAGATTGCAACTGCTCATTTGGTCCAACCTGGAATCCCTATGCATGAATAAAGAATCTTAATTATTTGGAAAATGCATTTACGGTAAAAGTTGTTTTCCATACAAGCTATAAGACTGAAGAAGCCTTCTTAACTATATTTTCGATTTAAAGAAAATTGTTCCGGACTGAGGAGCAAAGGAAATCAAGTACGATAAGTAAGAGAGGAGGCAAGTGCCCCCAATGATATGATTTTTTATACATACAACTTATATCCTAATTATTTACGATTATATATATATATATATATATATATATATATATATATATATAATCGTAAACTTATTAATCGATTTAGCCACTAATTTATCTTTTTTTTCCAGGAGGCTTCTTAAGACCACAAAGATCATACACATCGATGCTTTAAGGTCTTGTTTGTCGAGTACAAGACTTGAGCTCAAACTAGGGGATTCATGAAGAAAAAGGAGATCAATTCTCAAGTATAAACTCAAACATCATCCAAACTTCACATCCATAACATATAATCACTAAGGGACCCTAATGACCCATAAAGTTGCTAACTTTATGGAGTCCCAGCACTAAAAACTATTATACCCATGGATAAACGTGCATAAAATCTTAGATCAAGTAACAAGGAAACAAAATGCATGAATCTTGGTTACTCACACTGGTCCAAAAGTGTTGCTAGAGGTTGCAAATGGAACTTTTAAGATGAATCCACGCTTCAGTGGTGATCTCTTCTTCTTTAAACCGCCAAAACTCCACAAAAAACTCAAGAATCACAAGGAAAGCTAGGGTTAGGGTTTTATTGAGTATGAAACGAAGGAGGCTATTTTGGAACCTTAAAATGAAGTTTATGAGATTTAAATATGAAGGATGCCCTAAAAGATCATGGGCTTGGGCTGCAGCGCAACTCACGTTGTGAGCTCCTATTGCTAATGTCGTGAGCTCAATTTAAATTAGCATTTCCGTTTTATCACTTCTCACATTGTGAGCATATATATATATATATATATATATATATATATATATATATATATATATATATATATATATATATATAATGTTGTGACACTTGGTTTCACCCAAAAACCATGTTTTTGACTCCTTGAAGTCCAAAACCGATTCGTCCTGGAAACTGGGTGTTACAAGAACTAGCTTTAGCAAATGATGAAAGTTGGTATCAGATGCATTCTAGAGGAGTAGAAGTGTTTGAGGTCCGACGCATCCTAGCATCGACTTCGAGTTTACAATGCGATGACGAGCTTCGAAGGTGATGGAAACTTGTGAAGGCGACGACATACCAGAGTGTTTGTAAGATGAAAGATTTCATACTTGATCCGAAGATGTGTGGGTAGGACGCGACGACAAGCAGGATCAAGGGCAACGACGACGAGGTTGTCCAGACTGATGATGACGATTAGGAGACAGGAGTCAGGTGGATGGAGATAGAGATAATGGATTTAGAGCATGTGTGAGACTTGGGAGCATAGAGGTAGTAGAAGGGTAAAGGTGAATTAAAATTTGAATTTTTTTTTGTCTCTTTAATCTCTTATATCTATGTAGAAATTGGGGAAATTTTTTGATATGAGAGAATAAAAGTGTAGGCAGAATTTTGTAATTTTTGGGGAACATATCTTCCCACAAAGGAGGGATATTCTAAATTTTTGGATGATTCTCTCAAACATATAGTAACTTCTTTTTTATTCTTTCAAAGTTATAGTAAAAAAAATTTAATTCATGTTTTTTCTATTCATGTTACTACCATTATTTATTTATTTATTTTGTATTTTTTAAAAATTTAAATTAAATATAAGCGTATAGTTTATAAAAAATTTAGTGTAAGTCTTTATGCTACTAATAATTATGAAAATAGTGTTATAAAATAATTAATGTCACTAAAACTAAGGTATTAATGTCATAAGATATAAAGTGTCATTGTATCTTAAAACTTATAATGACACAAAAGCAATGTGACACTAAAAATAAGTTATAGTTGCAGAAAATCAAAATGTCACTAAAACTTTGTGCCGTTAAATGTAATTTTATTTGTATTGTAAGATAAGTTTGAATCTTTGACAAATACAAAAATGAAGAAAATTAATACCAAGTATTCAAGTATTTAGTAGATTCATCTTAATACCAAAGACAGAAAGAAGTAAAGGAAGAAGTAAAAAAGAAGAAATTATAGAAAGAAGTGAAGAAGAAAAAGAAGAAGTCTTGAGTCACGAACACAGAAAGAAGTGAAGAAGAAGAAGTAATTAACCAAAAGGAGAGAAAGCTTTTTAATTTTTAGGAATTGATAAAGCAAATATCTCATATCCTTAACCATAACATATTTTCCGACTCCAAAAAGTAAAGTTAATGACCGTTGGATAACCAATTTGGTCATTGAATAACCAATTTATCCACTAGATAATCAAAGTGGTCATAGGTTTCATGATTCGACTGAGTCACATGTCGAATCATAGGTCAACTCGAGTCGGTACGAGCTAGGCTTTGAATCACATTTTTTTACGAGTCAGACTCAAACCGAGTCATTGTACGAGTCTCATATTTTTAGGTATCAGATGTCTCAACTCGTAAGAATCGACTTGAGACTCTTACGAGCTTGACAACTACGCCGCTAACTATACCCTTGACATTAGTTACGAAGAGATGTCCTTGCAATTTTGTTTTCAAAAGGAGGTAACTCCATGAGATATTTAACAAAAATATACTTCAATTGTTTTATCGTTTGTAAAAGTAGAGTACTTCACATTTAGTATTTGTTTAAATAGTTAACTTGACGATGCGCACGACATGATTACATGAGCTAGACATTTATGAAATTCCCATAAAATGTCTTTTCGTCCTAACGTACATACAAATATGTTATATGTTAATTCCACCAAGTCGGTATATTGTAATTACAACCTGACCACGGTACGATTAAATACTTTTATACCTAATTTTATTATACAATATATCTATTTTAGCATATCTTTAAATTTTAGACAAAACTTCAAAAATAGTCCCTGTGGTTTCACAAAATCTGAAGTTTGGTCCCTAATTTACAAAAAGTCACGGATCGTCCCTGTGGTTTCAAAACTTTTAACATTTAGTCCTTCCGGCTCACTCCGTTAGCGTTTCACCGTTATCTCATTTTTGAATGTTATATTGTAGGGGCAATTTCGTCATTTCAGTTGTAATCTTCTCTCTTTAATATGAAATGATTACTTATTGTTTGCACTCAACTCCACCACCCGTCCCTCTCCCAAGAACATAACCGGTTACATTTGTAATCATCGGGTTCATTCTCATCGTAGAAGCAAGAACAAAAATTGGGATTTAGGGTTTAAGCTGAAGGAATTGCAATGGTGCTATCAATATGGTGTTTTCGAGACAAATTTGCAACCGCGCAGGACTTTGGAAAAAGATATGGTATGATACTACAACAAAACTTGTTTTTTCTTGGTCGATTGTGTTCAATTAGAGAAATCATCGACTTTACCCCTTTTTTTTAAAGAAGGATATGACAATTATTTCACGTTGAAGATACACTATAGTGGTGTCTTCACCAAAGCACCTGGAAGGAAATACGTTGATGGTGTTGTAGCATATGTAGATGATGTTGACACTAATTTTTTTTCAGTTCATGAGCTTGATGACATGGTCCTAGAACTAGGGTACAAAATTGAGCAAACCCTTTACTACCATTTTTGTATCCCTGAATACCCTTTAGAATATGGCTTAATTCATTTAGCTAATGACCAAGATGTACTTAAAATGGTATCATATGTCCCTAAACACAGACTTATAAGGGTGTATATTGAAAATGGTCAGACAAGGGTAGCTAGTTATTACAAGTCTCCTTTTAAAGATGTTATTGAAGAGTTGGAGCTTGATAGTGTGTCACCTAAAAAGAATATAAAGAAACCTTGTAGGAGAGAAGTAGGATCATGTAGTAGAACGTGACATCCCCATTTTCACGGCCAGAAAAGACCGATTTGCTTATGCTTTGTTTTATAAATCAGAGTGATCGTTTAAAGAAAACGGTTGCGGAATTTGTTCCCAAAATAAAATATGATAACCATTTATCAAAACATTTCTCAAAGAGGATGTATTTCCATTAAATAATAAAACCTCGAGATGTCATGTTCCGATACAGACCAAAAGCATAAACAATATAAAATAGACCTTACAATAGTTATTCAACTACTGATCTATAATCCAAAACCTCTCGTCAAGTCCACCAACTTATACTCTTGTGTCCTTACCTGTAATGCAAAGAAAACTGAGTGGGTCAGGCTTGGGAGCCTGGTGAGCATATAGGGTTTTCAACCCACAATAATACAATTATTATATTCAACCATCAAACAATCAACTCAATTACTCATCCCTATTATGTTTCTTAGGATTTTACCCTAGGAATTCAACTACTCGTCATTCCTTCATTCCTAAGGATTGACCTAAGGAATTTACACAAACTTCCATTGCTACATAAGGCGCATCTGCCAACATTATCCTTTAAGCGCCTCTGCCAGGATTACGTCATACACTATGAGGCGCGACTGCCAGGTTTATGACATTCTCTTTTAGGCACATCTGCCGACATTATCTTATAAGCGCATCTGCCAAGATTATCCTATAAGCGCATCTGCTATTATTATGACAATCTTTATTTGGCGCATCTGCCGATATTATCCTCCAGCACATCTGCTAGCTTTATGACATTCTTTAATTGGTGCGTCTACCAATATCATTCTTAATTATCTTTCATACCTCATCACTTTATCACATACCAACTATCTCATCTACCCATGTTCTACCCAACATATTTGTAGATATAGAATACACATACAGTTTATCTCTTTTAAAAACTATATAAAACATTCATTCCATACTCATCTCGAATAAACAACAATATATAAACACATAGCACGTATTTTATACCAAATACTTCATATTTATGTGTTAGAAGAAAGTAACCATACACTCTCCCAAACATACACTTAATACATTCAAACAATACTTGTATTATACCCGTGTTTATGAAAGGGACTATACACCCACGCATATAAACAACCTCATATTATACACGTAGCACGTATTTCATAGAAAATACTTAATAATTATGCGTTAGAAGAAAATAACCACACACTCACTTGATCAGAAGATGATCGGACAGCACTACGGCTTATAGAAGTAGTAATCCACAGCAGATCTGGAAGATCTTCACAAAAATCGAACTTCTCGCGGGCAGAGCTTCGACTCGGGAACCGCACTTCTCGGGATCTTCGGGATCTCGGGACTTGCCTCGGGGCTAGAGTATGATACCGGGGCTTCGGGGTGGAATCGGGAGTAAAAATGCAGAGCTTCGGCACAAAGATGAGAAGAAATGAGCAAATAAACCCTGAACCCTCGCATCCTATTTATAGTGAAAATATCTGATGTACTCGCCGAGTAGGGGACACCTACTCGCTGAGTTGGTCCATACTCGCCGAGTAGGGGACACCTACTCGCCGAGTTGGTCCATGTGGCGGCTTTCTGGTGGTGCCACGTGTCAAATTCTGGGTGGTGCCACGTCATCCCTATCGCGTATTAGCCTTCGAACTTAGAAAAATCATAACTCTCGCATACGAGCTCCGTTTTTGACGTTATTTATATCCAAGCGTAGGTAAAATCAAGATCTACAACTTTCGTTTAGACTCCGTCGGCTAACTCTTGACCGATCTCAAATTTAACAGTAGGAGGCGTTTAGACTGTTAAATGACCGCGAAGAATTCGTAACTCCTTCATACGAACTCCGTTTTCGTCCATATTTTTACCGTTGAGTTCCTATTAATGAGACCTTCAACTCTTATTTAGGTCGCGTAAGCCAAAAACCGCTCGAACTAAAATTCGAGTTTCGGGTCGTGCACTGCTAAGCCGAATCTTAGAAAAATCATAACTTCCTCATACGAAGTCAGATTTGGGCGTTCTTTTTATTGACGCTCTTATTTTAACATATTCTACAACTCTTGTTTAGATTGATAAGGCTAAATCTCGCTCTATCGTAAATTCACTATTTACGCTTCCCGGTGCCGTGCCGGTTTTGCCGTAAAACTTCGACAGGTCATAACTTCTTCGTTATAACTCGGATTTTGGCGTTCTTTATATGCACGGAAACCTTGTGACATATACTACAACTTGGTTGAGATTAATCCTTCTAGATAATCTTCCATCAAAAAGTCATTTTTGACGCCTATCGTCTTAAAATTGACTAGCCCGAATCTACGGGCGTTACATAGAAAGCTTGATTTAAACAAGTCTATGAACCTTGATTATGAGCAGTCACAAGTAATAGATGTTGATGAAGGGCATGATTACTCAAAGAGTATTCTGCCATTTACAAGGTCACAAGCTAGCAAACAAAGTCATGTCATTCAAGAGGAAGTGGTCAATCATGAAATTAAAACTCAAGAATATGTGATCACTAGTGAAGTTGAAACTGAAGAACCAGTGGGAACTTACCATGTAGAGGAACCAAGTTGCCAAGTTGATGATGGTGCTAATACTGCAACAGTTGATGACTTTGAACCATTTGTAGAGGATTATTCACTTTACTCTGATTATGATGTCGGGTTTAATGTTCAAGCTTCATGTGAACAACAACCAGAAGTGGATTATCTAAAGGGTATGGTGAGTGATGATAGTGGAGAGGCTTTCTATTCTGAGAGCGGACATGGTTCTGAGGGTAGTGGAGATGATTTTGATGACAGTGAATACAATGTGGATGAGTCTAACATACAATTTGATGTAGATGTAGACATGAGTGAATTCGATAATGTTGTTGTTGTAAATGAACATGGAATCTTAAACAATCATCAAAATATGAAGGGAATGACATGTTTGATAATGAGTTGGAGGTTATTGTGCCTGATGATTATCAATTTGCGGGATTTCATGAAGATGATAGGAAGAGACTGCTAAAAGAGTTGAGTAAGTCAAGTAGATCCTCACATGGAGATGTTCATGTAAAACCATTTCAGATTGGCCAGGTCTTCAAACCAAGCATGATGTTAAAAACTACATGAACTCATATGTTGTAGAAACAAGGAGGTCTTTATACCTAGAAAAAAATGACAAAATCAGGATTAGGGTGAAATGTAAAGGTGTTGTAAGTAAGCCATCTAAAGAAATTGATGGTGGTGGGCCCTCAACTAGAAGTGGGGCAAAGTGCAAGGGTAAAGATGTAATTGCCAATAAAGGTACATGTCCATGGGCAGTCCAAATATCGAGGGCAAATGAAAATCAGGATTGGTTGGTGAAAACAGTACAAGATGAGCATAAATGTTTGCAAACAAGGGCGGTTAAAGCTTGCACTTCCAGATACGTAGCAAACTTAATTATTCAACAAATCTAGAGTAACCCTAGAATTCCAGTGAAAGCTTTACACGAAGAGTTGTGCAAGAAACTAAAGAGTTAGGAATGTCATTGCAAAAGGTTGCTAGGGCAAAGATAATGGTTGAACGTATCATTAGTGGGGACTACCAAGTACATTATGGATTTTTGAGGGATTATGTGTTGGAGCTACTAAACACTAATCCTGGTACAACAGTTCAGATTGATGTGTATCCAGAAACCTCCCTGTCTATTACCACAAGAACTTTTAGAAGAATATATGTCTGTCTGGGTGCATTGAAGTTGGGATTCAAATTTGGGTTAAGAGATTTTCTAGGCGTGGATGGTACTTTCATGAAGGGCCCTTACCCTAGGCAAGTGTTAACTAATGTATGGTTGCACTCAAACAATAGCATATACCTTGTAGCCTATGCAGTAGTAGAGACAGAATCAACAAGTAGTTGGACCTAGTTCTTGGAACTGTTACGAGAAGATTTAGATCTGGGAGCAAATTCAAACTTTACATTCATTTCTGATAGACAAAAGGTATGTATCACCTAACTTTTTTTCTTAGTACTATTGCTAGATACATTTGGGTAACTAATGTTGCATACATTGACTTTTGTTTAGGGAATAATACCAGCAATTGAGAAGGTATTCCCCAATGCAGAACATAGGTTCTGTTTGAGGCATATCCTGGAAAATATGAAGAAATAGTGGAAAGGAAAATACTTAAGTGACCAGCTTTGGGAGTGTGGTAGAGCAACAACAGTCAATCACTTTGAGTTAAAGAAGATCAATGAAGAGGCTAATGCTTGGGTGTGTAAGATCCCAGCAAAAACTTGTTCTAAATCTCACTTTAGTGGTATGTTTGTAGAAATTTATTGATAAATGTTAATCTTTCTTTTTGTGTGTTTAGTATATGTGTAATTGTCTTCTCTTGTTATCTATTATTCAAGTAGGGCACACATTGATTGTTTATTGAATAACATTTGTGAGGTATTCAATTCTAAGCTAGATGAAGGTAGGGATATACCTATTATCACTTGCTTAGAGTATATTAGAGAATATCTCATGAAGAGGTTATGTGTGGTGCAAAAGTAAATAGATAAGTATGAAGGACTTCTAACCCCTACTACAACTACAGTGTTTGAAAAGATTAAGATTGATGCAGCTAAGTATGTGGCTAAATACATGTGCCCCTTCGGGATCAAGTACTCATTTCACAGTTTAACATTGTAATGCCTATACTTTCCACCAACTTGTGATGGATTATGTTTGTATATGTATATTTATATACATGAATGATTTGTGGTATATGTGTACGTGTATATGTGTATGTATACGTGTTTGTGAGATGTATGTGAACGTATTCATAAACATTATGGTGTTAAACCACTAAACGAGTAATGGATCTCGTATATGCACACGACTTTATGAACGATATTAATAGCTATAAGTTGGTGAAAATATATATAATCATGTATAATAGAGGTGTGAAAGAAAAAACAGAGCAAGAAAAACGAAGTTTGGTGCCCGAAAAATCCGTAGCTAATTACCTACGGATTAGCTACAGAATTCTAACGGAAAGCATATTTCGTAGCTAATCCGTAGGTAATTAGCTATGAATTTTTCTTATTTTTGATTTTCCGGGCACCAAACGTCGTTTTTTTTTTGCTCCCTTTTTTTCACACATCTACTATACATGATTATCTATATTTTCACCAACTTATAGCTATTAATATCGTTCATAAAGTCGTGTGCCCCTTCGGGGTCAAGTACTCGTTTCACAGTTTAACATTGTAATACTTATACTTTTCACCAACTTGTGATGGATTATGTTTGTATATGTATATTTATATACATGAATGAGTTGTGGTATATGTTAACGTGTATATGTGTATGTTAACACCGTTGTCGTACACGATTTAAACAAATAAAAATATAAAATAAATTGCTTTATTGCACTAACAGGTAGTACAGGTAAGCAGGGTCGGATCCTCAGGGACACGTCTTAATGTTTACACCTCTTTGCGTAAGGTGTGAACTAATTCTTGATGAATGCAATAAACGTAAAAAAAAAAATGGGGTTTTATTTATGAAAATTAAACTAATAGAATTTGAAAATGACAAGAAAATGAATAAATTTAAAGTGATGTAAATTCAAATAAGAGAAAGCAATTCTAGTTTTGTGGTGACTCCCTTAATCATATAATTAACCTTCAACACAATATTTGACTATGCACTTGTTTAAACAAGTACTAAAGTTCATTAATAAGCTCTAATGACCTTTATTACAAAAATCATTTAATCAAAATAATTTCTTTGAGTTAAATCTAACTTTTTACTAAATTAACCAAACAAGCTCTTGATTAACAAAGAAAAGTTGCATTAGACACAGTGTAATTCCCAGTAAAGTTCAATACCTCTCATAAACTCGGAGGCGTTAAAACTTTTTTGATCATTTCATATTAGAGTTAACCCTAAACTCAGAATTAATCTAATACTTGTCACTATTTACTAATTAATCTAGATAATTACGGATCTAAACAATTAGGTGACTAGAATGATTCACAAACAATTGAAGTTGCCAACAAAAATTGAAATCAATATCAAACACTCAATTTAACACATAATTGATCAAACTAAACAGTAATCATAGTCAAACATAGTGCCTAATGATTAATCATACGAAAAGGTTACGTCTTGCGAAACTAAAATCTGAGTTTTTAGTCTGACATGGCTAAAAACGAATTACAAACAGTGGAAATCAAACATAAACGATAAATCTTACTAAACTATGAATAGGAATTGAATCGTCTCCTTTAGATCTGTGTTCTTCATTTGAAACCCTCTGAAAATCACCTCTGAATCGCCAGGAATCGCCAGTTAGGGTTACTGGAAAAGTATGGGGTTGTATTTATACGTCTAGCTGTCAAAATGTCGTACCTGCGATCGCAAAGGGCATACTTGCGATCGCATGTATCACCCAAAACGTGTCACGGGACTTTTTAATGAAGTATGTTGCCATTTCGACAGAAATTAACCAACCAGCTATCGCAAAGCCACAACCTGCGATCGCATGTATCACTTTTCCTTTGTTGATGAATTTTTTGGCTCGAAAAAACCACGAAGGCAAGTTGCGACAAAACCTGTGATCGCATATACTGCTTTTCGGCTCTTTTGTTCATCGTTCCTCCTTCCAAGCAGTTCTTGATCATTTCCCGGCATTCTTCCTTGGTCTAGACTCCAGATAAGCTCCAAAGCATCCACAAGCGCATCCCGAACTCACGTAATCATCCATGTGCTCCAAATGGCCCTGAAAAGTCATAACAAACGTGAGCAGTACGGGCATTCTTCAAAATAATCATGAAACACGAAATACTTAAGAATAATCGGGAGTTAGTTAACTTTTTATAATGTAATACGAAGGAAATTGTGCTAAAAGATGCATATAAAATGCATCTAACGGTGTATGTATACGTGTTTGTGAGATGTATGTGAACGTATTCATAAGCATTATAATGTTAAACCACTAAACGAGTAATGGATCTCGTATGTGCACACGACTTTATGAACGATATTAATAGCTATAAGTTGATGAAAATATAGATAATCATGTATAATAGAGGTGTGAAAAAAACGGAGCGAGAAAAACGAAGTTTGGTACCCGGAAAATCAAAAACGAAGTTTGGTACCCGGAAAATCAAAAACGAAGTTTCAGAGGATCTAAAACGCAACGAAACTAGCTCAAAAGAATCACAAATCCAAAAAAGTCGGGTTTGGACTAAAAGCTCAAAAAAATACATACCACAAAGAACATTTTTGCAATTTTGTCAAAATGTAATTTATGTGGCAACTTTATAATGTGCGGTAAACGGTATCAAAAAGCACGTTGTTTAAAATTAGTTTACACAGTATTTTTAATTTTCCTTTGAATTATTATTCGATATATTATAAAAATAAATAGAAATTAAGAAAATAATCTTGAATTTTAAAATTAATAACCACGTTGTAACATCCCTTTTCAAATTTGTCAAATTGTATTTTTGAGGATTTCAAGTATGAAAGTATGTTAATATTAGTTGATTGATGACTTGATGTTTAATTTTCTGTAACGTTATTGTTGCTTTTAAGTGTTTTTTTTTCTTTTTTTTCAATTTGAAATTGCATTGCTATTAAGTGAATGATATGGTTTAATGTTCAATTAGGGTTAAATTTGGTATTATTGCATTGTAGGTTATTGTTTATCATGTGATGACATAAAGGTGTTTAAGGAAAAACGTGAAGAATTTAAGACAAAAAACAAGAAATAGCCCTAACTATATTTAATTTGACACTTTTGATTATTGTAATTTGGTTTCAATACTTGATATCGAATTTATATTTTGCCAATCAAATGTTAATATTTATTATGGTAGTCCCGGTTAAACTATTGATTTTGGGGTATAAAATTTTACATGCATTTGTGAATTTTTGTTATGGAATAACGACATATTCGACAACTACTATATGGTTGTTAAAACAAAAAAATTGTTCATTTAAAATAAATCAGCAATGGATTACGGATCTAGAGGTTCCCTGAGTAATCTGTGGCATCTCTAATCCGTGACAATTAGCAACAAGGTGTTTTTTTACTGACAATTCTGTCGCAGCATGCAACAGAACTTTCCATCGCTGATACCTCAGTTTATAGTAGGGAGAACGACACATGATGAACCATTTATTTTAGGGCATCTCTATAGTGATCGTGAAATATTGCTAAAATTCCTTTTTCTTAGGCGTATGTATGTGAGAGTGAGACAGATTCCCTCGCCCTTTTAACCAAAAATTAAATTAAAGCACAGTCCATTATCTTTCTTGGTGAGATGGTGTTACTCTCCTTTTAGCACATACTTTTCTCTTTCTTCAACCACACACTCAAAGCACAAGCTACATCATTAGTATATTTGGCTATGCGAATTTTACATTTGCTGACTTGTCACCTCTTTTACCTATGTGTCTGCACTATCAGTCACATTTATCTTGCCATGCACACACTTCGCTCCTAATTCCACACTCTCACTCGTGTGTTAACTTCGCCGGAATGAGTTCAATGCCTTTTCCTAGTCAATAAATATGGAGATGATGTTTGTGATCATTCATATTTACTCCAAACACAACACTTTTCTAAATCGGCTCAAGCAACAAGTTTTCATAAACATTTCTGTGCTTCTTTCACAAAATCTAGAATCTAGGTTGAAAAATGTCTCTAGCTTCCAAGAAAATCACAGGCTGGTTGTTAAGGAATGATTCAGATGGAAAGAATGATGGTGATGAGAGAAACTACTACGCACCGGCATCATGTTTAGATGGTGATGATGACGATGGAGATTATGACTATGCTCCAGCAGCATCACTAGAAGGCGACGATGATGATGATGATTATGACTATGCTCCAGCAGCATCACTTGAAGGCGATGATGATGATGATGATTATGACTATGCTCCAGCAGCCTAAATTAGTCTGAATAGCAAATTAATTTTGTTACATAACGGTGAAATGAATCGATGAGGAACTTGACCAGATATCGACAAGGTGGGGAAAAAGAAAAACCTAATTTTGTCATTTTATTTTTGTTTTTATTGGGTCATTTTGGGAGGTGCTTCTGCTTGGTGCTAACTAACCCTTTGAAGGGATGTAAATGTAGGTTTCATGTTTGTAATTCTTGTCCGTATAACATCCCTTCGCTAACTTTAGATGTAGCTGTTATGAAATTTATTACTTTGGCTACTACTAGTTTCTTTTTCAACGGTAAACAAGCCACCAATTTTATATTATGGAGCACACAAAAAAGAGGAAACTCCTAGACTATATATTATTAAATTCACACCATGAATTAGGTGACAATGACTAATTTCGTACATATGATCATGCACTTAACTGCATCTCATATAATAGGCCGTCCAGTATACCCGGAACGAAGGCCTCCGTGGTTTAGCTGGCCATGAACCACGTTCATGTATACAATCCCACTGCCTCGTGGTGGCTCGTGGTCGTGGCAGTTCGTGTTGGGGACAACGGAGGCGGACGACCAATCAGGTCTCTTCTCCTCTCTTCTTCTCTCTACTTCTTCTCTCTTCCTGTCTTCTTCTTTCTTGCAGACCACAAGGAAGTGACAATCTCATTAGGTTGAGGAATAGTTGGGGTGGTGACGTGGAGGTGGAAGACGGTGGTGGTCGTGAACACCATAACGGATGGTCTTAGTGCGAAAGCTATATCGACATATTAAGGCGTGAAAATAAATGCACCAAACACCACAATCATTCCAGTAAAAACGTTAAACTAAGAATCTCATGAATCCAACCTGTATATGGCTACAAAATCACCATGGTTATTCACTTGATTTTTGACGGAAAATATACATTAGTCATAACCCCACAAGGATCTGCAGCAATCACTCAATCAAAAACACATTTAATCTCTTTGCTTTGCACCTTGAAATTACCAAAAACGCTTTAGTCTTCTTCCTCTCTTCTTCTTGGTAGATTTATAGAAAAAGAAACCATAAATGGGTCTAAGCTTCCCTTAAAGGTTTAAAAAGCCTCAACTAATTATTTTATTTGTTTGGAACCACAGTTTTCTTAAGAACAAAAAACTGGCATGACTATAAATAGACAAATAAGATTTTGATATCTTAAACCTGCAAAGGTTTTAAATTGATTTCTTCTATCCCTATACATGTATTGCTGACTTTCTCTAAACCTACAAGGTTTCAGTTGACTTTTTCATCTTGTTCCTTAGTTTTAATAACTAAAAGAAAATAAGCGAAACCGAAAATATGGAGAGAAAATAAGGGAGGGAAAAGAACTGAAATCGAATGATGGTCAAGTTTCTGAGTTAGCAAGAAAGGAAAAAAGATTAGGAAACAAACAAGCTTTGATAAGCCCTCCAATCTTGGAAGATGATTGGGAGAGAAGATCATCTATTATCTTCTCTTCTCTTCTCTCCCATTCCATCCAAAAAAATAATCATAGGAAAAGATAATTTATCTTTTTTATTTTCAATTTTCATCACTTTCCTTTCTTCTCTCCTTAAGTTGGATTCGGAAACATGGTGTCTATTATGTGATATTCAAAAATGGATCCTATGAAAATACGACCTCTTGTTGCTAGTCCAAGATACTCGTTTCTAATTATGGGAAAGTGTCATTAGCTCAAGCCTGTTATGATGATGTACCTGATGCATTTGGAGGAAGAGAAGAAGAGAGATCTAAAAGCCCTAGCCAAAATTCAACTCCATGTTCACAACAACATTCTACGAGAGCTAGGTTCCAAAGGAAAAGATTGTGACTTCTTATTTGGTCCAACCTGGTATCCCTATGCATGAATAAAGAATCTTAATTATTTGGAAAATGCATTTACGGTAAAAGTTGTTTCCACACAAGGTAAGCCCAAAAAAGGCTTCTTAACTATATTTTCGATTTAAAGAAAATTGTTTCAGAATGAGCAACAAAGGAAATCAAGTATGATAGGTAAAGGAGGAGGCAAGTGCCCCCAATGATCTGATTATATATATATATATATATATATATATATATATATATATATATATATATATATATATATATATATATATATATATATATATATATATATATATATATATATATATATATATATATATATATATATATAACTTACTAGTTGTAAAACTCATATATTACATGGGTTAATTTTAAAAAACAAATGTTCAATATAAAGGTCAAAATATTTGACAATTGTGAATTTATAAGAAAATAAGAAAACTAATGATTTACTGTAATGAAAATGTTTTTTATCTTTTAAATTTAAACAAATAATTTAAATAAAAAAAGGAAAAGATTGCAACTCCTTATTTGGTCCAACCTGGAATCCCTCTGCATGAATAAAGAATCTTAATTATTTGGAAAATGAATTTACGGTAAAAGTTGTTTCCACACAAGGTATAAGCCCAAAAAAGCCTTCTTAACTATATTTTCAATTTAAAGAAAATTGTTTCAGACTAAGCAGCAAAGGAAATCAAGTACGATAGGTAAGGGAGGAGGAAAGTGCCCCCAATGATCTGGTTTTATATATATATATATATATATATATATATATATATATATATATATATATATATATATATATATATATATAACTTACTAGTTGTAAGACTCATATACTACATGGGTTAATTTTAAAAAACAAATGTTCAATATAAAGGTCAAAATATTTGACAATTGTGAATTTATAAGAAAATAAGAAAACTAATGATTTACTATAATGAAAATGTTTTTTATCTTTTATATTTAAACAAATAATTTAAATAAAGAAAGGAAACTATTGAGTTTTAATTTTGGGAATTTTGAAATTAAAATGTAAGTTTATTAGCGAAATTTTAATATACATTTATTACTACATTTATTACAATCATTATATTAAAATATTATATTAAATTCAGTAAAATAGAAAAACTCATAAAATGACATGTGGAAATAAATTCATAATAACCACAAAATGACATTTGACAAATCGAATGAGAGTGTGACAAGTGACAAAAAAAACTTTAATTTATTCCTAGTTATTTTGGATCAAAAAACTATATATATATATATATATATATATATATATATATATATATATATATATATAGAGAGAGAGAGAGAGAGAGAGAGATATCCAAAATAACTAGGATATCCTCTCTAATAAATAAATAAATGAATATATATATATATATATATATATATATATATATATATATATATATATATATATATAAGAGTGATATTCGTTGAGAACTCATAATTTTTCGAAAACCTAAGAACTAAAAGTGACACGTTTGATCAAAATTAACTCATTACGGGCATGTTCGTCATATTACCAATCTCATTTAATGATTAATTTTTTGTGTTATTGGAAATATTAATAAAAAAAAGTCTAAAAATTAACATTATAAATAATAAATTTGGATATTTTTATAGAAATAATAATTTTCAAATTTTAAAAAAAATGCATATTTTTTTAATTTGTTTTTTTAGAAAACATAATTTTTTTAACAAAAATTGCATATATATATATATATATATATATATATATATATATATATATATATATATATATATATATATATATATATATATTTCTTATACTATAATATTTGTAAATAAATCATAAAAAAAAAAACTTATTTTTATTACTAATGTATAAACACAATAGTACAAGTCTTTTATTGGATACAAAATAAAATATAAAAAAACAAAAAATGCTACAAAATTTCAAAGCGTTTGCATGTCTTCGTGTCAAGATTTTCATATGTTCTTTAATTTATCATTTTTCACATTTTCAATATTTTCCACAAATTCTTCCGAATCTACTAGAAAATTAAAAAGAAAATGCATATATATATATATATATATATATATATATATATATATATATATATATATATATATATATATATATATATAAGTAGTTCATATATCATGTGAGATTCACATAGATTGTATTTTTTAAGATTCAAATGTGAAATTCACAAGAAATTTAAGAAAAGAAAGAACACTCACACAAAATGCATGTGTGCATATAGAAGTAATTTATATATGATTCATTTGTGATTTACATGTGAATCACATGTAATTTATATGTGATTTACATATGAATCACATATGATTCATATGTAAATTACATGTGAATCACATGTAATTCATGTGTGATTTACATGTAAATCACATATAATTCATATGTGATTTACATGTTAATCATATGTAATTCATATGTGATTTATTTATGATTTACATGTGATTCATATGTGAATCACATGTGAATTACATGTAATTCATATGTTAATTAGATGTGATTTACTTATAACCATTACACCATGATTCAAAGAAATACTAAAATTCAAGAAAAATGTCATCATGAACCATTATCAATTATGACTGACCTGGTGAAAGAGTTATAGGATGACACTTGGGACCATATCTACATAGCAGTCCTTGTTCTTCTTCCAAGTCTTGTTCTTCGACTTTTATATTTGAGTTCTCAGGCATATATCATTATATTTTGCAATGCTTCCCATGAATGCAAACTGTAAAAAGAATCATTTTTCACTATTTTAATATTTTTGCATTAAAAGGGTGAATTGCATTTAAAGGAAACAAGAACTAGACCTTATGAACATTGGTATCAAAACTATATGATACCATCTCTATGGGTCAACTTCTGCCTACTCTCTAGCATCTTCTTTTCAATGTCCTATTCGAATAAGAAAAAAGTTTTTTGGACGATCATGAAATCAGGAATCTTACAATAGTATATGGCTATATGTTAGTGTCGTGCATGTATTAGAGAACTTTTAGTTTTTTGAACAACGTCCACTATGTCCTTGAACTTTGGTCTCAGGTTCAACTAGCAAATATATACGATGAAAGTAATGCCAACATTGGTTATTGATCAATCATGTTCCAAGGGAACTGATAAATATAAATATCATAAAGAAACATAAATAATTACAGTCAATAATCATATAAGAATTTCACCTTAATGTAATGACCCAGAAATCAAAGGTAAAAATTTCATTTTTATTATAGTCAAAACACAGATATCTTTTAAATCCAAGTATTCCAGAAACATTGTTAATTAAAAACATTTATCAGAGTTCATCCCAAAATCACATATAACGGAAACACGGGTGTGTGCACTGCGATCAAGCGGGGCCCTTCCTTTCCAAACCAATGATACCTAAAACCATAAACAAAACTGTAAGCACAAAACTTAGTATGTTCCCCAGAGCATACCCCACTTAATCTACATAATCACATAAACTATATCAATCACATAAGCCATGCATATAATCATATAAGGAAGCCGTGGAAACCCTCCAAGGTCTTACTCAGGGTGCCATAGGAACACCCTCATGGTCTTAGCCCACTGCCATGGGAAACCCCACATGGTCTGTAACGACCCAATTTTCACGCCCAAAATTTTCATTTTAAATAAGTGGTTTGTAAAGTATTTATAGTAAAACACCATCCAATCATATCATTTCATAAAACATTTTACGTGTCTGAAAACCCAAAACATGAAAACAACCATAATATCATAGTACAGATCGCAGAATATATCGTAGTGCGGAAAACAAAGAGTGTGAGTGTGAGTGTGTGTGTGTGATATGTCGCTACCGCTCCAGCTCCTTCCCCTTCGCTGAAGAGGTACCTGAAACAACAACTGAAAACCGTAAGCACGAAGCTTAGTGAGTTCCCCCACCGTACCACATACCAAAATAACCACACAACATACATATATTGTCAGACATTTCTGGGTGCCCGACCTACCCCTTCGGTCCTCTCGACCGGATACTGACTAGCATATCTGGGTGTTGGTCTCCCCTTCGGTCCTCTCGACCGGATGCTGACTAGCATACCTGGGTGCTGGTCTCCCCTTCGGTCCTCTCGACCGGATGCTGACTAGCATACCTAGGAGCTGGTATCCCTTTCGGTCCTCTCGATCGGATGTTGGGGACTATTTTACCCCCTACCACTACCACATAACACGTATCACATAACCTATCTAGCATGGCTGGGCATGACTACCCCTTCGGTCCTATCGACCAGTACTCTGGGGACTATCTCCCGTACTGTCACTAGCACATAGCATCATGTCATACTAGCATATAAACATAACACAGGTAGTAGCAACCCTAGATGACTATCATAGAGACAATCATTTAATCATACAACTCCTACTAGTGGGTCGGCATTGTGGCCTTAGACCCACTGCTATTGGAAGGTAACTCACCTCGAGAAGTAGCTGCTGAAAGTCTGCTTGCTAAGCGCCTGACTGCTGAATCGGTAATCCTCCGGCTATAAATCATAAACATAGATTAGCCACTCATAAACACCCTTAGGTCAGATTACTGACCCACCCTTGGTCCAAGGTCAACTCCTTGGTCAAAGTCAACTTCCAGTTGACTGAACTTGCTGAGTCCTTCTCCTACTAACCCGATCCTTCTCTACAAGTCCCTCTTCCCACTCACTGAGTCACCCTCAACTCACCACTTGGTACGATAGAACCGGCTCGCGATCCGACTCGCCGAGTCCAAGAACGGATGTCGAGTCCATACGAGCAGATCTCCTACTCGCTTCCAAATCCTCACCAGAGCATCCTTTATGAGGATTTGGGTTACTGGGACTATTGCTACACGATAAATTGCTAATTCTGCGTGCGGATACGAAGGGTTGGACCGTCAACACATAAACCCCTCTTACTCAGTAATAGCTCATACGACTCGCCGAGTTTGAAGAACAACTCGTCGAGTTCCAGGCAATCTTCATAGGACTCGCCGAGTCGTTCATCCAACTCGCCGAGTCTAAGGCCATCTTCATAGAACTCGCCGAGTTCCACTTTGGGACTCGCCGAGTCCCTTCGACCCATATCCTATACAGACCAAATCTGAGACATGTAATGCTTCCAAACCATAGATCTATGTTCCTAGGGCATGCTTATCACGTAAAGTTGGAAACTTTACGTGCATGCATGGCCCTATAAGCTCCAAAAGGCAAATCCAAGCTCTTAATGAGGTCATACACTTAATGGGGACCTCAATCACTTCAACCACAAAAACTTTATACTTCTAATATGTCCATAACGTCTAGATCTGAAGTCCTTTCGGATCATAGAGCACAAACACAAGGAGTTTGGTGTTTTAGGGCTTGAAATCCACCAATTAGGGACAAAAGGAAATCTAATGAACTAGTGATCAAGGTATGGACTTTTCTACCTGAATGGAAGCCTCTTGCAGGGTAGATATCAGATCTACTTCTCTTCTTTGCACTCTTCCACCTCCTTCCTCTTCTCTTGAGCTTCAAACTTCCTTCACAAGGCCAAAATCACTCACAAAGACAAAAATGGGCTAGGGTTTCGTTCTACAGCTCTTCTAGAAGTGTTAAGGACAAGGGAGGCCGAGTTAGTGTGCTTAAATAGGGTGCAAACACCCGGGTTAGGGTTTTTGCCCAAACAGGGCCTACTCGCCGAGTCCGGGAACCGACTCGCCGAATCCGAGGCTCAGACCCCACGTCTCATCCCGCTTCTACTCGGCGAGTTGGTCCTTCAACTCGCCGAGTCCAAGGCAAATTGCATAAATTGAGAAATATTAATTACAAGGAATACGTACCAGGAACCAGGTGCTACATGGTCTTAACTAAAGATGTTATATAAACCATACATACAAACATATAAGGATGCCCCGGAAACCCTCCAAGGTCTCACATCGGGTGCCATAGGAACCCCCTCATGGTCTTAGCCCACTGCCATGGGAACCCCCACATGGTCTTAGCCTGGAATTCCATTGGAACCCTCACATGGTCTTATATCCAACTGCCTCAGGAACCCCCTGGGGTCTTCCATGCAAATATCACAGAGACTGCTAGCATATCATATATCACATAACCAACTAGTATACCACATATCACATAATAGGCCATAGGAACCCCCACATTGTATTAACTGACTGCCATGGGAACTCCCACATGGTCTTATCATAAATACATAACATATTGACAGCACATTTGCAAGTAACAACTACCTACCAGAGTCACGAAGCCAATTGGCATACTACATATAACTATTTGCCATGGGAACCCCCACAAGGTCTTATCATAAATACATAATGTATCGATAACACACTTACAATAATCATCACAACCAAATACATGGGCCGAACTTGGTGCCTTCGACGCTTTGGTATGGTGAGGAGACTCACATCACACTGCTGAAGTCCCGTAAATAAATCTCTAGTTGTTGGCTGACCGATCCCCGAACTATCAATCATCAAGACAAATCCCAATTAACCATTTGGGTTTCATTGCATAAACTTAAATCCACACTTGGGGTAAATGGACCATTTTACCCCTAATCCAGCTTGGTTCAAAACCAAGGCCTAACTTACACTTTGAAGGCCCAAAAGCCAAATAATCAACCAAGGCCCAAGATATGGCCCAATTTTCCAATTTAGGCCCAAACCTCTACATGGTCTTACCTTAAGGCCCAACCATTTATATTAGTCCAAACACTTGTCATTCCGATATTCTAATATCTCATAATCATCAAGGCCCAATTATGGCCCACTTATGGCCTAATTTTCCAAATTGGGCCCAAGCATTTCCAATGGACCTTATCCTAAAGCCCAAAAATTTCCTTAGTCCATAAACATGTTCCTAATTGGCCCACGAAGGTCCACAACAACTTAGTCCAAGAAATGGCCCAACCTATGGCCTACAAACACGAAATCCAATTTGATTGAGTACGCAGGGCGTACTCGGCTGTTCGCTAAGCGTACAAGCTATTTGAGTACGCAGGGCGTACTCGGATGTGCGCTAAGCGTACATGCTATTTGGCTTGTACGCTACGCAAACATACTTGTACGCCCAGCGTACTACTCCATTAAGCCAAATCCTCATTAAGCTCTTAATGCTTGGTCCAACAGGTCCAAACCATAGATCTAAGTCCCAACTAACGTCTAAACCCATAAAGTCATTGACTTGGTGACTTTTCATGCCCCAAAAAGACCAAATAGCATTGTAATTTCATGGAAATGGCTCAAACTCCAACATAGATGGTCTTAATCTCTAAAGGAGCCAACTTTATGGACCTTGAACCTCAAAAACACTAAGAGGGGCAACTCAAAGCTCCTGGAATGAAATCAAGACCACTAGATCTCATACTTGGGACCAAAATGAACAAAAACCCATATATGGTAGATCTAAGACACCAATGATCGAGTTCAAAGCTTTATACCTTCATCAAGCTAAAAATGAGTCACAAAAGCCAGATCCATAAGTTTCTCCTTGATCCCCCATCTTTGCATCAAACTCCACCTTCTTGGAAATGGACCAAAAACTCCAAAAATGGACTCCATAAGCTCAAAATGCCACCATGAATGATTAAGGATGATTTCTAGGGTTTTAGAGGGTGGGGGCTGACTTAGAATGAAGAAAGCGGCTTAACATTATGCTTATATAGGGTACAACCCTAAGATTAGGGTTTTCAATCTGACCCTCGTACGCCCATTTTTCCTTCTCGTACGCCCCACGTACGAGGCCGCGCACCCCGACCCAACCTCACATATACGCCACACGTTCCTCCCAGCTACGCCTCGTGTAGTTCCTTCTCTTCGGTACTACCTTGGTACGCCCCGTGTACTAGTGCTTTTCCCAAAACTCTAATTCTTCCGAAGACCCTAACTCACTCGATACAACTCTGATTCCAACCATTCATATAACCATAGAAAGTTATCGAGACACTCAACACTATTAACAATTCCTGTCTGCCATAAAGTATCCCAAACTAAAATCCACTTCCCATAAAAACCGGAGCTGACAAATTACTGAAATACCCTTTGATCTAAAAACTCAAACGGGATATCCGAGCAATCCAAGATACATTATCCAACTCCAATTGGGTCTGAAACCTAACCCCCATGTATCCGTAACTTGATAGCACTTCATCCTTTGATCACCAATTCAAAATGAGAACAATTCAGAACAGGATGTTACACTTAATATGCTTTCAGGTATCTACAAACATATGAATTTGTCTTTTTTAATCCCTTAACCTTAAAACAGAAAAAGGTTCCCATCAAGATCACACCAATTAACTCATTAGGGGTCTTAACAAAGATACATGATGCAGAACACGCAAGAACGAAATTGAGTGGCGATATCAGAATAGAAACCACAAATGGCAATTCTCTATGTGATTAAGAGAAAACTTATCAATCCCAACTTAAGCTTAACCTTTACAGCAACTTCAGTGCATTGCACACCTCCAGCTTCAGTTGCATATTTGTTAATTCATAATTCCACATCACTTGCTACAAACTAAACAATCAACTTAATGGCTAAATCCATCCGTAATTTGGTTTGTTGTCTCTTATAGATACTTACGAGAGACTTCTATTCATTTCTTGCTTGTAATCGATACAAATAGACACGTACACATCGAGATACAATAAAGTATTTCACACCTGACAGAATTCAATCCGAATAGTGGAATTTACTTCGTCGGTGACGAACATCGAGGGGCATTACATCTCAATCGATCGCCTTTGATTCCTTAAATGCCACATCGCACCTTCATTATATTCATGATCGACAATAATGAAACTTTGATCGTTGGGGGGATTTCAGATTTCTTATAGATTGATTATCTATGATGATAGTTAGATCGATTGGGATCTGGAAAACGACAATAAATGTGGTTTGTTGTTTATCTTCATTGTATTCATGTGAGTAGAAGCAATTTCAGAATTGAAAGCATCGAATTGGATGAAGGATTGGAGGCGATTCGACAGAGGTGCGTCGAAGGAGGACGGATCGTAGGTTTGAGTGATAGAGGAAACAGGGGAAGAAAGAGAGAGAGAGAGAGAGAGAGAGAGAGAGAGAGAGAGAGATGAAAATTTATTTTATCAGATATTAGATTTAAGAAATCATTTAATTATACTTTGATTCCTATAATACCCCTAACTGAATTAATTAAGATACCCCTCCTTTTTTCTACTTATTTACAAAATCGTCACCTTGCATCTCGACTCTTCCTTTTTTTGATCTAACGCTCCACCTTTAGTTCTCGGGTTATCGAAAAAACTTTGAGTTTTCCGATGTAGTAATGTTATATCCCCTAGATCTTCGGATGTAGTCTTTAAAAGAATTAGTTTTACCATTCAAAAAGGCTTAGCGGCACAGCTTGTTGCTCGTTTGTCATCTCACTATTCTTGTATGCACAGGTGCCACATTAGCATGAACAACATATATCATGTCCTTGACATAATATTTAAAACTAATCAAATTCATTTTAAATGACATCATGATTCTTCCTCACCCCATAATTCGTTGTTTATATGTAGAAGTGCACATATACCTTTTTTAAATGGTTTTTGTTTTTAAAATGGTTTCAATTTTTAAAACTAGTTGTTTGTTTTTTTAAGTGAAATTACGTTAAAGGTATTTTTTTTCGGTTAAAAAATCATTTCGCTTTGGATTTTTGTAGAAAAAAATGGTTTCAAGTTTTATAAAAACATATTCCTAACTGACGGTTCAGTTTTAATCTAACTAGTCCTCGAAAAACCAATATGGTTTTTGTGCACCTCTAGTTACAACAAATTTTATTAATAAGTCAGGTTACATCAAAGATACAGGTCCACACATAGACATGCAAAATTTACCCTTGGCCCAAGAATGTTAGGGACCGAAATTCTTGAATTTTTTATCAATATATGGGTCGTCTTCAAGAAATCATACACAGCTGTAATGAAATTTATTTTGAGTTACAACAATGAAGGGATCATTTCGAGTGTGAATATTGCTAAAATCATCACACGTGATAGGAAATCATCTCGAGTGTGACTATTGCTAAAACCATCACATATGATACGAAATTTATTTAGAGTTACAAAAATGAAAGGATCATCTCGAGTGTGAATATGTTAAAACCATCACATGTGATATGGATGTATAGAACTTAAGTTTCCAATAAAAAGCCATGTTATTAGGAAAAAAACAATTTAATGATGATATATATGCTTTCAAAAGTGTGTTAGAGTCGAGTATTTTTCTTTTTTGTTGTGATATGACAATTGCTTCATTCTAAATGATAGGATATATCAAATATAATCCAAAATATTTTTATATTTTTATATGATTAAAAAACAAACATGGAACCCATTGGATGATAGCAATGTTTTAAAAAGTTCGTCATGACTTTAAGGTTTGTACTTGCTGTCAAGCTCTAACAAAATACTGTTTTATTTACAAAATTGTCGTCTTAAGTCACACTTTACAAACGACATGATTCGTCACAGCTCAAAAAAACTTAAGGCTTGACATTGCCGCCAAGTAACTTCTTACTTTATTTAGAACCTTTGATAATAGTAAACTTAAAAAATGTTTATCAAGTTTACAACTACTTCTCATTAGGTTGGATCTAACATGGATTAAATTCTTCCTATATTATAAGTGTTGCAAATGACTTTCATGTTCTTTCTTCCTATATTACAAATCTTGCAAATGACTTTGCCAAATATGATGATGTATGTGGTTGAAATTATGAAGTTTGTAAAATCTTGGAGAAAGGTTAATCTTTATATGTGGAGAAAGACATGTTATACAATTTTAATCTTGATACTATTGTTAGTGATTTTACATCTATAGAGGTTGAGGAGAATGATCAAGAAAAATCAACTTTATAAATATATGACGATGTAAAGGTCGTATGTGGAGAAAGACAAGATTATACACGTGTCAAAAAAAATCAAGCATCAAAAAGAATGAAACACAAAATAGCATTAATCAAAGAACTTGAAGAAACAAAACCTATTTTCACTAGCAAAACATTCAATACACATGTTCTTCTTCTCTATACAAAACTAACGCAACATATTCATCTAAACCTACCCTAACACTTTCAACGTTTAAAACATGCTCCTTTTTTTGACAAATCTTTATCTAACAATAAAACATCACTTTTTTCACCTTATCTTTCAATGCAGGAAGGGGGCGAACACCCGCACTTTTTACCATGCACATGCTGTGTGCAGATCCATTTTCATGGTGAACCTCAGGTTCCATATAGAAACGAGCTCGATATGCAGCCAGATGAGCATAATATGCTGGTGGAACTGCAACAACAGTTTTATATTTTTGTTTAAATTTTAAATAAATATAAGTAGGATACTATGCGATTATATAAATTAAAACATATCATTTCGTGCATTTCGCCTTTTCTTTAGAGTTAAATGTACAATGTGTTAATGATAAGAAAAGACCTGAAACTGTAATGATAGTAAAAGCAAAATGTTTACCTACAGAGACGGATCGTGTGCACCTCGCATAGCTGCAACAAAAAAAAAATTAAAAAGAAAAAAAAAATCTTAGTTAATATATCGGGAAGGAGACATGAGTAATTAAGCAAGGGTCAAATTGTCTAAAGCAAGTTTCTTACGTGTAACAAAGATTATTTGTTAAAGATTGAATTTCATCAGCAGTGAAATTGTTCTCATCCCATAGAACATGATAATGAGCCGGCCTGCTAGTTCCCTATGATAAAGAAATAACAATGTACTTTAATTAATTTGTGTATTATGGAATCCTACTTTTATTAAATGAGATATAGAAATATCATACTTGGATTCCTGCATGACTGCAAAGATAGAAGTCGAACTCAACTGGATGACAAATCTTTGTGTCCACAACAGTACCTACAAATTACCAAGAATAGCAACCTACTTTTATATATATTTTTTCGAATTTTTGCAGATGATAATTATTAAAAAAAACTGAAAATGAAATAGATACCAGGTAAGATGTTGCCACTTTTGTCGGTGCTTTTTCGGTCATTGTGGTTGTTTGGAAAGAGGCGTGTGTGATGGCGTTTTTGGACAACAATGAAGGTGACTGGAGGTTGGTAATTTGGTTCAAGGGAAGCACAAGCCTAGAGAATGTTGAAAAATATGATTTTAAATTACTAGAAATTAGAGATTAATTATTTGAAGCAAATAATAGGTTTCTTAGAATTATATATAAACCAACCTTACGAATTGCATCGAGCTCATAGAGTAGGACCTGATAGAACTGCCCATCACTTACACCATCCCTGCGAATAAAAAACAAAGTGAGGATTTAATTTTTTTTTCTTTAATTGCACCACTTGAAATCATATTTTATAATATACCTGTAGAATATGATCCTCAGTGGTTTTTTCCCTGTTGCCTTCTCAAAAGATAGTAAAAGCTCCCTGTATTTTCAAATATTACCCAACTTATTAACATCCATAAAACATATTATCTTTTGACCAGTCAGCTACATTTTGTCTGACTGACATGAGTCAGGGTCCTAGTCTGATGCATGTGGAACACAGTATGTAATATGCACCTGATCATGCCTCCGTTGACTTTTCCACGTTGAGGATCTTGCCAGGTTTTATACAAGTCCTGGATAAGTTCTTGCCTGTGAGGTTGAGCACTAACTAGCCCTGCATATTTTGTAACTTCTGGCCAGTCTTGTGAGGCAACAACCTTTTTTTATTTTTCATAAAAATAGTTGTAAGAAAAATTCCCAAATTTTAACACAAGTAAAGTATAGAGTATAGACAAAGGTTATTTTTGTAATTACCGCAGCAATTGATGGGTTGCTATCCTCTCCAGACTCTGGATGAGTGACATCAGCTCCAAAAATTATAGTTGGGATATCACTAACAAGAGGGACCTTCCATCTTAAAGCATCCAATAACACAGTATTCCTTCCACCCAGCTGAGTAAGAAAAATTAAAATTTAAAAATAGAATTCAATGAGTAAATAATGCCTAGTTTTTCATTAAAAATGTCTGACCTTGACATTGATTTTTAGGGAGACATTTGAGAGATACTGTTTGCTGATCTTTAGAACATATTTTGTAAGACAACATTGTGAAATCAACCCGAGATCCGTTTCACATATCCGCTTCACATCACCTGAAACCCAAGCAACATTACTGTCTGTTTGGTTGGAAGGAATGGAGCGGAATGGAATGGAATTGTCCATTCTATTCCATCAAGCAAAACAAAAAGGTTTTCTTTTTAATTCCAATGGAAGGGAGATAAGCATATGAAAGCTACACACCATACAAGCTGCCATTATTGTCAGGGAGAATGGCAATAAGCAATTCCAACTCTTTTCCACCGAGTTTATTTACAGTAGCTGTATACACATGCTTTAATGCCTTTTTGACCTGATCTGGTCTTGCAGAGTAGACTGGAACCACACTGTCACTTTTAAATTCCTGAAATTTCCAACATTTTGTATATAATTTAAATATTTAATTTATGAAAGATAATATTTGAGTTGATTGTATACATACCATGCCAGATTCTTGGCACATTTGGACCAACTGATGACAAAAACTTTGAGCAGCACTATCTGGAACAGTTCTTGAGAAGTTGATACAAGCCCAGTAATTAACAACGCTTCCATTTATAACTTTCTGTATAATATTAATTATATTATAAACAATTGAAAATGACAAGTAATTAATATAGGGCGTGGAGTGGATTACCTTATCTTTCATGTTCCATTGTCCCATTTGAGGTAAAACTTCCTTCTGTTTTCCACTGTCGTGGTACTTCAACTGATGAAAAATTAATTACAAGATTAAAGATTGTATATATATGATTTTGTGAAATGATTTTAAAGAAATAGACATACCCATGGGGCAGGAAGAACTCGAGCATCAACTGATGTAAGTTTGTCGTCAATGGTGATGCCAAATTCCTTTAGGTAAGGATCTTCCTTAAAGCAACTTTGATGCATTGTCTGAAAAAATACAAAATTTAGTGAACATGGTTTTCTACCAAATAAGTTATTATCTGACATTAGAAGGGAAGATCTCCATCATACCTGTAGGATTTCCTTTTCTTGTTCCTTAGGCCTCTGGCATGAAAATTTTAACAAAGAAGTTATCTGCTTATTGTTGAGTCCTTTTGTGCGTCTTTGTCCCTCAACGATCTTGCAAGCCTGAAGGGAAGGGTAAAATGGTCATTTAGTCTCGATTCATTCAATTCAAAAAAAAAAAAAAAAAGCTACAGACTTCGTGTATACAGAACTAATGGGAGAAATTAGAAACTGGTCATTTACAGACAAAGGGTAAAAGAGTCATTTACAGAAGAAGGGTAAAATAGACATTTTTACCTCCATGGGCATGTAATTTACTTTTTTCTGATTCCCTACTTGAAGGCAAGGCAGGTGGGGATGTTGTATTGTGAATCCATAAACTTCACGAAAATAATCAACAACTGATTTCATATTCCTTTCCTCATCAACAGGAAACCTTCAAGAAAACAGAAAAAAGAAAAATAAATATCAAAAAAAAAATGAGAAAAGGTAATGAATTATGGAGAAATTAAAGCAACTCACATTAGCTCCCTTGTTGGTTGTGATGTCACCCCTGAGATGCGATATTTCCTTCTTACATTCCCTCTATGTGTAACTTCAACTTTCACACCTCTAAGAGCTTTCTTTATCTGCTCCATATTAACATAACTAGTTCATAAAAATTACTCTTTTTACCAATATAGGCAACATACTTAATTTTTTACTGTAATAGCAATCTACTTTCATTTCCTTACACATAAGAGCAATGTATATCAATTTTTTCTATCTATAATAACAATATGCAACTCATCATAGCAATTTGTTCTTTTATATATCTTTTATACATTATAGAAAATCAAAAGGAGATGATTAGAAGCTTAATTGTGATATTTACAATTATACCTTTATCCTATCAGCATCAGAAATTTGCTTTGTGTAGACTTGTTTCCCCAAAATTTGAGCTACAAACTCGATGACAGGGAGTGGTTCTATGAATGTAGTAGCCAATGTGTCTGAAATTAAAAACCCAAAAATAAGAAGTTAATAATAATAATAATAATAATAATAATAATAATAATAATAACAACAACAACAAAAAAAATGTAAAAATAACTCATTTAGATCAGAAAATATCATAGTACCAATATTTAGTGACAATCCCATTTGAGTTGGTTTTATACTCTGGTAGAAACCTCTCCATGACTGTAATCCACATCCTATTGACTTTGGATTTGTAATATTAGGAGAATAGAAAAATCTCCCAACTGATATGTACCTATTTAGAAATTATTTTGTATAAAAATATAGCATTAGCATCATGTTTTCAAAATTAAAAAAATGGAATTAAAGAAGAATTCAAATTTAAACATACCTTTGAGCTGTAAGTTCTTTTAAAACAAGGTCAACAATCTTGAGTGCCTCTAGAGGAGACTCAACTTGTTTTCCAGATAAAAGCTCACGTAATTGACACATACTCGCATGTGCAACAATCTCAATAGTCACTGTAAATTCCCTTTCCCTGAAATTATGCAACAAAAAACTATAAATAAACATCACAATTCCTTTATGTAAATATCAAAATGTAAAATGTTGCTTTCCCTATGTATAATCTTTTGACTGTGATATAATAATATAACAATTTACTAGTCACTGACTCCTATTATACATAGGAAACAACATAGAAGGAAACATGGAAAATCTTGTTTATACATGATCAATTTAAATATTATTTTACGAGAAATATTGAGAAATGAGTTCAAACATACTTTGTAATGCCAATCCAATCCAAGTCATCCATTATTGTAACTGTGAATTCTTTTGATATAAATGGAAGTTTTCCAGCTGTGTAAAGAGCTCTTCTTCCATCATAAACAGGAAGCTTCATCCCCAAATCTTTGTGTCTATGAACTTTGACCAGTTGACTCATAATAGCTTTGTTTAATTTAGTAGAGTTCACTTCTGGAATCATCTTAACCTGCTCAAATATTAGAAAAAAAAACTATGAGATAAATTTTTTAATAAAAAAAAAATGACGATTTACTTTACTTACACTATATTGGGTTAAATCCTTATCAACCAGATCAGCTAGAAAATGGTTTGCTTTGACCACACACTTAGTACCCAGTTGACCAAAACCAGGTCTTCGATGAAACATGAGCTTCTTTTCAGAAGAAATCTCAGCCGTTGAATCTTGTAACATCAATGGCGTTCTTTCCAACATTTTTCCTTTCCCTTTTCTTCTTCCATTTCTTCTCTTTGAAATCATATGCTTTTCCTCCGGGTCTCTAATTTGCTTCAACTGAGGCATGATTCTTGATTCTTGATTCTATATTCTTCACCTAAAACTATTTAATGAAAAGAAAAGTATATGTGATTGTTAAAATATAGTCTGTGTTTCTAGTATAGGGTGAAGACAAAAGTGAGTAACATAAAAACAAAAAAAGAAATTCAGAAATGAGCGATTAGAAGGTGATGGAACGGCGGTTTTCACGTGTACTTTCAAGAATTTAGTGGGTTAATAAACGTTATAAGGATAGAAACCAGAATCGGAAAAGGAAAAGGAAAAAGAGATTGATTTTACATATGAAAATCTTTAGTGATAAGATGTATGTGAGTGTTTATATATATGTATATGTCTGTGTGTGTATGTGTATAGTTTCATCACAGTCGCTGTTATTCTCTGAAATTGTTTGGGCAAACACAGAAAAAGACATGCAAACATGCAGAGATGGCAAACAGGAAAAGCTGAATAAAAACATTTACTTTCATTTAAAAAGAAGGGGGTGATGAAGATTTTACCCGTATAAGACAAAAACTAGTTTGGCAAAAAAATAAATTGAAAACTTTGAAAAAGGGAGGATAAGTGTGATGGATCATGTGGGGGATATTTACCCTTTTGACCCTTTGTACTATGGTCTAATTGTTTTTTTTTGACTGGGTAACAAGTTGGAACATTTTTAGTTGCTTTAGCCAAAAATAGTTAACTATATCTAGAAGGTACACTCACTATTCTAAATTTATATAAAACACAATTTACACATTCAAAATGGAGTGCTTTTAGCTTCCCAAACTTTTTTACAAATTTACTTTTAACAAAATTACTACTCTTGTAAAATCTGTGATAGCAAGTCACATGCACACATTCCGGACAACATTTATGGTTGTTTACCTCTTGATTTAATAAAATGTATAAATTAATCACTGTTTTTTTTTTTAAAGTCGAAATACTTTGTTTACTTTCTATGATGTTAACTCTAGCCATAAATTTATTGTTATCCACAAAGCAACATTTCTGGAATGATTATATGAAATTTTTTCAGCATCTCTCTATAAAAAAAATTACAAAAATTGTTTAGTATTTGCATTTGTGAAAATTGTTATATGAAAATACTAAAATTCTAAGTGTTAAAACCAGACAAAATAAACAAGATTGTTTATATCCCATTGCAGTGTGACAATTTTAGTTTTAGTACTGATGAAAGTAATGTGTATAGTAAATAAACACATAAAGCATAAATAAATCTAAAAAGACACTTTACTTTTATCATGAACTCTTTATGTGATTTCTTTTGAATAAATTAGTAAATGATGCTGGGAGTTGATCCTACAAATGCATGTTAAAAGCATGGTCAATTATATACCTTGTAACATCTTAAAACTATCAAAAAGTGTGATCACTTTACCCAACCCCAAGAAGTAAGGGTTTATAAATATATACGAAATGAAAAACTTTTGTTGAAATTAATAATGGATTACGGGTGTAAACTTTAAACAATAATGATAGAACCTAAAGGGCTACATCTGTAATTTGCCTTTATTTAATCACTTATTCCATCACGTAATATATATTTGATTACATGACATACATTGTGGTTTGGCATTTTTTATCCTTTCTACGATTATCTTCTAAATACTTTTCATGAGATAATTAAATTTATATTGAACTAGATACCAATCTTTTATGATTTTCTTTAGGATGATGGAATAAAATTTTAAAGTAATAGAGGAACAAACTAATGGAATTGGTAAGTTAATAAAAATGAAAAAATTAAATAAGTTAGTCAAAAAAGTTGTTTATCGTGTGCAATTAAAAACCTAAATGAAATGAAATTAATCAAGCAAAACAAAAATATTATATTGTTAAAATAAACTCTAATAAAACTACATACATAAAAGTTTAAGAATTTTGTTTATAAAAGCTTAATGTAAATTACATACGGAAAATCTCAAATACAACTATAATTAAAAATTTTAATTAAATTAAAAAAAAGACTCCAGTTCTTTTTGAAAAATAACAAAATGAATTTAATGTTTCTATAGTTTTAAACACATGATTTTTATTGAAAATTCTATAAACAAAAGCGATTTATAACTATAATATACATGATTCCATTTGATAAACAATACAAAAAACACCCATATCCCATGAAATAAAAAGGCTAAAGGAACCTCAAGTAGTGTTTTTATGTGTGTGTGGGTTCACATCATGAGAGTGTGGTGGGGGTTATTTAAGATCGTCCACTAAAAATTAGTAAAGTAATCAAATTCACTAGAGAACATGCTATATTCCATGTCTATGTGGCAAACAAATATGTATTTTTCTTTATTTCTATAATTCTCCTTCCCATTTCAACTCAACTTTATTACTGAATACCAAACACTACATTAACATCACTTAATAAATTAATTTATGACAAAGTTTTTTTTATAACGAGGTTAAACCTAACACAAGCCAACTTTATCAACCCAAAAAAACCTTGGACCCACACAATACCAGTCAGACCACCATCAAAAGGAGACATAAAAGTTTTATTCCGTGTTCTTTTGCCATAATCGTGGTAAAAAGAAGGGATTACCTTACTTTTATTGACATGAATTGTGGATGTAACATTTAAAAACCGATTTAATAAAAGTGTATATTTGTTGAAATAAAAGAAAAATAACAACACTTAATAAGACACCATCGTTATAGTGTAGGCATGGCAGATATGCAGATCTGGACATGGGGACCCTCCCTCTATCTGTCCACTCACCCCAAAGTAGTTATACCCTTAGTCCAAATACTCCCACTACTGACCTCCTGTTTCATACCCCTCTTTTTGCAGTCATTTTATTTGTTTATATATATATCTTAAAAGTTTGAATAATTATCGTTATATAAAATATGACTACTCAATACAAACACAAAGAATTAGAGAAGGAAAAGAATCTACTACACAATGCTTATATATCCAAATTTGTATTAGGTATTAATATCATGATCAATTACATTGTTCCAACTATATACATACATATAGTTATCATTTTGACCTTTAACTAAATTGCATCTCCAATGGTTAACCTCTACAATAACTTTTTTTAGAAGTTTACCTAATTGATCACTATCTATTAAAATGTTTTATAAAACTCTTTCATTTAATTATTGTTTTTAAACATATCTTATTTTAATAACTATGGTTTGTGTTAAACTTTACTATGGTTTATAATATACGAATGTTTGTAATATTTAATAAAGAAATATAATTTATTTAAAACTAAAATAAAATTAAGGGGGTAAAATGAACTATTATTAGAGATAGAGGGGGGTTATATGGACAATCCATTATAGTATATTGACCACTCAATATATATTGACTAGTCAATAAAAAAAAAAAATAATCTATCCTCTCCAAATTATTGATATAAATAACTTATAAAAAAGCTTGCATTGGAGATGCTCTTATTGTTTTCTATGTAACATATATTTCATCACTAATGTATAATTTTTTTTAATGTTATTTTAGTTTCATTGTCAATGTAAAATTAATGACACAAAATAAATCATAAGTATATATATGTTACAGGTATATGTGTACAAACCATGATCGATGCACCCATGTATTTAACTATAGGCTAATAAGAAAGAATTGTCTTGCCAGAAAGAAATAATTATAAATCATGATAACCTATTTCAAATTCAAAACTTTTAGGTTCAAATATGAAATAGCTATTTTTAATTAATTACAACAGCTTTTAGTATCTTTTGGGATATTAAATAAGCATATGTACAAAATTACAAGTATAGTTAAGAATAATAATATAAGTTAACATAATAATTCATAATGAACCGCTTAGAAAAATGCTAAATTCATATGATGATATTGATTAATAAAAAACCATAAGTTTGGTTAAACAAGTAACATTGTTGAAAATGAGAAGGAAAAAAAATTTGTGGGATTTAAATATAAGTTTGGTGGCATATAATGAGAGACAACTGTTGGAATAATAGCATATAAATTCGAAAGGCAGAAAATGAATATGCATATGATGCATTGACTACCAAAAGGACGAAAAAGACATTGCATTGCAAATGCGTTTTGCCATTATCAATATCAAAGGCAAAGTGAAGCGCTACAGGTGCTGCTTTGCTCAGAAACAAGGCCCCCACCCCTATTACAACAAATATAAAATATACCTATAACTCCTTTTAAAATAAAATTCTATTTACACTTTTGTTTTTTTTTTTTTTTGCCTTCAAAATTTAATATGTACTATTATGATTAAAAATAATTCATAATTAATTGTTGGATAACAACCAGATGTTAGTATTATTATATTATTTCAATTACTTCTCAAAGTAAAAACTAACTAACATTAAAGTGACAACTAACTTTTGTCTTTTTTAAGTTTATGGATAAGATGTTATTACATTATAACAAATCATATTCTAATAACTTGCAAGCTATCTCACTTAATTTCGAAGAGTTCAAATCAATCTAAATTAAATAAGGTTTTCTTTTACATCAAAGCAATTAGGTTGATCAAACGTCATGTATGATGTTTCTCATTCTTTTTCATATCTTGTGCAAAAAAATATTCACTAAAGAGGCTAATATATTATATTATTTTTCAAATACTTCTAAAAATGAACTAATCTTGATGATTTTATTTGAGTCACGGTTAATTAAGAATATATAGCTTGTTATAAATCGTCTTTTAAAACTAAAGGTCAAATGGACCAAGTTTTATTAAATGAATTGTTTTTAAATCGTTTAACATTTATGTGAAAAGATAAATAGCATTAAATGAATTATATTGTGCTGGGTGAAACTTGAATTTACCTCTTTCGTTTAAAATTACCAGGCACATATTTCATAAATTCGTGTTAAAAATAGTACAGCTTTATTCAAAGATATTAGGTCCCAATCTGTTTCACCTTCTAAATGAATAAAAATTTGATAATCTAAAACTTTAATTGATTCACTTTTTGTTTTTTCCTTTTTTAAGAAAAAAAAATAAAGTATATTTTGTGTTTTAACTAGAGAGTGGGAATGGAACCTTAAACTTTTAAATCCAAAGGCCAATGCATCAAAGCAGTTCACTTTGACTCAAAAATGGTACTTTTGCTTTGAGGATGATGACAAAATTGTAGGAATAGTGAAACTGTGAAAGTGCAAAGGTTTGTTCAAGTACAATCAAAAGATAAAACATGATATCAATGATTTTATGTAATAATATTGATACATTTTCAAATATTTATATCCCATAAATTTGAAATTTATTCTAATTAAGTTGGTTAGAATATTCCGTTTCCATCCAAATAAATGATAAAAAATAATAATAATATATCATTGACTAAATAAATGCCAATAAAATGATAAAATGGTAATTAATTTTTTCCATGCCAATAAGGAAATAACATTAATAATTCCTAATTTCAAATTATAAACTTATATAAAGAAAAAATCACAGAAATTTCCAAATATGATTTTATGTAATAATATTGATAAATTTTCAAATATTTACGTCCCATAAATTTGAAATTTATTCTAATTTAGTTGGTTAGAATATTTTGTTTCCATCCAAATAAATGCTAAAAAAAATGATAAAACATAATCAACTGCATAAATGCTAATAAAATGATAAAAAGTTAATTAATGTTTTTCGTGCTAATAAGGAAATAACATTAATAATTCCTAATTTCAATTTATAAACTTACGTAAGGAGAAAAGCACAAAAATAACTAAAAAAGAGGAATGATTTTAACAACATTACTACTTTTTTTATAGCTGACCATAATGATATAATAGACCAGAAAGAAAACCTTTAAAATTCATTTATTTTGAATTTTATATCATAGTGAAATTGTTCAAAGCATTGTAAATCTGTTCATATCATTGTGTATTTTATAAACCATTTTTTGTAACAAAAAATAATTTCGCAATAATCTCATTGCAACAATTTGTGTATAAAAAGTAATTTTATTAAAAGTTAAAACCCTTGTCTTACTTTTGGTCGTTTTGTGATTTTTTCTCAAGAAAAGTTTTACGTTTTTCGTAAAATATTAATAGAGAAAAACATTTTGTTGTTTTTCGTAGGAACTACTCAAACACAAAATTTAGGCTTTGCCTAAGATAACCTAAGAAGTAGTTTTTCCAAAATCTAGCAAATGATTTCATTCTTTAAATAGTAGTGCATTAACTACTTGTACGTAGTAGTTGGAAAGAGTGGGGCAAGCAACACCATAAATGGGTGAACCAAGATCTTTCTTCTCTCCTTTGGCGTTTGTAATAAATACCTCATACATGCATCGAATACTTGTACGCAACATTATAAAATGATACTTCTAGTCGTAGACTATGTTATAAAATTTATATAGTTTTTTAAATCGTAAATGTTGGTTTTCACAAGAACAAATATAACGGATAAAAAAATATTTACATGGGTCAGATTCATCATTAACGGGGGCAGCTGGAAGATATGGGCATCTCTTTTTTTAGCTTAATTACAATTTTATAATGTATAGAAATAAAAAATATGTACGGAAAAAGCCTTATTCTGTTTAATCCACGTAAAAAGTCAAAAAAAAAAAGAAACACACACACACACACTAGTATATTATATTTTTTATTGTACTAATGAATAATTATATTAAACACTTTGTTTATATTTACATCTACTTCTATTTTTTATGTTACTGACTCTAGATTTTATCATTTATTTTTTAGGAAACTTTAAGAAAAATGTGTTTATGATTTTTTGGTTACAGTTCACAAACGAACCTTTTTTTTTCCTATTATTAGTTATATTTATCGAAGGATTTATTCCGATTCCAGTGTTTCTAATCTCCTATAAGTATGTTTTAAACAACTTAAATTTAAATTTATTTTTTCATCATGTTCATTGATTTATCGTTTATTATATGAAATAAAATCACTCCAAAATAAAGTCAAATATAGGTCTGCACACAGCATGCTCCCCTTCCACCATCATTCATCATCACATGGATAATCAAGCAAAGCAGGTAAACAGAGTAAAAAATATATTATATATATATTAAATACAATAACTACTTTCAGTCTTAGCTATCTTTATCTTAAATATATATAAATTAATTAAATCTGCTATCAGTTAATATAATAATTTACAAGTAGATATGTATATCCAAACAGTATAATATCAGGTAATCAAACAAGATTTGAAATAATATATTTAACAGAAGATAAAATTTAGAATTATCATTTAAACCAAGATATGACAGCCATAAAAGAGAGAGAGAGTTGAATTAATGATGACTACAGAAAGTGATTTCTTAAATCTACTAAAATAATCAAATTATTTATTTTTATAATATTTATTATGTGTTATCTTCATCATCATGATGTAGATAAAATAGGGGTATAGGCTTAAGAGTAAATGCGAGAATAGGAAGAGGAAAGAATATGGAGAGCTTTCAGTAAATTTTGCATCGGTAAAACGCTAGTTGACTCCGATCATCGCAAAAATAAATAAAACAAACAAAAAAACAAATTTTCTGAAATTTCCGGCAATCGCAATGATGAGATCTACCGATCTACGAGTCATTTTTTTATTGTAAAAATACAAGAACTATTTTATATAGTTTTTGTAATGATGAAAAACTGCAAACAAAATTTATTGAAATCATGAAAAGAACAATTGTTGCTTTGTAAGATAAGGCAAGTACATGGACAAGAAGGGAAGATATTAATTACCTTACGATTTTATCGTGTCCTTTAATCTGCACGCGGTTGATGTAACCCAAAAGATCGGCTAAAGTTTCTACTGCACACAACGTCCAACGTTTTGATTTTTGATTGCTTGTAACGTATACGTATATTACATCCTATATCTATAGGTTTACTGTGTGTGTTTGTGTGTGAAATTTGAAGATGGAAAAGATTTACGTACTTGAAGTTAGGTTACTAGTGGATCGGATTTCAGAGATGAATGCGAGGTGATTATGACGATGATGAAAGCACTGGATTTGATCGATTTGAGACGAGACATCGTTAGTTTTAACAGAGATGAATGTGTTGATGCATTGAATCTGTAGAGAAGTTGAATCGGAATGAGTACCTGATGGATGAAGATGACGACGATCAATGTGTGTATTTTTTGCAGAAACTTAGAAGAAAGCAAAAGAGAATGTATGTGTATTTAAGTGCGATTTGTTTGAAGGAAGAGAAGAAATGGAACGAAGCACGAGGAAAAGCTTCAATGTGTTTGCTTCCATGGCGGAAATCGATATATATGTAATGTAATCTACACAAATATAGTATTAATTTTATAGAAGAATGATCGAATAAATTTAGAGACTCGAGAATATGTTCTCGCACGAGCATGTGTTGTTTAGCGATTTTGATTAATCAAAAGGACAAAAAGCTACTTTAATGTAAAACAGAGACGGATTATTTTAAACAAACAAAAATAGATCAAAAAAGTTGATTTTGTTTTTGCTTTAAACTTAAAGCATGCTGTTTGTTGTCTTCCCCAGGAAAAAAATTATAAACTTCTTCCTTCATCTTTCTATATCACCTTCTCTCATAGCATCAAACAAAGCTTAATTTCATCTCAATTAAAAAACACATATAAGAAATTGTTGTAGTCAGAATACAACCGACCTATGCACTTTATGCATAAATATATAATCATTCATCAATCGAGTCGATTCTGATTTCAAAATTCAAATTTAACATCATTTTTGCATGAACTCGTGGAATAACAGAAACATCGATATAAAAAAGTACATCAGATTCAAATTCCATTTCTTCTTATGCTCCAATTTTAACTGATTTAAATCCACATTTAAACTTGGAAACGGAGTTCAAGTTGTATGAAAAGCAATTAAAAGCATAGAAGAGGCTGATTAGTTTAATTAAAAAGTGTGAAAGATTCCTTACAGAGATCGAGTTTCGACTTTTCTCCTTTTTCCTTGTGCAAGTTGTTTCTGCTTTCTTTTGATCTTCGACTTTCTCGTTTAGATGATCATCGATTGTGCGATTTTTTGGTGTGTGCGAGTGAAACTGAAAACTGTTCAGGAGTTGTATTGTATAATGGAATGGAGAAGGATGAGTGAGTGTATGTGTGTGTGCTGCAGAGATAAAGTAGGGGCTTTGGAAATGGGGCTGGTGAGTGTGAAGGCACGTCTTTTGACTGCCCTTTATGGAGCAATGGTCGTAGTCCAAATTTGTGTCACGATATATGATTATATCCGAACTTTATAAAACAAAACAAGTCTTTTTTTTGTTCATTTATGTTCCTTTTTAGATGTAATATTCGTTTTGTTACACTACACTTGCTTGAAAATATAGGTTAATTATGTATGGGGTTGAAGAGACTAATGTTAATGTTAACGGAAAATTATAAATTTTTGTTGTGTCTAAAATGGTGAGACACACCATCATTATTAATCTCTAATCAAAGGGTTTGAGTATTTAACGTGAGAGCATTACATCTAAAAATGGATTGAGTTATTTGTACATGGTAGTACTTATGTGAGGCACCTAATAATTGTTTTTTTTAACCTCTAAATTTAATTTAGTCCTAAGTTAACACTTAATTTCACTTATGTCATAGACTAAAATAAAAATGAGACTAATGTTACTAATTTCACATATGTCCACGACAGAACTAGAAGTGAGACTAATGTTAATGCTAATGGAAAATTATAAATTTTTGTCGTGTCTAAAATGGTGAGACACGCCCTCATTAAGGGGTTTGAGTATGTGATGTGAGGGTATTACTTTCAAAATGGATTTTGTTCACGGTAGACGGTAGTATTCATTGTATTTTGAGAGAAGTTGCAATATTTTACCTATTGAGTTTATCTTTTATCTTTTTTAAAATGAATATTCTCGTTTAAACCAGGTTCTCTCGAAGATTGTCCACCATTTAGTGAAGATATGAAAATATATTGTCTTACTTTGTAAACAACGGTGAGTTACCTTTTTATGGCCACCCTCTTATTGAAACCTCCACATATTGAATGTTGGCCTCTTTACAAAGTGGAGCTTACAAAATTTTACCAAGTGAGCCAATAGGTGGGGTTAGTGAGATTAATATGAGATCTTATAGATATATTTATGTCACTTACAAAGATCTTTGTGATGTTTGTGATGTTCTTGAGATGTTATACAAATTGTTGATTCTATATATTTTCTAACTCATGTAATCTGTAAGGTCTTTCAGTTGAACATATTATTGTAAACATGTGAATTTTGTGAGATTTATAGATATAAAGAAGATGATAGTTCTTTGGAGTATAAATAGAGAGGACCTCCAAGATAGTTAAATTAATTGTTTTCTTTTATCTTTGGAATGGATTGAGTCTCTATCGTAAAACGTTCTTGAATTAAATGTTTTTAAAAAATATATTATTTAAAATATGTCCTACAAGAGATATTTCAGTTATATTGTGTCTATAATGTTTTGGAAATAAGTAAGATAATAGCAATTATACATAATATATTGTAATCTTTCCTACCGACAAAGGTAAGACAAGCGCTCATTATCGATCTTTCATATATACAAAAGGCATCAATACTCTCCTTATCATCGTAGTAAAAGATATTCGTAAAAATCTATAATCTCCTTACACATGCCTAATACATTATTAATACTTTTAGTCATGTTATGTGTAACAAACACAACCTAGAATGACGAGTTTTATAATCTTTTATTATATGTTTTGTATGTGATGAGTATGAAACTTTGGCACACCCCCGCTATGGTAGTTTAAAATGTCTTTCCAAATCAGTTGATTTAAATTCAACATGTTTTAAGTTCAAAAGCATGGAAAATACAATCTCAAATACCAAAATCAGAGTTTAAGTTCTAAATGTTTTAAAAGTGAGAAATAAAAATCCAAATACCAATTACAAGTTTAAGTTTCAAAAGAGTGTGTTAATACAATTAAATACCATAACATAATTCAAGTTTAACCACATAAATTATGGCCTTCAAAATGTTCTTGTTAATCTTTAAGCTAACTATCCAAGTTTTCAATCTAAGCATGTGTTAAAGTATAGTTAGGCATTAGAATGCCCAATAAGAATACCTAAGGTTAAGTTAGCAATGATGTAACATCCCAAAATACGGGCCAAAAATTTCATTTTTAACTAAACACTTTGCAAAACATTTGTAAATAAAACATTGTCTGATCAAATCATTTCGCATCCATACATCATGTTTGAAAACCCAAGTAGGAAATCAACCAAAAGTCAGAGTACAAATCCCAGAACAATCTCAGTAGACGGAAAACTGTGTGTGTGTGTGTATGATGTACCGCTACTGCGCCAGCTCCTTCCCCTTCGAAGAAGAGGTACCTGAAACCAAAACTGAAAACTGTAAGCACGAAGCTTAGTGACTTCCCCCACTGTACCACATACCATATAACCACATAACATACATATATTGTCAGGCATATCTGGGTGCCCGACCTACCCCTTCGGTCCTCTCGACCGGATACTGACTAGCAAAGCTGGGTGTTGGTCTCCCCTTCGGTCCTCTCGACCGGATACTGACTAGCATAGCTGGGTGCTGGTCTCCCCTTCGGTCCTCTCGACCGGATACTAACTAGCATAGCTGGGTGTTGGTCTCCCCTTCGGTCCTCTCGACCGGATGTTGGGGAATATTTCACCCTTACTACTCCCAAATAACACATATCACATAATCTATCTAACATAATTGGGCATGACTGCCCCTTCGACCCTATCGACCGGTAATCTAGGGACTATCTCCCTTACTGTCACTAGCACATAGCATCATATCATACTAGCATATAAACATATCACAGGTAGTAGCAACCCTAGATGAATATCATAGAGACAATCATCTAATCATACAACTCCTACTGGTGGCTCGGCATTGTGGCCGTAAACCCACTGCTACTAGAAGGTAACTCACCTCGAAAAGTAGATGCTGAAAGTCTGCTTGCTAAGCGCCTGACTGCTGAACCGGTAATCTTCTGGCTATAAATCATAAACATAGATTAGCCACTCATAAATACCCTTAGGTCAGATGAATGACCCACCCCTGGTCCAAGGTCAACTCCTTGGTCAAAGTCAACTTCCAGTTGACTGGACTCACCGAGTCATCGCACAGACTCGCCGAGTCCTTCTCTTACTAATCCGGTCCTACCCGGCAAGTCCCTCTTCTCACTCACTGAGTCACCCTTAACTCACTACTTGGGACGAAAGAATCGACTTGCGATCCGACTCGCCGAGTCCAAGAACAACTCGCCGAGTCCCCACGAGCAGATCTCCTACTCGCTTCCAAATCCTCACCAAAGCATCCTTTATGAGGATTTGGGTTTTTGGGACTATTGCTACACGTTAAATTGCTAATTTCGCGTGTATATACAAAGGGTTGGACCTTCAACACCTAAACCCCTCTTACTTAGTAACAGTTCATATGACTCGCCGAGTTTGAAGAACAACTCGTCGAGTTCCAGGTAATCTTCATAGGACTCATCGAGTTGTTCATCCAACTCGCCGAGTCTAAGACCATCTTCATAGAACTCGCCGAGTTCCACTTTGGGACTCGCCGAGTCCCTTCGACCCACTTCCCATACAGACCAAATTTGAGACATGCAACGCTTCCAAACCATAAATATGTGTTCCTAGGGCATGCTTATCACGTAAAGTTGCAAACTTTACGTGCATGCATGGCCCTATAAGCTCAAAAAGGCAAATCCAAGCTCTTTATGAGGTCATACACTCAATAGGGACCTCAATCACTTCAACCACAGAGACTTTATACTTCTAATACGTCCATAAGGTCTAGATCTGAAGTCCTTTCGGATCATAGAGCACAAACACATGGAGTTTGGTGTTTTAGGGATTGAAAACCACCAATTAGGGACAAAAGGGGATCTAATGAACTAGTGATCAAGGTAGGGACTTTTCTACCTAAATGGAAGCCTCTTGCAGGGTAGATGTCGGATCTACTTCCCCTCCTTGCACTCTTCCACCTCTTTATTCTTCTCTTAAGCTTCAAACTTCCTTCACAAGGCCAAAATCACTCACAAGGACAAAAGGGGGCTAGGGTTTCGCTCTACAGCTCTTCTGGAAGTGTTAGGGACAAGGGAGGCCGAGTTAGAGTGTTTAAATTGGGTGCAAACACCCGGGTTAGGGTTTTTGCCCAAACAGGGCCTACTCGCCGAGTCCAGGAACCGACTCACCGATTCCAAAGCTTAGACCTCGCGTCTCATCCCGCTCCTACTTGGTGAGTTGGTCCTTCAACTCGCCGAGTCCAAGGCAAATTACAAGGAATACGTACCAGGAACCAGGTGCTACAAATGATGACAATCATTACACTCAAGTCAAAGCTCCAAGTTAAGTTTAAAATCAACAAATATTCCAAATGATGAATAATTTCAAGTCAAGGGCACATAGTCCCGAATTCAAAGTCCAAATGTTTCATAATCCAAATTCAAAGGGTTTAATAACATGGAGTCAAATTTTAAGTTCCAATACAACAAATGCTAACAAAAGTTAGCCAAATAATATCACAACATATTTCAATAAATCAATACAACAATCAACAATCAATAAATATGTAATATGCATCTGTTACATTATTAAGTCGGTCTCAAAAGTCCAAGCTCACATTGTTGGTTGAAATTGTGTCTCATGTTGTAACGTCTCGTTTTTTGTTGTTCGATTATTTATCATATTTTAAAGGAATTCAAATCTAATGATCAATAAAATAAATAAATATTCATACAAATAATTATAAGCAATCATTTAACATAAAAGGAGTTAAATTTAGATGAGGTAATAAAGGGGTTAAATTTGGAAACTAAAATTGTTAGACACTTTGACTTTAGGGGTTGTTTTTTTCAATATGGGAAAGATAAAGACTTGGAGTGCAAATGTAGGAATATGTCGATGGACCATTAGGTAATAACTAAACCAACCAATGGGACAAAACCCAAGCCCACCCTCTTGATGTTATAACTGGTCATGAAAGAATAGGAAGAAAGTTAGAGAAGGTCGGGAATGAGAAGGAACCGGAGAAAGGAGTGTTGGTCAGAGTTGTTCGTTGGAAATTGTCATCGTCAGTGGGAGAGGGTGGAAGGATGATGTGGTTTTACAAAAGGTGCATGGATCTAGTAAGATATATCTCTTTCTTGCTTCATTCTTTCTTTTCTCACATTAACCACCAAGAACCACAATAAGTCATGTAACACCAAAAATTTCCAAACAAATTTTTCATTTTAAAATCATATAATTCTCATAACGCATTTCAAAAAATCTCATTTATTTAATTTAGAAAACGCATCTCCATAATTGTTGATTAATAATCCAGGATCCTCAAAACATAACTCTTTCTCTGGTGTATACAATCGAGTCGGTGCCTTCCCCCGATCCTGAGAAAACCTGAAACACATAACACGGTAAGCACGAAGCTTGGTGAGTTCCCCAAAATACCACACACAGTTCATTAGCCACACAAGGCTATAACACAGTAAGACCCTCCGGTCAATGTGTCTCAGTGGGACCCTTCAGTCCCATAACTCGGGTGGACCCTCCGGTCCTAACTTAGTAAGCACAGAATAATACACAACATAAATCACATATACATGATGCAGGATATCACAATACTCAATATAAACACATAAGACCCTCCGGTCACATAAGAATTACCACTCTAGGTAAAGTATAGTGAGAAGACTCACCTCGGATAATGAACATCCCCTATAAACATTGTTGTTACGTACCGGCCACTAACTCTGTGCCAAACCCACAATTAGCCCAATGAGGAACTAAGTCCAAACTCTCACTCATATGGTCTAAAGGTAGTCCACTAACCAGCCCATTAATAACTAAACCCATTGGGCCCACCAAGGCCCAATAATAAATGGTCTTTCCCGAGGCCCAACTCTCATATCTAAATGGCAAGCCCAACTCTAGGGCCCAAAGCACACACACAAACATATATATATATATATATATATATATATATATATATATATATATATATATTCCTCTAGTCCAAAACTCTATTGCAACAAGCCCAAACTCCAGGCCCAACACTCAAGGCCCAAAATGAGACTTAGCCCAAAAGTCCACAGTGAGGTTACATGGGGCGTACCTCCCTTGGTACGCTCAACGTACTCACGAATCCAGATTGGTCATCGAGGACACTAGGACAGTACGCGGGGTGTACAGGAATTACGCTTAGCGTACTCCCCAGATTCACTCTTTCTATGCATTTGGTCTTAATCAGTTAAGATATTAACTCAAATCCCAGATTTGGACTCCATAATGGCTCTTACTCCATAAAGTTAGTGACTTTAAGCCTTTGCATGGCTGAAATGGTCACAAACACCCTATCTCAAAAAGCTCATAACTCATGCATGGCTTGATTCCAACGTCCAAGATTGGATTTTTATGACATTGCACCACTAATTACACTCAAAGGAGTTGATCCTAGTCTCTAGAGCTCAATATATCATAAAGTCTCCACCTTTTGGGACCAAAACCCTAAAATACTCTAATATGATGCTCAAAACAAAAGAGTGAGAAAGCTTGAAGCTTTATACCTCCATATGAAGCTTCCAACTCAGATATGCTCAGATCCAAGGCCTGGAATTCTCACTCATTCTTCTCCAAAGCTCCTTCTTTACTCCAAGAACACACTAAATCACTTAAGGCTCTCAAATGCACTCATAAGCTCCATGAATGAAGGATTAGGGTTTCAGAGGGTTTATTAACTAAGGATGGTGGCCAGGAATGAGGCCATCTCATTATTTATATTGGGACACATCCAAAATTAGGGTTTCCACTATGTGCCTAGTACGTCCAGCATACCCTCTAGTACGCCCATCGTACTAGGTGGCTCCACTTAAAAATCACGCACATGAGTACGCTAAGCGTACACACACCTTTCTCAAATAAGGGACTTATCCTACCACAACTTCAAACTTCCATCGCTTCCTCGATATAACTTCGTTTCCAATGAACCTCATACCCACAGAAAGGTGTCAATATGCCCTACGCTTCTAGCAACTTGTCGCAACCCTGAGACTTCCTCATACCCCGTTTACAGCCCACGAACCCTATTCACGGACGATCCGAAACAGGATGTTACAAGTCACCACCATCGCAGGTGGTGGTGGCTGCTAGAAATCATCTCATCGCTACCAATAAGTGATGGATGGGTCATGTGAGCTTCTATTTCCATCTTTATCAAGCTTCAAATCCAAGAATTTATTTTTCTTTCCACTTTTGGTAATGTTTTGGTGGGTATGGGTTTTAACGACCATAAGAACATTTTATTGTTGGAAATAGGTGCCCAGTGTCATAACTAATTGGTATAAAGTAGGGAATAATAATAAAGTCCCTCTAGGATTTCCCTCAAAAGCGAAAATAGCTACACAAATAAGTAAGTGAGATAAATAGTTTATTAATTTATCATAGCTTGATTAATTAATTGAAACTTGTGAAAATTAACTTAGAATTAATTTGGAATTAGTAATTATTAATTAAAATTGATTAGGAAATTACTTAAATGTGCATGGACTAAATATTAATTTTTCAATGGTTGAGCAATTAGAATGTTTTGGAACCCTACAAAGGTTGGACGATTTTGAGAAGGTAAACCCCTTGGAGGTTTCGGGCTTTTAGCTAAAAATTCGAATTTGGAATTTATCTATGGTTTAATTTATTGTCTTAATTTGCTTAAAAATTGATAATTGAGCTAGGAGGATAAATATGTCTAATTTATTTAAATTTAGTAATTATCGATTTAAAATTAATAAATTAATAGTTAATTAACGATAATATGATTAAATCATAAATATTGTAAATTGTTTCAAAATACATCGTTATATATATTTGTAGTAGTTTATATATATATATATATATATATATATATATATATATATATATATATATATATATATATATATATATATATATAGTATAGCTTAATGACATGTGCATCACATGTTTAATAAATGTTCGTTAGCCGAATCAAGACTAGGCTTCATTCATGAAGTCATGCTATAAGAGATGTATAAAGAAATAGCCTATAAAATGACCATTGAATGAATGTCTTTTCACACACTACTTCTTTGTGTGGTGGATTGTTGTTAACTGAAAGAGTTTGATAGGACGATGTCTTGTTAAAAGTATAACTTATAAAGTACTATAACAAAAATTCTCATTATAGTTATGTTAGGAAAATGTGAATAGTTTCTAATCCGTGAATAACGCATATTATTCCTTATTGTCTATTTATGGAGCATGTGTGGTCAACCAACATATAAATTTGTGACATAAGTAGAAAATGATGTGGCACTTGTGGTTATGGTTTGTTAACGGAGCTTATGTGACCAACACGTCAACTAAAGAACCATTACATAATCAAATGTCACGCGTTATTACATGGTTAATTCACCTTCTTATTTGCGAGACCTCGGTATTCCAGTTACAAATAGCGGATGTGCAAATCCGAGATTAACATATCATTGAATAGTTCAATGAATCTTAAAGATCTAGGAATTTCATAGAGATTGAAATTGGTAAAATACATTACCTACCTAAAATAAATTTGTGATATGGTTACGGTATCTCTCTTCATAAAATGAATCTAAAATATGGACCCTAGCCTTATAATAAATTGGGTAATTATTTAAGGATTAATTTAACTAACTAAACTATCTCTCTCGTTTTCAGATGTCGGGTGTATATGGTCTTCCTCTTCTACCTCCTCCTTTCCCCCACTCTAAACTTATCCCTCATTTTTGTTCTCCATAGAGAGACGATCACCGGTGGGGATAACAATCTTGATTGGATGAGAACTATACATATGGCATTGAGTTATGATAATTGTGAACAGGTGCTCGATGACCCTATTCTTGAAATCGATGAAAACTCTACAGATGAAGAAAAAGTATATCACGCCAAACACATGGATGACTCGAATAAGGTGTCTTGCATCATGATAGCCTCCATGTCCTTGGATCTTTAAAAGACCTTCCAGGACACTTGGGTGTATGAAATGAACTTGCAACTGGCTGAAATGTTTCAATAAAAGGCAAGGAAAGAACAATTTGAAGTTGTAACATCATGCAAACTCAAAAAAGGTGGATCAGTATGTGCTCATGTTCAACTAATGAAGAGCTACATAGATCGACTCGATAACCTTGATGTTGTCTTTGATAATAACCTAGTAGTGGATCTTGTGTTTGTTTCTTTCCCAAGTGCGTATGATAATTTCAGCATGAATTATCATTTGGATAGTATGGACAAGAAATTGATGAAGCTCTACAATCTCCTCCAAAAATTTGAAGTTGGTGTGAAGAAAGTTCATGTTGCACCTCAAACTTAAGTACTCATCATTTTAGAATGGTGGTGCAACGAAAAGAAAGTGTTCCAATCCCAAGTGGAAAGGAAAATTTGTTGCTTCTAATTCCCAAAGTGGAAATAAAAGAAAAAGGAGCTACATCATTTCCACTAGTGAGTCATCCAAAGGAAGCAATGTGTTTCTACTGTGGTGTTAATGGGAATTTGAAATGAAGCTACCCAAAGTACTTGAAAGTTCTCAAGGATGGAAAGGTTCAAGTGAGTGGATCCAATTTAGGTACTTATATGATCGAACTTCATAATACTACTACTTCTAACTCATGGGTTCTTGATACTGGATGTGGTGCTCATATATGCTTGGTATTTCAAGGACTAAAGGCAAGAAGGAAGCTTAAGCACGGAGAAAGGAATCTAATCATAGGGAATTGACGAATGTTGCTTGTCTTGATGGTTGGAGAGTGTGAGCTCAACCTTAGTAGTGGAATTTAAATTATTTTAGTTAATTATTGTTACTCTTCGGAGATGTATAGGAAGATCATTTAATTTCATGCAGTGTATAAGCAAGGTTTTCAGTTTTCATTTGACAATGAAAAGGGTGATATTCTAGTTTATAAAGATGGTTGTTTTATATTTAAAGCTTCTTGATGTGTTTGAAAGTGTTATTTGTGTTTCTAATAATAGTAATGTTAACTTAAATAATGATTCTTCTAGTAGCTTAGACAAATCGTTCTTATGGCATCGTCACATTGGCCATATAGAAAGATACGCACCGACAAGCCCCAATCGAAAGGAGTATTGGAATCATTCGACCTCAAATCGGATGATGTATGTGAATCTTGTTTGTTAGGAAAGATGACTAATCCAACATTCATATGAACTCGTGAAATAGGTGAAGGATTGTTGAATCTCATACACATAGATGTGTGTGGACCCTTCAAATCTTTGACAAGGGACGGTAAACACTACTATGTTACATTTACTGATGATTTCAATAGATATGGTTATGTTTATTTGATTAAACATAAGTCAAATACTTTTTAAAAGTTCAAAGAATATCAACATGAATTAGAGAATCAATTGGGTAGGAAGATAAAGGTTCTCTAATTCGATAGGTAATGAGAATATCTTAGTATCAAGTTCTATGATCATTTTATAAATTGTATAATAGTACAATTAGCTCCTCTAGGGACACCATAATTCAATGGTGTTTTATGAAAGGATAAATTGTACCTTGTTAGATATGGTTCGATCTATGATGAGTCAGTATTAATTACCAATTACATTTTGTGGTTACATAATTGAAACAACAACCTATATCTTAAACCTTGTCCCAACTAAGAAGGTTTCAAAGACACCTCATGTGACATGGACTGGAAAATTTCCATCGCTTAATCACATAAAGGTCTGGGGTTATGAGGTTTTAGTTCAACACGAACCCAAGACAAACTTGAATTCATATATGATAAGTGTTGTTTTGTTGGCTCTTCAGATATTTGTTTTACAGACCCAATGAAAACATGGTATTTGTAGCTCAAAAATGAGTATTCCTTGAGAGAGAAATTATATCTCAAGGAGGTAGTGGGAGTCAAACTAACCTTGAAGAACTACAAGGTTCAACCGACAGTGAACCTATAATTAGCACTAGCTCTCACCCACATGTTGAAAAACTTGTTGAACCAAATGACATTTCCTTACCTCTTCGCAGATCTAGTAGGGTTAGCCAACTTTCCGGGTTTTATAGTTTCCATATAACTGTGGAAGGAGAAACGTTGATCACTGATAGGACACTAGTTAATCTAGAAGAACCAGCTGACTATAATGAAGAAATGGTGGACCTTGAGGCTGCCAAATAGACATTGGATATGGACATTGAAATTCAGTCCATGATGGACAACCAAGTTTGGAATTTGGTTAGGCTAGTACCTGGTCTTAAGACAGTAGGCTGTAAATAGATCTTCAAGAAGAAACCGACATGGATGTGAATTTACACACATTTAAGGCTAGACTATTGGAAAAAAGGTTTCACTCAGACTCAAGGAATTGATTATGTGGAAACGTTCTCACCAATAGCCAAGATAAAGTCTATTAGGATACTCCTTGCAATAGCTCTCTATCATGATTAGGAGATATGGAAAATGGATGTTAAAATGAGTTTTCTCAATGTGAAATTTTCAAAGTATGTGTATATTATACAACCTGAAGGGTTTGAAGATGCCAAGTATCCAAATAGAGTGTATAAGCTCAAAAGGTCCATCTAAGGACTTAAACAAGCATCGCGAAGTTGAAATCTATGCTTCCATAAGAAAGTCAAAGAATATGGCTTTACTAGAAGTCCAGATGAGTCATGAATATATGTCAGAGTTAGTGGGAGTATCGTTGTCTTCCTAGTGTTATATGTTGAGTACACACTACTTTTGGGAAATAGTGTTTCTGAGATGGAAAGTGTAAAAACTTGGCTTGGGAAGTGTTTCTCTATGAAAGACTTAGGTGAAGCGGAATACATACTTAGTATATGAATTTGTCATAATAGATCGAAACGTTTGATGGAGTTAGTTAAAGTACATATGTGGATAAAGTATTGAAAGGATTCAATATGAAAAATTCCAAGAAAGAAATTGTTCCTATGCATCATAGTGTAAAATTAAGTAAAACTCAATGTCCTAGTCCTAGTGTTGAACATGAAAGAATAAGTCGATCCCCATATGCTTTGGCTCTAGGGTCAATCATGTATTTTATGACTTGTAATTGTCATGATGTATTGTATTCTCTAAGCATGGTAAGTCGATATCATAAAAATCTAAGAATAAGTCATTGGACGACTGTCAAGAATTCTTCAAGTATTTGAGAAATACACAAGACATGGCACTTGTTTATGGTGGTGAACAAGAGCTTGTTTGAGACACATATAGGTGATTTAAAGTCATATTCTGGATGAGTATTCATCTTGAATGGTGGAGCAGTGACATGGAAAAGTTCCAAAAAAGAGACAGTGGAACACTCTAGATGTGAGTCTGAATATATTGAGACCAGTGAAACGTCCAAGGAAGTTATCGTGATGAGAAATTTCATAACCGAACTTGGATGTAACGTCCCAAAAACCACGATAAAAATTTTCATTTTTAAAATATAATAAAAAACCATTATTATTAAAGTTCCATTCAAGTCAAACCACTTGTTTATAAACCATAATTCAAAAATAGAGTTATAATAATCTCGAATGGTAAAACAGTTGATACGTGTCTATTGTCCCGCCTTTGCAATCCGATAGTACATGAAAAACATTTTTAATCTACAACTATAAGCATAAAGCTTAGAAAGTTTCCCAAAATACCACACACAACATATAAAACAACATGAAGTTGTATCGGGTTCGTAACAACCCCGGATTCATAGAAACCCCAAGTCCATATTGACTCTCAGCCTAGATCGGCTCAATCGAGTCCACTTCAACCCTAAGTCTGCAATGACTTTGAGCCCGGATCGGCTCCATGCATACAACATACAAACATATCAGCAAGAGTCATAAAGACAACATGCACAATCGACACCTAGTGTCCTATAGTATAGTGAGAAGACTCACCTCGCAAATAGCAGCTAAACATCACAGCTCTCACCCCATCAAAGAATGATCATACATGGCACCTAACAAAAATGAAGATTTTCCTCTCAAATTACAATCCAAAACCCTTAATTTGACCAAAATTCAATCCATGCCAAAAGTTAATGATCAAAGTCAAAGTCACCATCCAACAATACTAACAGTTTGCCCTCACGTCGTGAGAATGCACTCAGCTCAATTCCAAATCGACATCACTCCAACTCAGCTTACTCATTCATATACAAGCCCAATAAATGACGTGACAATGTGAGCCTTCCATGGTCACGTCGTGAACACATGTAGATAAATTTGTCGAGGGACCTGCCATTGTCCCGTCGTGAAACTTTCCTGGTCATGACGTGACCATTTTCTGAAACAAAATCCTAATGGTTTGAGTCCTTAATCCTTTAATCCAAACCTTCCAACCTTCCAGAAGGCTTTCCCCAACCAAAAGGACCATAAAAATCATTGCTTTTTAGAAATGCATGTCCAATGCATGTCTTGAACACAAGCTAGGTCAAAATGACCAAAATAAGATAATCACTTCAACCATGGTGCCCAAAAGGTCATGAAAGATCAGATCTATATACCAAAATTCTCTTGTGACAAGGTGTAATGTTAAAGTTGAAAACTTTATCACATCTTTCACACCCCCAAACCGGAACGACGGAAACGTTCAGGGGGGGAGGACGCCATGTACAGTATCACAAAAATTGCATAATAGTAATCAAAGAAAACACAACCATTACATTGATAAATTATAGTATTTACATTTGTTCAATACATAGTTTGTATAACATCAAAAAGTGTATAGCAAAAGTATAAAAGACGCGACTCTAAAAGCTCCGTATTCTCAAAACGTATGGGGGTACCTGTCTACTGATTCCCTGAGAATACAAGTGATTTTGAAATTGTATCGATATTTAAGTTGGTGAGTTCATAAGCATGTTTGTAATTGAATTCTGTCAATTTTGTTTCCTTGGAAAAATGTAAGTATGTTTTCCCAGAAAATCCTATATTTTATGTTTTCTGTTGTGATGTTATTGTACCCTGGAATAGTATAATGAAGTTTTAATTCACATAAAACCATGAAGAGTATGTTTCCTCTGTACTGGAATAGTATATTGTAGTTGTACTTGTATAAAAACTCTGTAATTGTAAGTACCCTGGTTCACCAGCTGTTTTGTAAAATATTGTGTTGTAGTTTCATTATTAATAAAAATATGTGAAGTCGTTTACTTATTCATTCATTAATCGTATTGTTCAATACCAAATTCTGAGTTATTATAACCATACTTGATGACCTATGATGGCCTAAAACGACGTTCTTCAGGCGTCGGAATCGATATGACATTTGTCACCCCAGGCCTGCCGGCCTAGCTGTAGCTAAAAATTAAGTGTTGGATTAGTGTCTAAGTCCATAACTATAATTGGTATGTACTTGAACCGACTCGACATGGTCCATTTAGGTTGCATGGCATCGGAACATTTGGATAGACCATTTGTGACGAGAGGACATTTGTGACATATTAATATATTATAAGTTCTAATATATTAATATGAAATCATGTTATTTAATTAGTTTTGATCAAGAATTAATTTGGACTTAATTTAGTGATCAAAACGAGACTAATTAAATATATGGGAATTGATTGTGTAAATCATTCATTCTTATATATGTGGGCTTATGGTCCATGATTCCTTATGTTGGGTTTAACCCATGTGGTAACCCATGGATACTCCACGGAGGTTATAACCCATAGACCATAAGGAATGGGTAAAGTTATGGGTTACATGGTGTAACCCTAACGTGCACACTATATAAGGACCCCTTTAGCTCAAGAAATTGGCACTAGTGACACATATATGAGGGCTAGCCGATTTGAGCATGAAGTGTCTTCTTCTCATGGTTATTCCATGTGTTGGTGATGTTGTGTGAACCATTTGAGGTGTCACACTAGGGGCACTATGCTATCGAGCTTCATGGAGTCAAGCTACATCAAGAGGTATGTATTCTAACTTGTTATATTACCCAAGTATCAAAATATTGTATGCTAGATAGGGTAATACCTTGGAATATTCATATTTGCATGTATAATAGAGAAAACATAGATCCAAGGTATTTAGGGTTCCATGTACACTTAGGAGTGTTAGAATGCTCAAAACCCATTAGTGGTATCAGAGCCTAGGCTTGTTTTCAATTATACTTGATGCAAAGTGCTGAAAATGCTAAAAAAAATCGATTTTCGGGCTGTCTGGGCACTGGACTCGCCGAGTCCATGAAGAAACTCATCCTACTCGTCGAGTAGGTTCATACACTCGACGAGTAGGATCCCAGACAACATATTTTTGACTTTTAAGGCTGGAATTGGACTAGAATCATTACCCTAAGCTGTTTTTGAACCTATAAACCTGTTTTTGATGTGGTAATGTTCATTCTAATCCAATTTCAAAGATAATTGTCAATAGATTCACGTTTTGTATTAGTTTAAGGATTAGGCTAATTACATGAACAAGTTTGATTTGAATTATCTTGTTCTTATGAGTTGCTTAGATTAATAGAAAAGTTATGTGAAATTGTTGTTTTCAATCCAAATTAATCTAAGAGTTGATTCTAAAATGTGTTTTTGTAACTTGTCCTCAAGTTATATGAAAAGTCACATTTAAGATTCATAAAACTCATAAATATTTCCATAGGTTATGAATAAAGAAAAGTCACATTCTTTTAATAGTTTAAAGTGTTCCATAACTTGTCCTCAAGTTATGGAACTTGAAGAATTTTTGGATTAAAACTACTTTAAACACATAAGTTATGGAATTGAATAGTTTTGAATAGTTTCAAAACTTGCCCTCAAGTTTTGGAATTTGAAAAGTTTTCCCTTATGAATACTTTAATTCCAAATTACGCCCTTAGAATTTTAAAAGTTAAAATTCAACCCATATACTTTATAGTATTATAATTTAATAATATATATATATATATATATATATATATATATATATAAGAGCAAGTCAGTCTTACCGTTAGTATGACTCATTCACGAAGCCAACCTATAAGGGGGTATAAGGTTACTGCCTATAAAATAGCAGTTTAATGGGTGTCCACTCTCACCCACCGCTTCCTTGACTAGTGGAGGGTCATTAGCCGAACGGGTAGGACAAGGACTAGAATTCTCCCTTCATTAAAACTATTAATGATAAATATAAAATAACTAAAATGTTTTTTTTAATTCCAAATTTTAGTTACTTTAGGAGAATGTGAATAAGGTGCTAACCCATGAAATTACACTTTGCACTTTGCTTAAGTCGGTTAGTGGAGCGTGTGTGGTTAACTGGCACACTAGCTTGATTTAACAAGGTAGGGAAAGGGTAACTTAATGTTTATCATAGTATCGGTGGAGCGCATGTGGTTAACCGGAACATCGATTGAGGGGTAAATATTAAGGGTACCAAGTATATTTGCATGGTTATTCATACCTTGTTTTGTGATCATCGGCATCCCAGTCACAAAACTTGAGAGGGCACGATCGAGATTGAAACATGCCATTGAAAAGTTCAATGGATCTCAAAAGATCTAGGAGTTTCAAATCCAATTAAAACCAAATAAATTATTTCGTTTTTCATGGTGGAAATTGGTGAATCGTCATTCGCCTACCTTCAAATATTCTATAGCTGGGATTACGGCATCCCTCTTCCAAGTTATAAAATATTGTGTTGGGTCCTATCCTTAATATTTCATATTGGGTTTTATGTTAAGGACTTTAAATCAACTATCTTGAATATCTCCCAAAAGATGTTTGGTTCAGACATCTATGATCTTCCCAAAAACTTTTGGAACAATCTTTCCTAATGAAGATGATGTCCCATAAATCATTCTTCACTCCCTCCACCTCCTCCAATTATTCTCCCTAACCCACAAGTTCAAGGTAACTCAATCCCTAATGGCAAGCAAGGTCTATATGTGCTCACATCTTGGAGATGAAGTCACATATTGACAAGCCGAGAGAGTTGGGTGTCAAAGTCTTGAGAAAGTTGGTTGTTCAATCACCTTCTAAGTCTCATAGTGAGTGTCCTTTGGGTGTACTATGTAAAAGACTATGACATGACCCTTAATGATCTTATCTATTTGCTTGGTGCTGCTGAATCAGCAATGATTTGGAGCCTTGATAGAGCAAACTTGATTAAGAAGATCAACTTACCAGACTTCCATGGACATTGACAATGGTAACATTGAATATCCAAAAAAGCTTTCACTTCCCAATGGAAAGGGATCGGTCATAGTCAACTCAGTTGACCAAATGGTAAAGAGAATGGCTAAGTCTGAAATAGTCCCATGTACCATTCCCAAAGGTTCCATATGTGTCTATTGCCAAATGAAGGGGCATTGGTTGTGAAGCTGCCTTAACTACCTGAAAGATCTGAGAGAACGTCTAGTCAAAAAGCTTGACTATGCTTTAGGTAAGTCCACTATCTAACTCTCTTAAGTTTCTATTTGAAGATTCTTAATACATTTTTAATGTATGGTAGGATCAAGCAAAGGGAAGGGAACTTAGGAAAAGAGTATGCTGAATCAGATCGCGAAGATGGATTTCAATCGCATGGTTCGAGGATCGGATTCTTGAGCTACTACTTAGAGAGTTATGATAGATTGCTAGGAAATATGTAATAGCATAGTTTCCATTTAAAGTTGCATTGTAAGCAAAGTTTTCTGCATTTGATAAATAAATAAAATTTTGTTTTATTTTATATGTCCTTGCAATGGAACTTATGGAAATTGATGTTTGTATATTTCTAGCAATAATGGAAATATGAATTTGATTCTTTCATTTGTGGTAGTGTCTAAATTTACCAACTAAGGAAAGATTCTCATCACCCAAGGTTTCAGTTGGATAGAAACTTGGAAATCATGCAAGTTGTATAGTATGATGGATGATAATTTTCATCTTTAGAAAATTAAGATTGATTCCTTGTTCACATGTATATGTGAGTCAAGTGAAGGACTAAGGGATCGAGTACACATTCGGGTGCACCGATCAAGTCCACCACAAAATATCGATAAGATTATTCGTCATGATTTACTAAAGCCTAGTAAATATGGTTATACTTACAAGTTTAAGTATAATTCTGAAACATTGGAAAAGTTTTGATGTATGGCAGAACGAATGAGAAGAATCAAATTGGGCAGAAGGATAAAAGTTTCTCAAATCTGAAAAGATGGGAGAGTACTTTAGTATCATGTTTTGTGTGATGGGTTTTAGCCATAAGAACTTTCCTATGTGCGCATGCAAAACCCTAATGCTCGGATCTAGGCTTTCTAATAAACATGCATTGAATCCAAGTCTTCTAATGACTAATTAGGTTAAATAACAACATTGAAACAGATCTAGAATCATACCTTTGAGTTCCTTGTTGATCTTGAGGTCTTGGAGCTTCTAGAGTCACAAATGTCACTCCTCTAATGGCTTACAAACACCAATAGCAATAAGAATGATTTAGGAGAGAGGAGAGGGGAGGAATTTCGACCAGAGGTTCCTTGCTTTAGGAGATGTGTCGAATTCCATCAGCCATAGGGTCTATTTATACTTGTAGACTCCTTAAGGGTTACAACCTAAACCCTAATTGGATAATCTTCTCTTAAGGCTATCCAAATCCATTCCATGATAACCCTTTGGACGATTTGAGCTATCCTAACACTCTTAGAATTCATCCAAACCATATCCCAATGGATTTACAGTCTAAAGCTTAACTATCAAACAATTGACAGCTTATACCCCTTTATTTAATTAATCTCTTTAAATCACCAAATTAATTCTAATTAATTCTTTGACTTATATCAATCAAATAACAAATATATTATTCATTATATTATTCTCATAATATATTAATAATATTTACTCTCTCTTAATAAATCATCCTATCAAGTTGCTATGGTGAAGGCAACCCAAAAGGACCATGCACAACCGGATCAAATACTTGCCTAATATAGTTACAGCCTTAGACACTATTCCAACAGTCTCCCACTTGGATAAGTCTAGTAACTATACAAGTACAATTCAGTTTGCAATCGTAGCTCTCAAAGACGCTGTCAACTCTGATCTAATCAATCTTGTCCTTTAGATAAGGGAACGTACAGTCCTCTGTTAGATATCATGCTGACAATCCTATGGAATGGTTAGTCAAGCATTTAGGTTTCTCGATCTCTGATTTATTTGACATAGAACTTAATCGAACACATCAATTCAGTTCTGACCGGGCCCGACACATAAGTCAAATCAAATCATCGAGCGGCCGAGATATCGCTTTTACCTTCTTAGATAAAAGTTACAGATAAACTTCGACTTATATGCATTTACTTATTCATTAACCAACTATACACAACAATGCGTTTTATGACACCGAGTTACTGATGCGTTTTCACATTATCAATGTACAACCAATTAACAAATAATAAACCATATATCTAGGTTTTAAGACTATATGATATTATCGTCTTGCGATCACCCTTTTATATCTTATTCCATAAGGTGATTCCAGCAAGCGTGGGTTTATTCCAATGCTCAAAACTAGTTCATAAGCACTCATGAACGTTGCAGCAATCCTTTGCTATGTCTAACACCATTTAGACATTCTACACACCAATTCATGACAATCTTCATTCATATCTACTTCCAACATATGAACGATTGTGGACAATTTGAACAATTCGATTATTCCTAATAAAATCAATTATTCTGGAAGTCAAAACATGCAAAGTGAAACAATAGCTAAACAATTAACATAAGATAGTAACTTTACTCATAAATAAAACTCCTTTATTTATTCATCAAATGTCAATTACATTTATCTATTACACGTTTCTAACACTATCTAATCTATGCTAATATCATCCTTCAGCCCAATACTCCTAGCATGCTGTAAGTGCTTAACCCTACTCAGTCCCTTCGTAAGCGGATCTGCTGGGTTATCTTCTGATGATATCCTCTTCACTACGAGTTGTCCTTCTTCTACACGATGTCTAATGAAGTGATACTTTCTGTCGATATGTCTTGATCTACCATGATCCCTCGGTTCCTTGGTTAAGGCAACCGCGCCTTCGTTATCACAGAAAATCTCCATGGGCTCCTTTATGGCAGGTACGACTCCAAGATCACCGATGAAGTTCTTTAGCCATATTGCCTCCTTCGACGCTTCGCTCGCTGCAATGTACTCTGATTCGCACGTTGAATCAGCTACTGTTTCTTGCTTGGAACTCTTCCATGTCACTGCTCCTCCATTTAGGGTAAAGACCCAGCCCGACTGCGAACGATAGTTGTCCCTGTCGGTCTGAAAGCTGGCGTCACTATACCCTCGCACCTTCAAGTCATCACTCCCTCCGAGGACTAAGAACCATTCCTTCGTCCTCCGAAGGTACTTAAGGATATTCTTCACCGCAATCCAATGTGCTTTGCCAAGATTCCCTTGATATCTGCTAACCATGCTCAAAGTGAAGGCTACATCAGGGCGAGTACAAGTCATAGCGTACATGATTGAGCCAACTGCGGAAGCGTATGGTACTCGGCTCATTTCTGCTATCTCAGCTTCGGTACTCGGACTTTGAGTCTTACTCAATTTGGCATTACTTTGTATCGGTAGTTCTCCCTTCTTTGAGTTTTCCATACTAAAACGTTTTAGTACTTTCTCTAAGTAAGTATTCTGACTAAGTCCAATTAGTCTCTTACTTCTTTCTCTTACTATCCTTATTCCCAAAATGTAAGAAGTCTCTCCGAGGTCCTTCATAGCGAAGCACTTCCCGAGCCAGGACTTAACCTCCTGCAGAGTCGGGATGTCGTTTCCTATGAGTAATATGTCATCGACATATAGAACGAGGAAGCTTACTATACTCCCACTGGCTTTGACATATACACAAGACTCGTCTTCGCTTCGTACAAATCCAAACTCTTTGACTTTCTCATCGAAGCAAAGATTCCATCTGCGAGACGCTTGCTTAAGTCCATAAATGGACTTCTCAAGCTTACACACTCTATTCGGATGCTTCGGATCCACAAACCCCTCGGGCTGAGCCATGTAAACATCCTCAGCCAACTTCCCATTAAGGAAAGCGGTCTTGACATCCATTTGCCAAATCTCATAATCATGAAATGCGGCAATTGCTAGCATCACTCTAATAGATTTAATCTTCGCAACTGGTGAGAAGGTCTTATCATAGTCAACTCCGGGAGTTTGAGTAAAGCCCTTCGCAACCAATCGCGCTTTATATGTGTGCACGTTTCCATCCACGTCGGTCTTCTTCTTGAAGATCCATTTGCACCCAACGGTCTTACGACCGGGCACATAATCAACCAAATTCCAAACTTGGTTATCATACATAGATTGGATCTCGCTATCCATTGCCTCTTTCCATTTCGCAGACTCCGGGCCTGCCATGGCTTCCTTATAGCTATTAGGTTCATCAAGATTTATTAGTGTACCATCACTAATATACGTGTCCCCTTCGGTGGTAATATGAAAACCATAAAACTGGGGTAGAACTCTAACTCTATCGACACGTCTAAGAGGTAAGGATTCGTCAATCGGTTCAACCGGAGTTTCCTCCTCGGGTTGAGTGCCAGCGGTAGAGGTTCCTTCATCTATCGACTCTTGAATCTCTTCTAGTTCGATTTGCCTCCCACTGTCTCCTTGGCTTATGAGTTCTCGCTCTCGGAAAACTCCTCTCCTCGCAACGAAGACCACATTGTCCTTCGGTCTATAGAAGAGATATCCAAAGGATGTCTGCGGGTAGCCGATGAAAATACATCGCTCACTTCGAGGTTCAAGCTTGTCGTGAGTATCTCGTCTTACGAAAGCCTCGCAACCCCAAACCTTGATATGTGCCAACGAGGGAGCTTTCCCTGTCCACATCTCGTGAGGTGTTTTGGCAACCTTTTTAGTAGGGACCCGGTTAAGGATATGGGCGGCAGTCTCTAAGGCATACCCCCAAAAAGAGATAGGTAGTGAAGCACGACTCATCATAGAGCAAACCATATCCAATAAGGTTCGATTACGCCTTTCTGCCACACCATTCAACTGCGGTGTCCTAGGAGGCGTCAATTGCGAAACTATTCCACACTCCTTGAGATAATCATGGAATTCAAGACTTAGGTACTCTCCTCCTCGATCGGATCGAAGCATCTTGATTTTCCTGCCCAATTGATTCTCCACTTCATTCTTGAACTCTTTGAACTTTTCAAAGGTTTCTGACTTTTGCTTGATTAAGTAGATATACCCATATCTACTATAGTCATCGGTAAAAGTCACGTAGAAACGGTTCCCATCCTTCGTGGTTGATCTAAACGGTCCACATACATCGGTATGTATTAGGTCCAATAGACCTTCACCCCTTTCACATGTACTCGTGAAGGGTGACTTAGTCATTTTTCCAAGCAAACAAGACTCGCATGTGTCATCTTCCCTAAGGTCGAATGACTCCAACACTCCATCCTTTTGGAGTTGGGCTATGCGTTTCTTGTTGACATGTCCAAGACGACAATGCCACAAGGATGCTTTATCCATACTAGTGGAAGAATCAATATTCAAAACATCATTTCCTAAGTTATCAACAATCATAACAGTTTCATATATTCCATTACATGGTATAGCTTCAAAGTAAAAGACACCATTTAGATAAGCTAAAATAGAACCGTTCTCATTATTAAAAGAAAATCTAAATCCTTGTCTATACAAACCATGAAATGAAATGATGTTTCTTGCCATTTCTGGCGAATAGCAACAATTGTTCAAATCTAAAACCAAACTATTCCTAAGCACTAAAGAATACACTCCAATCTTGGTTACAGGCGACGATCTTCTGTTCCCCATGATTAGATTGATCCTTCCTTGCTCCACATCCCTACTTCTTCTTAGTCCCTGCACATTAGAACAAATGTGATAACCACAACCGGTATCAAGAACCCAAGAAATAGCATGATTAGAATCGTTAGATTTGATTGTGTATATACCTGCGAAAGATGGCTTGATCTTTCCCTCTTTGATTGCTTGCAGGTAATCTGGGCAGCTTCTCTTCCAATGTCCTATCTTGTGGCAATGGTGGCACTCTGCCTCCTTCGGGTTAGAGCAGGGCTTGGCGGGATCAACTTTGGTCCCACTAGAAGAGGCACCATCTCGGGCTTTCGCCTTGCGATAGTTCTTCGATGAAGCTTTCCTCTTCTTTCCCTTTCCTTGACCAATAGCCAAGACAGGAGCAGCGGACAGATTGGGAGTAGGTGCAACAGACTTGTCCTTGAAGTTGCTCTCAGCGACTCTCAAGAGACCTTGGAGTTTGTTTAGGGTGACCTCCTCTTTGTTCATGTGGTAGGTCATCCTAAATTGGTTGTACATCGGAGGCAAAGAGTGAAGCACCATGTCGATCGCCAAGTCTTCCCCGAAGTCAACATTTAACTTGCGAAGGCGGTCGACATACCTTTGCATCTTTTGCAAGTGCACGGTAAGAGATTCTCCATGACCCATCTTCGCGGAAATCATGTTAGTGAAAATCCCATACCGCTCTTGTCTCGCGTTTTGGTGGTACCTCTCCAATAAGTCTTGGTGCATCTCGTACGGGTACATGTCCTCGTAGGACTTTTGGAATTCGGAGTTCATGGTGGCGATCATGATGCAATGTACCTTCGTTGCATCTCACTCATGAGTTTCAAATGCGGTGATTTCGGCTGGAGTAGCGATTTCGGTGTTGATTTTCTCGAGCTTCTCATCAAGGACATACTCCTTGTCCTCATAGCGAGCAATCGTGCGAATGTATCTTATCCATTCGCTAAAGTTCGTTCCATCGAAGGTGACCTTTTGGCAAAGGCTCATCAACGTGAAAGAACTAGCAGCAGCGTTGTTTGCGTTCGACATCTATAATTAGAAAAGGACAAAGATAGATTAGAATAAGAATCCCTAATTATCACCCAATAAGAAAAATTAGGGCTAGGATCCAACAATAATATTTACATATTAGAGAAGGGATGCCGTAATCTAACATGCAAATAAATTGAAGGTAAGTGAATGACGATTCACTAATTCTCTATCACAAATAACCTAAACTATTAGTCCTAAGTGTTTTTGAGAATTCCTAGGTTCGGATGAGATTTATTGAAACTATTCAATGGCATGTTTAAATCTCGATATGCCCCTCTTGTTTGTGACTGGGATGTCGAGGATCACAAAGCGGGTGTGAATTACCATGCAAATTCACATGGTGCCTTCATTATAACGATCACCTATTCGATGTGCCGGTAAACCACACACGCTTCATCGAACTATGATATACAATGAATCACCCTTTGCCACCTTCGCTTAGAACCAATTAGTGTGCCGGTAAACCACACACGCTCCACTAACATCTTAGCAAGGTGCAAAGTGTAACTTCATGGGATTGCATCAATTCACTTTTCCTAAAGTAACTAGGATTGGGAAATTTTAAAAAATATGTGTAGTTACTTTATATTTCTTATTATACTTTTAATGAGAGGATGAGGTTGCCCTATCCTACCCGTTTGGCTAACGACCCTCCACCAATCAAGCAAGCGGTGGGTGTGAGTGTACACCCATTAAGCGCCATTTTATAGGCCGCAACCTTATACCCACCTTATAGACTGGCTTCGTGAATAAGGCCTACTAACGGTAAGACTAGCATTTAGTTATACATATATATATATTATACTAGTAATATCATATTAGTATAGGGTTGTATTTTAAAACTTTTAAAATCTAGGGTTTTTGAAATTTAAGTTGTCTAAATTAAACTTTTAATCACAAATATAAATTTCAAAACTTGAGGGCAAGTTTTAAACATTTAAAACATGGAGGATCAAATACCAAATAATTCCAATTAACAATTAATATCCTAATTATCTATATTTGATTTATTCAAGATTTCTTTTGAGATAATTATCAAAATAATCAAAATAATTAATTAATTATCATATAAGGAAATTAAATATTTTATTATAAGATAAATATCTTTAATTAGATCAAGATTGCAGTTATATTTATCATAAAAACGAATTAACATTGATCTAATTAGTTTATGGAAAGTTTAGATAAGATAATTACAAAGAAATCCCGAATCTGGCCATTCCTGACGCCTAGACTCGCCGAGTGCACAAGGGGACTCGCCGAGTCAGGCCTACTCGCCGAGTCCACCTTGGGACTCGCCGAGTCAGTGACTCAGAAACCTAAAAATCGAATTTTGCAGGTTTGTTTCAGTTAATCAAGCAACAATTTAGAGAAAACCAAGCTAGGCTCTGATACCACTGATGGGTTTTAGCCATAAGAACTTTCCTATGTGCGCATGCAAAACCCGAATGCTCGGATCTAGGCTTTCTAATAAACATGCATTGAATCCAAGTCTTCTAATGACTAATTAGGTTAAATAACAGCATTGAAACAGATCTAGAATCATACCTTTGAGTTCCTTGTTGATCTTGAGGTCTTGGAGCTTCTAGAGTCACAAATGTCACTCCTCTAATGGCTTACAAACACCAATAGCAATAAGAATGATTTAGGAGAGAGGAGAGGGGAGGAATTTCGACCAGAGGTTCCTTGCTTTAGGAGATGTGTCGAATTCCATCAGCCATAGGGTCTATTTATACTTGTAGACTCCTTAAGGGTTACAACCTAAACCCTAATTGGATAATCTTCTCTTAAGGCTATCCAAATCCATTCCATGATAACCCTTTGGACGATTTGAGCTATCCTAACACTCTTAGAATTCATCCAAACCATATCCCAATGGATTTACAGTCTAAAGCTTAACTATCAAACAATTGACAGCTTATACCCCTTTATTTAATTAATCTCTTTAAGTCACCAAATTAATTCTAATTAATTCTTTGACTTATATTAATCAAATAACAAATATATTATTCATTATATTATTCTCATAATATATTAATAATATTTACTCTCTCTTAATAAATCATCCTATCAAGTTGCTATGGTGAAGGCAACCCAAAAGGACCATGCACAACCGGATCAAATACTTGCCTAATATAGTTACAGCCTTAGACACTATTCCAACATTGTGATCATCTTAATGATTTAGAAATCATGTCACAATTAGTCCTCTAATGACATCTTAGTGCATTCTTATGACTAAGAAGAGGAATATTGAATTGTTGGAATGGTTAAATCAAGAAGATGAGTCATACTTCGTTCCAAAACAAGTCTTAGAGTCATAGTCCAAGCCTATAAGTTGAGTGACATATCTTAAAGAAAGGTTTATAACACTTGTCAAATGTAAGAGTAAAAGTGTCCTACTCTTGTACATTTGAAATTGATAAGTTGTGATGTTTTGGATAAAACAAAAACCAACTAAGGCCAATTGTGTGAAGTGTTTGTCTTGATAAACAATCTGCACTATCTCTTGAATATTTGGCAAGAGAATCTTATATGTCAAGAGGACAGTGGAAGTCTTAAAGATCTTGAATACTTTCAAGAACTAATTAAGAGTAAACCTTTTGTTAACCATTAGCACACAACTTGAGGTTTGTAACCTATTGTGTTGACATATTCTTGTGATTAAGGTTATGACAAATTCACATGGATAGGAACACTTACACCATAAAAAATATAAGTGTCATAAGGTTTCTCTCCGATTCATGAAACTGATGGTGAGGAAACGCTTTCACTAAGTAGATTTTAAGTAGATAGAAATTGTGATCTTTGCATTCTCAAAGTCGTTAGTGGAGCGTGTGTGGTTAACCGACACACTAACATGGACTTATGAGAAATGGCAAAGGTCTAAACAATTGAGACTATGATTACGACATCTGTTTTTATAGTTCTGAAATTGTTTAGACACACATGTGTGCTATCTAAGGAAAGGTGTATGATTTTGATTAAGTTTTATCAAATCATCTCGTATCAGAAGTCTGAACTTTGGTAAGAAAGTCAATAAAGTATTGATTTCTAGAAGTCCAGCTGCTTTCTGAGTACATGTCAAAGCTAGTGGGAGCATAAGTGTTATGCTTATAATCTTCATGTTAGTGGGAGCATGATAATTATGATAAGTGTTGCAAGTTAGCAATGTTAATTATAGAAAACAAAAGTTTCAATTGAGAAAAAGTTGTTTTGCTATAATTAAGGGAGAGGAAATTATACTTCATCTCAAATCTATAAGCTGAGATCATGAGATTTTAATGAAATTTAGTCAAGTATATATATGAATGTTATGTTGGAATGGCTCAACATAAGGAAATTCTATATATGGGTATATTATTTGCGTTCTAAAATTTGATTATGATTACAACATCCCTTTTCATAATCTGAATTGTGAGAACGTGGCAAATAGAAATATTGTAGCAAAAGGACTGGTCTAGTTTTTATGTGAGACATCATGAATCGTGTCCTATATGCTTCGGATATAGGATCGATTGCATGTGCTATAATATTCATCCTTTCTAAAATTTTCCGAATGCCTGGGGCATTAAGAAGGGAAAAGGTCTAGAATTGGATATGACTAAAATAATTAAGCAATTGTCGAGGACAATCTAAGGTTTACCAAAGATTGGTTGCTCAGGGACAGTTGGAAGTATAGTGTTTATTTTGGAAGGACCATATTGACATATTTTGAAAAGAGACAACTCTTGTTCAAGTGTAACAGACAAAAGGGGAATATAGAAATGTTCCCATAGGTGGAGGTTATTCATTAAATATGTGTAAGATTAGGAAACTAAATGCAAGAAGGACGTTCAAAGCAATGAACTTTGAATATGAGACTTCGGTTCCATAGAGTTGGTCTTAATTGGAATACTCTGTAATGTCTGTTAACAAGCCTTTGTGACTTTGTGCATAATCATTAGAAGAGGATCAATGCATATAAGTTTAGTATCTAACAAATTCATTTAAATGGTAGGAATTTGGAATTCTTTCATTTGCGGTAAGGAATTGGGATTGTGAAATGAGAATCATTGGAATTATGTTCAATCGATCTATTTCACAGAGTAAAGATCATAGACAAACTTAGTGTGCATACTTGGTGTATGGCATGACTAGTGTTTAGAAAAACATAATGTACATGCTTGGAGCATGGGACAACTATTGTTTTAATTCAAGTATAAAAATGATAGTTTGAAACAGTATGCAATGAATGATGGGTAATCAATATGGTGATAAATAAAAGGTGTTTTATTTATATTCATAAGTTCTGAGACCATATTAGATTCGATTATTCTTGTGTTTCACTTCGCATGTTTTGACTTCCAGAATAACTAGGTCGTTCTTCCTGAATGACTAAGTTATTCAAACCATCCACAATCGGTCATATGTTGGAAGTATATATGAATCAAGATTGTCATGGGTTGGCTTGTAGAGGTCTAAGATGTTGGACAAAGTGGTGCTACAACACTCATGAGTGCTCATAAGTTCTGAGTATTGGATTCAACCCACACTCATTGGAATCACTACATGGATTTTATCATGAGTGATCATGAGACGATAATATCTTATATTCTTCAAACCTAAAGGTATGAGTTGTTACTATGAGATGGTTATACATTGACTGCACGAAACTGCATTGGTAACTCGATGTTATAAAACGTGCCTTTGTGTGTGATTCAACAAGTAGTAGAACAAGCCATATGAGTCAAAGTTTATCCATTCCTTTTACCTTCGAGATAAAATCGATATATGTGGGCCCCTCAATGATTTAATGATGATAGATGAGAGTGCTTGGCCAAGCCAGGACTAATTTGATCTGTTCAATCAGTCAGTTATCATAAATTGGAAGTCGGGAAACAACAAATGGACAGAGAGAATGATTTATAATCCATGTCTCAGTCCATATGATATCTAGAAAGGAGGAATATATGATCCCTTATCTAATGGACAAGTCATTGAGAAATGTCAGAGTTCATCGACAAGTTCAGAATTCGACACCGGCTTTTGAGAGCTACGATTGCCATTTGGTTTTTGAAGTCATACGCAATAATAGTTTTAGACTTATCCAAGTGGTAAATTGTTGGATTAGTGTCTAAGTCCAAAACTATAATTGGTATGTACTTAACCCGACTCGGCATGGTCCATTTGGGTTACATGGCATCGAAACATTTGGATAGATCGTTTGTGTGGAGAGGACATTTGTGACATATTAATATATTATAAGTTCTAATATATTAATATGAAATCATGTTATTTAATTAGTTTTGATCAAGAATTAATTTGGACTTAATTTAGTGATCAAAACGAGACTAATTAAATATATGGGGATCGATTGTGTAAATCATTCATTCTTGTATATGTGGGCTTATGATCCATGATTCCTTATGTTGGGTTTAACCCATGTGGTAACCCATGGATACTCCATGGAGGTTAAAACCCATGGAGCATAAGGAATGGGTAAAGTCATGGGTTACATGGTGTAACCCTAATGTGTACACTATATAAGGACCCCTTTAGCTCAAGAAATTGGCACTAGTGGCACATATATGAGGGCTAGCCGATTTGAGCATGAAGTGTCTTCTTCTCATGGTTATTCCATGTGTTGGTGATGTTGTGTGAACCATTTGAGGTGTCACACTTGGGGCACTATGCTATCGAGCTTCATGGAGTCAAGCTACATCAAGAGGTATGTATTCTAACTTGTTATATTACCCAAGTATCAAAAGATTGTATGCTAGATAGGGTAATACCTTGGAATATTCATATTTGCATGTATAATAGAGAAAACATAGATCCAAGGTATTTAGGGTTCCATGCACACTTAGGAGTGTTAGAATGCTCAAAACCCACCATTAAGGTGCGGGATTGTCAGTCTCATATAGATCTATACACAAGTTCACGCTCTCCATCCAGGAGACTCTGGTTATAATTTTAGGGCTTGGTTGGTACTTATGTAAGTACTTGAATGGTGTCTCACAAAGCTATGTTGACAGTTACGTGTAGAATAATTGAAAATCCTTTATATTGAATAATTGTTTATAAGCTCCATAAACTATACCTAATATAGTTTATATGTTTGTTTCTGTAAAAAGACCTATACTTAGTAAGATAGTAGTTATGATCCATAAACTATACCAATTATAGTTTATATGTTCGTTTGTATTGTATCTCTGTATTTAGTGATAATGATATAAGTGTTCTATAAACTATACCTAAAATAATTTATATGTATGTTCCTGTATTGTTTCTTGAATTAGTAAAATAGTAAGAATGCTCCAGAAACTATACCTATTGTAGTTTATAAGTGTATGTTCCATTTGTAATGTAAATATTCTGAAAATTCTCCTTTGCCCAGCATGTTACTAAGGTTTAAAGATTCGTATGCATGGATTATGTGATATATGTAGCTTTTATAGCTAATATGATATGTGTTATGTGGATTGTGTTATGTATAAAACGCCTAAGAGAGTGCACGTTGCGCCATCAAGCCTTGCCCTTGCCCTTAGGCTCAGATGTACCTGAAACAAATCCACAAATTGTAATCTTCTAACCCTAGTTTTATACATAATTTCAAAAATTGTATGCTAGTCTATAGGGTTATTGGTTTGGTGTTCAATTTGTATGTTCAGTAGAGAAAAACTTAGATCCAAAGCAATTAGGGTTGCATGATCACATAGGAATGTATATATGCTCAAAACCCATCATAACCAACTACCACATTGACCCATGACTCATATGTCATCCATGGGTATTACCATGACATTATAACCAACCACCACATGACCCATGGCCCATACGTCTTTTATATAAATTTTGTTTGAAACATAGCAACATAAAGATTTATATTTTATTATTGTTGAATTATCGTTTATAATTTTAAATATAAATTATGTTATGAAAACCTCTTTACCATTTGTTCTTCCATAATGTTACCCTTTCTATCTCGCTCGAACTACTTTAAAAAATTCGAATTACGAAATATTTAGCGCTAATTTTTACAATTTGAATTTTTCATTAGTGGAGCTCCAAAAAATTTCGCAAATCCTTTCCATGTAACCTACAGACGTTAAGCCTGCATATTAGGGTAAGTTAACTTATTAGAAATAGGGTTTATATTTTTTGTTATCATCTCCGGCAGCTAATTGATCCAATGCTACATTTCTTCATTACGTTTGTGCACTGACTTTGGTGATATAGATTGTCACTCATCTAAATTTGTTTTGTTTAATTTACTATTGTTGTGATCATTGTTTCTTGTTCTCTAATCATCATCATATATATTATCATCTTAAATTACAACTACGTTGGTTTTTCCTTCATAATCTATGATTGACGCACTTTAATTACATGGTAATGAAGTAAGCAATATTATTCAAAACTTTTATTTGTTAGCATGCATGCGTATTAATGCATTCATCTATAATTTATTTATATTTTATGATTGTTCTATGCTCATCAAGATTTATCATCTTTAATAAATTGGTATTGACTATAATTTTTTGTTTATTTGTAAGAAAGAAAGATATGTCGAACTTGAAACCAAAAGGAGCATCAACTGTTAAGTCAAATAAATCCATTGCACCTCATGTTTTGAATCACAGCAGGACTTCAACTGTAAAATTCTTAAGCAGAAAATTACTAGATAAAGAAGTTGACTTCTCAAAATCATCAACCACATCCCATTCACCTATAACATCTAGCACCAAAACCCATAAACCTAAATCATTAACACCAAATATCACTACCACATCCTCAGCAACCAACACTTCATCACTTACAACATCCACACTATCCTAAACAAATACATCTAAAACTTCAGCAACCAGACCATCGATACCGTCCTCAGAACCTACATCTACAACCAAAGATTCATCACCTACATCATCAACACGATCATCATCACCCGACATCGAATACCACATCATGAACACATATATTTACTACCACAACCTTAACACCTTCATCGACACTACCATACTTAACAACTACAGTAACCACCACATCCTCCTTACCTAAACGAACTACCACATCCTTAGCATATACATATATCCCACCACCTACCTAATAATCTACCACATCACCAACACAACCAACCTTAACTACATCCACAAAAAAATATGAATGGATATGTTGTGGAAAATGTAGAAGGTCAAAACAATTCATCTGAAGATTGTGGACCAGATGAACATTTAACTATTCATGTTTGGAAAAAAAACGTGAGTTATCGATCATATCTTATAATTTTTGTCAATGTATAACCTTTTGGTCTACACCTAGATATGATTCCAAAACTAAAACGATCACATTATTTGCAGGCTCATGCCACAAGGACCTTGTGCACACATTATTAGTTGGTCCTTTTTACAAAGAGTAGATCCAAAAGGCTACACTTGGGGAAAAGTAAGCAAAGAAATGTGCAAATTATATTGGAAGGAGTTCCAGGTAGTTAACTATATGTGATAAATTGTTGTTTGGTAAATATTTACATTTAATTTTATGTTTATATTATTAATGTGTAGAAAAAATGTTGTTGGGGTGAAGCAATAGACTCACTGGTGAGGCAAGCTTGGGCAAGTAAAGGGGCACAAAGTTATGGCCAGTATCTCTACAACATGCAGAGCCGACAAAGAAACCCACATGCCTTTAAACCAACTTACATTTCACAAGAAGTTAGGAACTACTAGCAAGCAAAATGGAATACAGATGAATACAAGTTGAAATCCGAGCAGAATAAGAAAAATAGGCATAACGGTGTGGCTGATGGAATAGCACAACCTACCCATAATGTTGGATCCGCAAATGATTTGAAGATAGCTTCTGATTTGTTAATTTTTTTAATGGTACATCAATGTTTATGTTTATGTGTATATTTTACATTTTATTGTATTTATGCAGAAGAGGAAATTAGGACGTGATCCACCCCATAGTGAATGCTTCCTGTATACACACACAAAGAATCACGATGAAGTCACATTTACAAATGAAAAAGATAGACAAATTTATGTAATACTCATTTCAATGCAATTAAACTTTTATATTGTAGCTAGTCCTTAATGTCATTTATAACTTTGATATCTTTTACTTTAAATTATTATTATTTTGTAGGCGGCCTATACAGAAAAACGGAAAGAGTTGGAAGCTGAAGGTGCTGAATTTGAGGATGAAAAAAATATTTTATGATGTTGTTGGTGGTCATGACAAAAAAAGAAGACTTTATGGATTAGACTCTTTTGCAAAGGCGGTTCCCAAGATTAACGACAAAACAGATGTATCTTACATTCCAAAAACAAAATGATGAAATGGAAGAATTGAGGGAGCTTGTTTACAATAAAAAGGAGTAAACCGGAAAGCTTAAAGAAATAATTAAGGCCCAAGAAGACCAATACAACACAAGAGTCAAACAACTTGATAAAAAACTTAAATCGGCATGGATCTTATTAATGTTATTAGAAAACAACAAAACTAGTAGGTCATAAAGTGTTAATATGTTTATTGAAAAATATATATTTTAGAGTAGCCACTTTCCATTTTCCATGTAATAAATAATTATTGTATTATTTTATGATATAATGTTATTTGATTTTTTTTATTATTTTTGTTTTTCATATATTACTACAAAATAATTTGGATTTAATTTATAAATCAATTATCCATTTGTGCCTATGGAATCTGCTATATAATATACACCACAGAAATTGCTAGGGATTCATCACCACAAAATTTGCTAGGGATTCATTACCACAAAATTTGCTTGGGATCCACAACCACGAATTTTGCTAGGGATTCATTACCATGGAATTTGCTAGGTATTCACCACTACAAAATTTCCCAGGGATTCACCACCACTAATTTGCTATGGATTCACCACCATGACATTTGCTAGGGATTCATCACCATAAATTTTTCTAGGAATTAACTACAACGGAATTTGTGACAGAATAACTACCACGAAATTTGTGATGGAATCCTACAACGAAATACACGCCAGAATACCATCTACAAAGAATTTCATTTCAAAGTCACATTTGCGACAAAATGATTGTTTCCCTAGCAAACCTCGCTACGGGGTTTTTTGGGACGGAAATCGGTCGTCGCAAATTCCATCGCTATTCGTCTTTTGCAACTGAATTTCAACTTTTCGCAACAGATTCCTTCCCTAGCAAAATCTTGTTTTTCTTGTAGTGATATTACACACTTGGATTGGCCTAAAAGGCTAAGATTGAGTGGGTAATTGAGGGGATGAAAATTCGGGATATTTTCATGGAACCATAAAGCATAAGAGGCGTCAAATGGCTATTCGTGGTGTCTTATGAGACGGGGTTTCGATTGACGACCCGAGTATAGCGATGGAACAATTTTGATATTATTTTCAATCTCTATTTTTGAAGCAGATAGGGTCTCGACCTCTCACAGATCCTCTTCATTTTTCTACTTTGTCTGAGTCTCAGATTCAGTTTCTTCATGCTCCTTTACTCACGAAGAAATAAAAAAGGCAATGTGGGATTGTGGGTCGGCAAAGGCTCGCGGACCTAGTGAGTTTTCTTTTGCCTTTTTTAAGTGTTATTTGGATATGTTGGAGGACGATGTCGTTGATTTTGTCACTCATTTATATAATCACTCCTCGATTGCTAAGGGGTGTAATGCTTCGTTTTTTACTTTGATCCCGAAAGTTAGAGACCCGAAGAATGTCAAAAAATTTAGACCTATTAGTCTAATTAGTTACCAATATAAGATAATTGGTAAAATTTTAGCTAATATATTAGCTGATGTTATTGGTAGCATGGTGAGTATGGAGTGGTCTGCTTTTATTGAAGGTCTACAAATTCTTGATAACCTTTTTCTTCTTAATGAAATTGTTGCTTGGAGTAAGGATTCCAAAAATCCTTTTTTTATTTTTAAATTGGATTTTGAGAAAGCCTGTGATTCTTTATCCTGGGGCTACCTGATGGAGGTTATGCAAATTACGACTTTTGGGTCTTTATGGTGTGTTTGGATTATGGAAATGTTGTCCTCAGCTACAACCTCGGTTCTTGTGAATGGTTCTCTTTGTTGTGAATTTTAGATGCATAAAGGTTGGAGACAGGATGATCCTTTATCACCCTTTCTTTTCGTTTTGGCCATGGAGGGTTTGCATGTTGCTTTGATTAGGGCACATATGGCTAATGTTTATGCGGGGATTTCCCCAGGAGGCATTGAAATGTCTCACCTTCTTAATGTTGATGATGTTGTTTTAATGGCTAAGTGGGATCAGGAGAATGCTCTTCACATTGTTCGCATTCTTAGGTGTTTCTTTATGGCTCCAGGTCTGAAAATTAACTTACTTAAGAGTAAGTTGTATGGTATGGGAGTTACTACATATCAAGTTTCTTTTATGGCTTGTCGTATAGGGTGTGTCTTTGATACCCTTCCTTTCATTCATCTTGGAGTGGCGGTTGATCAAAATATGACCAGAGTTGTGGCTTGGTTGTAACAGCCCGGAATCTCAGGTATTGTTAAAATTATGTTTTTGGGGTGTTTTAAGAGGGAACTCGGCGAGTTGGAGCCTAGACTCGCCGAGTAGGATCGCAGACCTGGTCGCGGGTTCGCGACTGGACTCGACGAGTCCAGATATGGACTCGGCGAGTCTGCGCTGTTTAGCGAAAACCCTAACCGTTCAGGTTTGGGACGTATAAAAGGGACTTATTGGCCGTCATTGTTCATTTTAGCCTTCTGAGAGAAACCCTAAATCGATTGTGTGCATCTAGAGCAAGGTTAAAGGCCATTGGTGATTTTGAAGGAGTTGTTGTGCAAGGAAGAGAAGGGCTTGGCTAAAGGAACAGCAAGGGAGTCACGTTCTGAGGATTGGGGACACAGAGAGTACATCATCCAGGTAAGAATTCGAGTATACTCTGCTATGGTGATGTGTTTAGAGGATTAGGGTTTATGGAACCCTTTTGTGGATAGATTGAATGTTACCCTAGTCCCCCAAACGATTGTAACCCCGTATTGGGACCTCTGGAGGTCCAGAATGTCCCATACCTGTGTATTTCGGGAATTGATGAAGGTTTTGGATTGGAATCCTTATGCCTTAGGTCAATATGTAAATTATAAGTCTTGGGGTGTATCATGAGCACCGAAATGAGGACCTTACGTGATGGACCAGTCTAGGAAGGCCAGACCTATGAATGGTGGAGCAGTTCTGACCTTAGGAAGCAGTTTGAGCGGTTGCATGGCATGGACTCGCCGAGTCCGATGAACAGACTCGGCGAGTAGCTTGAAGAATAACTGGGACTCGTCGAGTTGTTCTTCAGACTCGGCGAGTTGAGTCGGGGTGGCCCCGCGATTATTCCAGGAGTAACTCGTCGGGTCAAGGAGGATACTCGACGAGTAGAAGGGGAATCTTAGAGGATTGGAGGACGTCTAGACTCGCCGAGTCGCCATGGCACTCGCCGAGTCCGGTCGAGTTGACCGTTGACCGTTGACCAGAGTTGACCTATGTGTGACTTCTTAGGGTCAGTTAACTTGGAAGATAAAAGTGTTAATAAGAGATATATGATGTTATAGGGAGTTTGTAGCTCGGCGGAGCGGGTACGAGTGATTTCAGGATTTGCTAGCTTTCAGTATTCACGAGGTGAGTCTTCTCACTATACTGTACCCGGAAGGGTTTGACTGTGTGACCAGAAGGTCGGATATGATATGTGATGTACGTGCTATATGTAGTAAGTTAATTGTTATGCGTGCTATGTATGTTTATGTGGGCCGGAAGGCAATATGTTATGGGCCGGAAGGCGTTGTGTTGTGGACCGGAAGGTCAGGGCCTGGAAAGGCGTATGTGCGTAAGTTGTATATTGGGGAACTCACTAAGCATTTATGCTTACAGTTGTTATGTATTTGTTTCAGGTACTAGCGAGGACCGTGGGAAGGCGCCGGCGTGATTTGTACACACTGAAGGATGTTTTTATGATCTTGGGATTTAGACAATTTGTATTTGACATGACACTTAAATTATTTATGCCTTGTTTTGAATGGAAATACTTTATTTTTAAAATGAAAAAATTTGTTTGGAAATTTGCGTTGTTACAAATTGGTATCAGAGCCTTGGTTTGAGGGATTCGGGTGCACCTTCGGGCGTAACTGAACTCAAACCGAGGATTTGAGGAAAACTTTTAAAAGTAAAGGCATAAACTTTTATAAATGATTTTGTGGTAAACAAGAAAGAAGCAGTGTGTACGATCAGTCAGCGCCTGAACGGTAAAGATCCCCAAAATACCTTACAATGTTATGTTATGAGATGAGTTATGATATGAATTGTTATGCATGCTAGAAGACTAGGTATTCATGATAGGACTAGAGTGGCCTGATTTGTGATGCCTTAGTCTAGGGAAGTTTGCCGATATGAGATGCTTTGCTAGTGTACGAATAAATAGTGCATAACGGAAGTAGAGTACTCACTATCCGGGGTTTGGGGAGGAAGATTTGGGATGAATGCTGATGCGGTGTGGTCGGTAGTATTGGGCCCGTACTACCGAAGACACCGGGTCAGTGGGAGACCCAAGTAAGAATCCCTGGATATCGGAGACTGAGTAGGGTTGCGTTATCGAGTACGATTATACTCGATGGAGTCTCTGATAGTTTTATGTTGTATTTCAGAGACATCATGGTTAGACCACGCCACGGAGCGAGTTCGAGCGGTGTGAGTGACGAGGAGATTCGTCAGATGATTGAGGAGCGGTACGTCGCACTGACTGAAGCTGCAGCCGCTGCAGCTACCGCAGCTGTGGCCGCTGCCAGGCCACAAGGGGGTGACTCATTGCTGTTCTGGGAGTTCAGCAACACGAAGCCACCTGGGTTCGATGGAACGCAGGATCCGATTGCTGCGATGAGGTGGATCGCGGATATAGAGGGGTGCTTCTACACTTGTTCATGCCCGAAGCACCTGAGGGTACGGTTCGCTTTGAACCAGCTCCGTCTAGGAGCGAAGGATTGGTGGAAGTTCGTGACGGCGAACTTCACTTTGGCAGAGATTTCAGCAGTGACATGGGAGGGGTTTACTGCTATGTTCAGAGACGAGTACGTTCCCCCAGTGGAGAGGGAACGATTGGTTCAGGAGTTCTTGACCCTCAAGCAGGGTACTGATTTGGTTGCGGTGATCACGCGGAGGTTTCATGAGAGGGCGATGTTCTGCCCCGAGCTGGTGCCCACAGAGCAGGCTCGGATGAGCCGGTACTTGGGTATTTTGAGGAGGGATATCCGGGAGTTTGTGTCGAACTCCACCTATCATACTTTTGCTGAGCTTCAGGCGAATGCCAGGAAGCGCGAGAACGAGTTGGAGACCCAGGCCAGGGAGGAGGCCGAGTCTCAGCAGGTGGACGGGCGGCCGGCTCAGTCTCAGCCGGCAGCCAAGCGGACCAAGTCCGCCGATTCGAGGACGGGAGGTCCAAAGGGCCGCACTTGCGGAAAGTGCGGCAAGGGTCACGATGGGGCGTGTCGAGCTGGTGCTTGCTACAAGTGTGGCAAGGAGGGACACATCGCTAGGGATTGCCCCAAGGGGTTTATGGTTTGCTTTCATTGCAACCAGACAGGCCATCGGAAGGCCGATTGCCCTCAGCTTCGTCAGGGATCTGCACCTACTGCCAGGACTACTGAGACTCGACCGGTGAAGGTCGAGGCCCCGAGGGCTCGTGGGAGAGCCTTTCAGCTGACTGCGGAGGAGGTCCGCGCTGCGCCCGATGTTGTGGCAGGTACTTTCCTTGTGAACTCTGTGCCTGCTCTAGTGTTATTTGACTCGGGTGCGAGTAGGTCCTTTGTATCCTTAGCTTTTAGTCAGCATATCAGCGTTAGTCATGAGTCGTTAAGTCGGCCTTTGAGAGTTTCTATAGCTGACGAGAGAGTGATTTGTGCCACGGAGGTTCTCCGGGGATGTGTGTTAGAGATTTTCGGGGTTGAGTTTCCGATTGACCTGATTCCTATTGCGATGGGTGATGTCTGTGTCATTGTGGGCATGGACTGGTTGAGCCGATTCGGCGCCGTCATCGACTGTGAGCGTCAGCTGGTGACTATACGAGACCATAGTGGGGGAGTTCTTTCGGTGTACGGCGAGGGTACCCGTTCGGGATCAGCTTTTTGTTCGGCCGCTAGGGCGAGGCAGTGTCTATACCAGGGCTGTAAGGGTTTTGTGGCGTATGTGATGGATACGCGGGAAGTTTCCGAGAGACCGAAGTCAGTGGAGGAGGTTCCAGTGGTGCGTGAGTTTCCAGATGTTTTCCCCGAGGAGCTGCCGGGAGTACCTCCTGTGAGGCAAGTAGAATTTGGTATCGATCTGGTTCCGGGGGCCGCGCCTATTGCTAAGGTGCCTTATCGTCTTGCACCTCCAGAGATGCAAGAGTTGTCCTCGCAGCTCCAGGAGTTGCTGGGGAAGGGATTCATTCGGCCGAGCAGCTCGCCGTGGGGAGCACCTATTCTGTTCGTCAAGAAGAAGGATGGTTCACTCCGGATGTGCATTGATTACCGGGAGTTGAACAAGTTGACGGTCAAGAACCGTTACCCGTTACCGAGGATCGACGATTTATTCGATCAGCTGCAAGGAGCATCTTGGTTTTCCAAGATCGATTTGAGGTCAGGATACCATCAGGTGAGAGTGCGGGATGGGGACGTCCAGAAGACAGCGTTTAGGATGCGATATGGGCATTATGAGTTTGTGGTGATGCCTTTCGGGCTCACCAATGCCCCGGCTGTGTTCATGGATCTCATGAACAGGGTATGCAGGCCGATGTTGGATCGGTCAGTAATTGTATTTATCGACGACATCCTAGTGTATTCGAGATCTAGAGAGCAACATGAGGAGCATTTGAGGGAGGTCCTTGAGGTATTGAGGTCGGAGAAGCTTTATGCAAAGTTCTCCAAATGTGACTTCTGGTTGCGGGAGGTCCAATTTCTAGGACATGTTGTTAATCAGGAAGGGATATTGGTCGATCCGGCCAAGGTTGAGGCTGTGATGAGTTGGGAGGTGCCGAAGTCACCCTCTGAGATCAGGAGTTTCCTTGGGTTGGCAGGGTACTATCGGAGATTTATTAAGGATTTCTCCAAGATCGCAGTGCCGCTCACCAGATTGACCCGGAAGGGTGTTGCATTCTCATGGGGACCCGAGCAGCAGACTTCCTTTGAGACACTTCGCCATAGGTTGTGCGAAGCCCCGGTATTAGCTCTCCCGGAAGGGATGGAAGATTTTGTTGTATACTGCGACACATCGATTTTGGGACTGGGTGCAGTGTTAATGCAGAGGGGTCATGTGATAGCTTATGCGTCGAGGCAGCTGAAGCCTCATGAGGCGAGATATCCCACGCATGATTTAGAGTTGGGGGCAGTAGTGTTCGCTCTCAAGATTTGGCGTCACTACTTGTATGGGGTTCGATGTACGATATACACGGACCATAAGAGCTTGAAGTATCTGATGGATCAGCCCAACCTAAATATGCGTCAGAGGAGGTGGTTAGATGTGGTCAAGGATTATGATTGTGAGATCCTATACCACCCAGGTAAGGCTAATGTGGTAGCCGATGCATTGAGCCGCAGGGCGGAGAGCACTCCACTGCGAGATGTGTGTTTGAGATTGACTGTGATGACTCCAGTATTGGATGCTATTCGTGGGGCACAGGCCGAGGCTGTGAGACCAGAGATGCAGAAGAAAGAGCGGGTCGTTGGGTTAATTTCAGAGTTCGTTAAGGATGGACGAGGACTTCTGACGTTTCAGGGTCGGATTTGGGTACCGTTCGTGGGCGGTACGCGTATTACTTTGATGGAAGAGGCTCATAGATCGAAATTCTCGATCCATCCCGGTGCTACGAAGATGTATTTGGATTTGAGGAAAGAGTATTGGTGGCCCTGTATGAAGAGGGACGTCGCATGGTTCGTTGAGAGGTGCTTGACCTGCCGTAGGGTTAAGGCCGAGCACCAGCGACCGCATGGCAAGTTACAGCCATTGGAGATTCCTGAGCGGAAGTGGGAACAGATCACTATGGATTTCATCACCAAATTGCCGAGAACTGCCAGGGGAGTTGATGCAATTTGGGTGATTGTGGATAGGTTGACGAAGAGTGCACACTTCCTTGCCATCAGCGAGAGTTCTTCAGCAGAGAAGTTGGCGGAGATATATGTGAGAGAAGTAGTATCTCGGCATGGAGTGCTGATCTCGATTGTTTCAGACCGTGATGTGCGCTTCACTTCCAGGTTCTGGAAGAAATTCCATGAGGAGCTGGGTACTATATTGCATTTTAGTACCGCATACCATCCCCAGACAGACGGTCAGAGCGAGCGGACGATTCAGACGCTGGAGGACATGCTTCGAGCGTGTGTGTTAGATTTCGGGGGTAGCTGGGATGCGTATTTACCCTTGGCAGAGTTTTCCTACAACAACAGCCATCATTCGAGCATTGGTATGCCACCTTTTGAGCTGTTGTATGGTAGGAGGTGTCAGACCCCCATTTGCTGGGGAGAGGTGGGACAGAGAGTGATGGGCAGCACAGAGATCGTGCTTCAGACGACAGAGCAGATTCAGCAAGTTAGACAGAGGTTATTGACCGCCCAGAGCCGACAGAAGAGTTATGCAGATAGGCGCCGATCCGAGCTTGAGTTTCAAGTCGGCGACTTCGTTCTCCTGAAGGTCTCTCCTTGGAAAGGAGTGATTCGATTCAGGAAGAGGGGCAAGTTGGGGCCCCGGTATATTGGGCCATTTCGGGTGATTGCAAGGATAGGCTGGGTAGCCTATCATTTGGAGTTGCCAGCGGAGTTGGGGCAGATCCACGACACTTTTCATGTGTCGCAATTGAGGAAGTGCATAGCCGATGAGTCGGCAGTGGTCCCATTAGAGGACATTCAGGTGGATGCGAGCCTGAATTATGCTGAGAGACCAGTGGCTATCAAGGATCGGAAGATCAAGGTTCTGAGGAACAAGGAGGTACCTCTGGTGTTGGTACAGTGGCAACACCGGAAGGGATCGGAAATGACTTGGGAGCCGAAACGTGAGATGCGGGAGCAGCATCCGGATCTATTTTCAGAGTGAGACTTCGAGGGCGAAGTCTAATCCTAGTGGGGGAGAATTGTAACAGCCCGGAATCTCAGGTATTGTTAAAATTATGTTTTTGGGGTGTTTTAAGAGGGAACTCGGCGAGTTGGAGCCTAGACTCGCCGAGTAGGATCGCAGACCTGGTCGCGGGTTCGCGACTGGACTCGACGAGTCCAGATATGGACTCGGCGAGTCTGCGCTGTTTAGCGAAAACCCTAACCGTTCAGGTTTGGGACGTATAAAAGGGACTTATTGGCCGTCATTGTTCATTTTAGCCTTCTGAGAGAAACCCTAAATCGATTGTGTGCATCTGGAGCAAGGTTAAAGGCCATTGGTGATTTTGAAGGAGTTGTTGTGCAAGGAAGAGAAGGGCTTGGCTAAAGGAACAGCAAGGGAGTCACGTTCTGAGGATTGGGGACACAGAGAGTACATCATCCAGGTAAGAATTCGAGTATACTCTGCTATGGTGATGTGTTTAGAGGATTAGGGTTTATGGAACCCTTTTGTGGATAGATTGAATGTTACCCTAGTCCCCCAAACGATTGTAACCCCGTATTGGGACCTCTGGAGGTCCAGAATGTCCCATACCTGTGTATTTCGGGAATTGATGAAGGTTTTGGATTGGAATCCTTATGCCTTAGGTCAATATGTAAATTATAAGTCTTGGGGTGTATCATGAGCACCGAAATGAGGACCTTACGTGATGGACCAGTCTAGGAAGGCCAGACCTATGAATGGTGGAGCAGTTCTAACCTTAGGAAGCAGTTTGAGCGGTTGCATGGCATGGACTCGCCGAGTCCGATGAACAGACTCGGCGAGTAGCTTGAAGAATAACTGGGACTCGTCGAGTTGTTCTTCAGACTCGGCGAGTTGAGTCGGGGTGGCCCCGTGATTCTTCCAGGAGTAACTCGTCGGGTCAAGGAGGATACTCGACGAGTAGAAGGGGAATCTTAGAGGATTGGAGGACGTCTAGACTCGCCGAGTCGCCATGGCACTCGCCGAGTCCGGTCGAGTTGACCGTTGACCGTTGACCAGAGTTGACCTATGTGTGACTTCTTAGGGTCAGTTAACTTGGAAGATAAAAGTGTTAATAAGAGATATATGATGTTATAGGGAGTTTGTAGCTCGGCGGAGCGGGTACGAGTGATTTCGGGATTTGCTAGCTTTCAGTATTCACGAGGTGAGTCTTCTCACTATACTGTACCCGGAAGGGTTTGACTGTGTGACCAGAAGGTCGGATATGATATGTGATGTACGTGCTATATGTAGTAAGTTAATTGTTATGCGTGCTATGTATGTTTATGTGGGCCGGAAGGCAATATGTTATGGGCCGGAAGGCGTTGTGTTGTGGACCGGAAGGTCAGGGCCTGGAAAGGCGTATGTGCGTAAGTTGTATATTGGGGAACTCACTAAGCATTTATGCTTACAGTTGTTATGTATTTGTTTCAGGTACTAGCGAGGACCGTGGGAAGGCGCCGGCGTGATTTGTACACACTGAAGGATGTTTTTATGATCTTGGGATTTAGACAATTTGTATTTGACATGACACTTAAATTATTTATGCCTTGTTTTGAATGGAAATACTTTATTTTTAAAATGAAAAAATTTGTTTGGAAATTTGCGTTGTTACATTGGTCTTCTATTATTGATCGATTCAGGAGTAGGGTGGCGAGTTGGAAGGCTAAATGTCTTTCTATTTAGGGTCATTTGACTTTGATTAAGTCATTTTGGGTTCGTTAGGGAGCTGCTTGATGTCCATGTTTCTTGTCCTAATCACGATGTTAAATTCTCTAGAGAGGATGAAAGCTTCCTTCTTTTGGGGAGCTGATTTGGATGACCGTCGTATGCATTGGGTTAAGTGGGATAGGATTGTAGCTTCACGTGATGATGGTGGTATGGGAGTTTGGAGTGTTTTTGCTTATAATAGGGCTCTTTTATTATGATGGTGTTGGCGTTTCTTTTATTACCCATATCTATTGTTGATTAGAGTGATGAAAGTCTTGTACGGTGTGGAGGGTCACACTACTCCTTTGATCCTGAGGAGATCTTGGTTAGGTCCTTGGAATGGGGTTACACGGATGGTAACCAATCTTAAGGATCATGTTTTGATTTTCAGACGCTTTCTCCTATTCGGATAAGGGATGGGACGTATACGTCTTGTTGGCACGATGTCTGGCTGGGAGATCATCCTCTTGCTGTTTCTTTCCATAGGTTATATGCATTGGATAACCATATAACCGCTATAGTCAGAGACCGCATTTCAGTTGGTTGGGATATGAGTAACTTTAGACGGTCTCCTAGAGGGGGTATTGAGCAGACCCAAAGGGATTCTTTCTCTTTATTGATGTAGGATGTATAACTTACTTCCATCCCGGATAAATTGGGATGGTCTCTTGATATTTCTAACAATTTTTCGGTCTCATTGGCTCGTTTATCTATTGACAGTGACTTGACTACTTCGGGCGATATGGTCCCTAGATGGAGCAATTGGGTTCCCATTAAATTCAATATTCTATTTTGGAGGGTGCAACTTTAGAGTATTCCAACGCGCGTGCGCGCGTGAGAGAGAGAGAGAGAGAGAGAGAGAGAGAGAGAGAGAGGTATCACATTGGCGACAATTATGTGCCCGATTTGCTTTCATGTGGTAGAGACCATTGATCACATTTTCACTAGTTTTTCTGATTTGATGGATATTTGGAGCCAAATTGCTATTTGGTGGGGCTTACATCTTCCACACCAGATTTATGTGCAGTCCATTCTTTCTTGGCCTGATGCAGTCATGTTGAAGACATGACAAAGAAAGTTTTTTGATGTAGTTGTTTTGACAACATTTTGGTGCATTTGGAATTTTTGAAATTCCAAAATTTTTAGAACGGTTACCATTAATAAATCCTTGTTATTTGATGATGTTGTTGATCAAGTTTTCCTTGGGGTTTCTAATAAATGTAGCAAAACTAAGTTCGGTTGGACTCATTGGCTTCATAACCCTGTTAGCAAAACTAAGTTCGGTTGGACTCATTGGTTTCATAACCCTGTTTCAGCTTCTACTATCATGTAGTTGTTTCTTTTTGTATCTCATTGCTAGTTTAATAGATTTGCAGCCGTTTCAAAAAAATATACTTCTAACTTTTCCTTTTCTATAAACGTAGAATGATTCCCACCTAAGTTTTAATTTTCTTATTTCTTTTACTTGCGAATGATTCCCACCTAAGTTTTAATTTTCTTATTTCTTTTACTTGCGAGCTCTTATAAATTTAAATTGTGAGGAAAGTTATGAGATTTTTTGTCATTTATTCAAGTTGTTATGAGATATTGTTTTTTTCACGTCAAACATTACAACGTAGCTTGAATTGTCAGGAGTATGTTAATCCATTATTCATATAAAGTTAAGAAGAAAAAAAACATATTAATTATAATGACCTATAATGAAAATGTGATGTTTTTGTTTCTAAAAGAAGCAACACTATTTAGAATTGTGAAATACTTCACATGGGAAACGATTGGCTAAAAAGAAAACAAATATGAACAATTTTCTTGTTAAAATGTGCAATGAACAATTTTCTTGTTAAAATGTGCAATGAAAATTGCAATGTTTCTGTCTTGAACATTTAAGAGTCCAACATTATACATTGTAAATTACAAACTTCCATTTTAAAGCATCCAAGTTCGTACAATATTTTTTATTATATTTCTAGCAAATGTAATTTTCCACACAAAAATAAGTAAAACATAAATGGTAATTATAAGTAGAATACAAGACTAGCAATGGGCTAGCCAAACCCCCCAAAAAAAAAGGAATCGGGTGGGAAAAAGATTAAAACAAAATTGCACAAAACAAAACATGACCGAAAACACTGAATGCAAAGACCATGATTTCGAACTGTTCTGGACCTGACCAATACCCAAAAATAGTTGCCAAAACCTTTCCAAGACAGGACGGGTCTCAACCAAAGACTCAAGAAAAAGACTGTACATCTCATTGTCTAAAGGGCTATTTGGTAGGATCTGAATTTTTAATATCTGAATTTTTAAGAGGTCTGAATTTCTAAGAGAGTCTGAATTTTTACGATCTGAATTTTTAAATATTATTTGGTTGGAACATCAGAATTATAGTGATGAATAATAAAAATGACTATTTTACTCTTATGTGTTATTTTTTTTAACGGGCTTATATATACCTAAAATAAATATTGAATTTTGTCCACCTTTAGTTATGTCTAATGGGCTTATATATACCTAAAATAAATATTGAATTTTGATAAGCATGTACATCAGTTTGAATATAAGCTAACAGCATGTGTAATCTAAGGTTCATTTAGAAATACATTTCCTACAATAACAACAACGATCAACTAACAATACGATCATTTTTCACGTAACTTGCCATTAAAATCATTTTATCTTCTTAATCTAATACTAGCATTTACCAAGTTTTCGAATAGTATTGACTATAGTCTATTGTCGACACTATAATTAAGGCATCATTTAACTTACATAGGCCTAAAAGGTTAAAATAAAAGCACCTTTATGATCCATTCTTAAAGCAAGATGATCACGTTAGTTCTTTGCTGCTTGGCTCTTGTAACTTTTCTTAAAGGGTTGTCCATTTGGCCATAAAAAGGTAAAATCATGGCCCTTTTCCCCTTATCCATAGTTGATGCACCTTCATTACATTCACCTTACATGTAGAAACGCACTTGTTGGCATGATATATTCTAAACTTTTTAATAAGATGATTGATTGATATTTTATGCATTTAAGATACTTTCCGTAATTTTTTATTCATGTCCCTCCAACTCGGTTAACCCTTTATATTCAAAATAAAGTTTTTTAATTTTTACTCATTTCATCTATTAAAAATATATACTATAAATAAACTCGGTCACCTACTAATATATGGATCCATCGTTAACCATAGTCCATAATTGTATAACTAGCAAATGAGTAATCAGTAATACACTAATACATAAAAGTCATAAACCCAACTCGTAGAAAATTCCTCTCCATTGGGCCGGTAACTTCATTTTTGGGGATCATTATACCGGACTACCGGTCCTCTATTCACATGTCGCCACACAAAAGGTGCTTTATGATTTAAATATTATTTAGTTCAAATTCAAATGTTATTTTACTTTCATAATTAATTACATCACATTGTTGAAAATATAAATGTTTTATATTCAAACTTAACATTTTGTTATTATCTCTATAGTGTACTATTAAGGGTATATTGTGTCATGTATTATTGTATTGTAGAGTTTGATGTAGGTTAGAAATGTAACATGGGTTTGTCGATCCATGGGTCATTCTCATGATCAGGCTATTTATTAGGCGTTGGTGTTCGTTTCAGCTCATAACTCACACATATATTTAGAGAAACTCTCGTTTTTAGCTCTTACTGTATTACGGTTTCTAGGATTTAATTATATCTTATAAATATGAAATAAAAGGGTTTTGTGGTGATGTTTTTGTGTAATAGTTCATGTATAACGTTCTGGTTCGTAATAAATTGACTGGTCAAGCTGGAAATATATGTTCTATTTTTACATGGTATCAGTGCAAGGCTGCTCCGATTGTCGTCTGTTCGTGAATGACGGTGCTGCTAGTTGCTCTTTTGAAATAAATGTTTGTTTAATTTGTTTTTTTTTTCATTATTGTTTCTGTAAATAGAAAGGTATCCGATAAGAATAGATAACTATTTTGATTAATTGTATTTATCTTGTATCTGTTGTACAACTTACAAATCCTAAAATATAGGATCTCAATTGTAATCATCTTCAATATAAATATATCATCGTTCTCCCGTAGGAGACTTTTAAGCCCAAATAATCTGTCTTTCTTACTTGGTATCAGAGCGCATGATCTCCAAATCCTTTATACCCTTCCTGTTAAATCGACCATCCTTTGATCAATTACCATGACTACCCCCATTCTCATAAATTCCTCAAAAATAGCCACAGCAATAACCAGCAAATTGACTTGTACAAATTTTCTACTTTGGAAGGCACATGTAGTTCCAATCCTGCGAGGGGTCAAAAGTTTTGGCTACCTTGATGGAACCATAGTCATGCCAGCAACAAAAATCAATGTTGGTACAGGAGATGCAGCAAAACAAGAAGACAATCCTAAGTATGAGTTCTGGGTCACTCAAGATCAAGCAATACTTGGCGGCTTACTAACCTACATGACTGAAGAAGTGCTATCTCAACTCACAGATACGTCCAACCAACTATGGACTTCTCTCCAAACTATGTTTGTTGCTCAACATAAAGGTAACTCTATTCAGATCCGTACACAACTCTCAAATACAAAGAAAGGTGACATGAAAGCCTCTGAATACTATCAGAAGATGACTTCTCTTGCTGACACCATGGCCAATATTGGTCACCCGATGACTGATGAGGAAGTTATTGGCTATATTTTAGTCGGGTTAGGTCCAGGTCATGGAGACCTGTTTACAGCCATCACGGTTCTAAGTAACACCCAAGAAGTCAAGCTGTCAGAATTCTACTCATATCTCATAGCTCATGAAGGCAAGACAACATCGATGAATGGATCAACAGATTTTGTAACCTCTGCCAACTCTGTTGCAAAGTAGGAGACTAGTAACCCTCGAAAGGCTCAAGGCAATAACAGGTACAATAATTTAAACCATAGCAGTAACCAGAGAAACAATTATCGCAACAATGGCAACTGTGGTTGAGGACGTGGCAGAGGAAGACAATATGGTGGAGGCCCAAGGTGTCAAGTTTGTGGCATACCAGGACACACAGCTTTGAACTGCAGGAATCGGTTCAATCACGCATATCAAACCGATGAGTATCATGGCGGGAATAGCGCCATGTATGGGAGTTACACCCATGATCCAAATGTTGGATTAGTGTCTAAGCCCGTAACCATATTTGTCAAGTACTTGACCCGATTGTGCATGGTCCTTTTGGGTTGCCTTCACCAAAGCAACTTGACTGGAGAAATAATAGAGAAAGAGGTTATTATGATTTATTAATATGTTATAAGAATAATATATTAAAGGAGAAATCATATTTGTTTAATTAATATTGGTCAATAATTAATTAAGAATTAATTTTGTGATCAAGTGTAATTAATTAAACTAGAGGGGCTGAATTGTAATTATGTGATAGTTACAAAGTAGGGTAATGGTTATCCTAGATATGGTTTGGACGAATTCAAGGGGAGAAGGATCCTTGAAATCGTCCAAGGATAAGGGATTTCAAGGCTTATCTTATGGTTACTTGGTGGGCAAGCAACTAGATAAGGATAAGCACTGAAACCCTAATCTCTACACCTATATAAAGATTCCTAAGGCCATAAGAATTCGTCCATGCCTTGCAAAAGGGTTCTTAGGGCCGATTTCATACCTCCTCCCTCTCTCTCTTGTCTCTCCATTTTCTCTTGGTGTTTGTGAGTCATTAGAGGTACTACACTTGTGGTACTTGCTTTCAAGACTTAGGGTTTGAAGATTTAAGTTGTTATTGCAATATAACAACAAGAGGTATGTAATCTATCCTACTATATGAATTTCGATAATACTAGGGCATATTAGGGTTTCTTTATGTGTTCATAATGTTGTGTATCTAATAGTGAAAACATAGATCCAATTCTAGGGTTGCATGCACACATAGGATTGTTTGTATAAAACCCATCAATGGTATCAGAGCCTTTTGTTAACTTGTTTTCAATTAGTATTATACAATTGTATGAACTTGACATATTAGGGTTTATAGCTAATAAACCCTAGGAGGCTAGGATTTTCGAGATTAGGGTTCCTAAACCCTAATTTGCGAAGTATTTGAAAGGGTTTTCAAATCCTTTCCTTTAGCCCCAAGATTTCGAAATCTAGGGTTAGCAAACCCTAGGATTTTCGAGATTAGCCCCCTCCCCAAGATAAGATCCTAAGTTTTAGGGATTTGGATTATCCCATATCTTGAAATTATCCTTTAATGGTTATATATGGTAATTAAAGATTTTGAATTATCCTATCCCATGATTTTCGAAATTTAGAGGGATTAAAAAGATTAGGATAAAATTAATTGTTTAATTGGTAATTATCCTTCATGATTTAAATAATCCCTTATGATTTAATAATTTAAATTAATAGTTTAATTCAGGATAATTATTAAATCAAGAGTTTTAATATTTAAAATTTTAATTTAAATAGTCTTAAATTTCGAAAATCTTAAAGTGAGATTAAAACCTAATTGTTTTGAAAAGTTTCAAAACCTGCACTCAAGTTTTGGAATTTAAATTGTTTGATTAAAAGTTTAATTTTGAAAGTCTAAATTCTAAAACCCTAATTTTGAAAAGTTCAAATTTCACCCTTATGGCTTTATTAAATTAATTAAGTGTATAATTAAAAGAGAGTTAATAAATCCATAATGATATGGTTTATATTTAATTAAAAGTGTTATTTATAAAATTTAAACCACCTAGTATTTTAAAAGTGTAAAATACACCCTTATACTATGTATAACATTAAAAGTCTAATATTATATATGTATAACTAAAATGCTAGTCTTACCGTTAGTAGGCCTCATTCACGAAGCCAATCTATAAGGGGGTATAAGGTTATGGCCTATAAAATGGCCGTTTAATGGGTATCCACTCTTACGCACCGCTTCCTTGATTGGTGGAGGGTCGTTAGCTGAACGGGTAGGATAGGGCAATCCTTTCTTCATTAATAAGTATAATGAATCTATGTAAAGTAACTAAACGCTTTTGCAAATTCCCAATTCTAGTTACTTTAGGCAAAAAGTGAAATTGATGCAATCCCATGAAATTGAACTTTGCACCCTTGCAAAGAAGTTAGTGGAGCGTGTGTGGTTAACCGGCACACTAATTGGTTCTAAGCAAAGGTGGCAAAGGGTGACTCATTGTTTGTCATAGTTCGATGGAGCGTGTGTGGTTTACCGGCACATCGAATAGGTGACTGTAACAATGAGGGCACCATGTAGATTTGCATGGTTATTCAAACCCACTTTGTGTTCCTCGGCATCCCAGTTACAAACGAGAGGGGCATATCGAGATTTAAACATGTCAGTGAATAGTTCAATGAATCTCAAAGGAAATCTAGGAATTCTTAATACATTTAAAACTTAAGCCTTTATGTTTTTCATGGTGAAGAATTAGTGAATCGTCATTCACTTACCTCTAAATTATTTGCATGTTGGATTACAGAATCCCTCTTCTAATGTGTAAATAATGTTGTTGGATCCTAGCCTTAATGTCTCATTTTAGTGTTTCATTAAGGATTCAATAAACTAACTTGAAATTTCCCCCGTTTTGTAGATGTCTGATTCTAACCGTGGTCTTCCCGAATCCCAAGGAAAAGGTGTTCCTGTTGAAAGTGAAAGCTTGTTCCAAAGTGAAGGATCAATGTGGACTAGCTTGATTTCACTTCCTCATCCTCCTCCTGTTGTTCTCCCCGACCCACAAGAATGAAGATTTGAAAGGTTCAAGGTCACCGAAACCCTATTGGCAATGGAACATGAAGATGGTAAACCCGTGTGTGCTCACGTCTTGGGGATGAAATCACACATTGATAGGTTGATTATGTTGGGTGCGTCTTTCCCCAATAAGTTGGCTGTGGACTAGGTTCTTCAGTCACTCCCTGAATCATATGATAAGTTCAAAAGAGAGTATTATATGATGGATATTGACACAACCCTCATTGACTTAACTTACATGCTTATTGCTGCTGAATCAGAAATGATTTGGCGAAGTAATGAAGCATATTTGTCTGGTAATTTAACCAACCATGCTTCAGTAGACATTCTTGGAGAACCCACCTGTTTCTGCTGTCAAGAGAAAGGGAAATGGATATGAAGCTGCCTAAAGGACCTGAAGAGTCTAAAAGATGGGAGAGTCAAGAAGTATGGCTCTACTTCAGGTATAAAATCCACTATCTAACTCCATTTAAATTCTTATTCTTTATACATAATGTGATAAGATTACATTTGCATGTTTTGCAGGATTAGAGAAAAGAGAGGAAGTTTGATGGAAGAGCAAGATGAGTCTGATCACGAAGAAATGGATTACGATCGCATGGATTCGAAGATCAGATTTTGAGCTAGGAAGTTATGATAGATTTGTTAGGAGTATTTGATTACATAGTTTTTCAGTCGAATTTTGCATTATAGGGACATGTTTTCCGCTGTTTTTATGAATAAAATAAAATTTGGTTTTATCTTATTTGTTTATCCTTACAATGGCGTATATGAAAAATTGATGTTTATGTACTTCTATTATTAGAAAAATGGATATGATTCTTAATTAGTTTATTTGTGGAAGTGTCAAGAGTTTACCAAATAGGGAGAGTTTCTCATCGCCCAAGTTTCAAGTGGATAGAAACTTGTAATCGTGCAATAAGTATTGTATGATAAATGAGAAATTTCACATTTGGGAAATTTAGACTAATTTTGACAAAGTGTTGATTTAAGGACTAAGAGATCGAGTGCACTAGGTCGTACGTTGATCAAGTCTACCACAAGAGTGACAAAGATATTCGTCATGATTTACTAAAGTTTAGTGAATATTGTTATACTTATAAGATTGAGTATAATTATGGGTTGATTAAAAGAGTTTCAATCAATAGCAGAACGAATAAGAAGAATCAAGCAAGCAGAAAGATAAAAGTTTCTCTATTCTAAGAAGAAGGGAGAGTACATTTTATTATGTTTAATGATAGGTCTTAATGATTAAGAACCATATCTCAATTGATCCTCTAAGTGAGTCTTAGTACAATTTGTATGTCCAAGAAGAGGAATCGAGAATTGTGGAAATGGTTAAATCAAAAAGTCAATCATACTTCGTTCCAATATCAAGTCTTAGAGTTATACTCCATGATTGTGAATTGAGTGACAAGTCTTAAGAAGGTCTATAACATTCATTAAATGTGGAATTTGGAAAAAGGGTTTTCTTATTCTTGCACATTTGAAATTGGTAAGTTGTGATGTCTTGGATAAGACGAAGACCAACTAGGACCAATTATGTGAAGTGTTTTGTCTGGATAAAAGCTACACTAACTATTGAATATTTGTTTGTCAAGAAATGTTTCTTGACAAGAGAAACTTATATGTCAAGGAGTCAGCGGGAGTCTTAATGGTCTTGAAAGGTTTCAAGAACAAATAAAGAATAGACCTTATCAATCATCCCTAGCACATGACTTGAGGTTTACAACCTATCGTGTTGACACTAATTTTGTTTCTGTGCCATTCCAATTGAGTTAATTATGCATGTGAGTTCTACGAGTTCTCAATGGATTGTATAGGGGCAAGGCACCCTGTTCAATGGAAAGTACATTGAAATGAAGGGGTGGGTTGTTCAATAACTTGGAAGTAATGATGGGACCCTTGATGGTAAGAAATTAAGAAGAACAAGTTCTATCCATAAGAGTTTGGATTTGTCACTGACATTATCTTGTGATTATGGTTATGACGAATTCACATGGATGGAAACGTATACACCACAAAATCTAAGTGTCATAAGGTTTCTTTCATTTATGAGAATAATTGTGAGGAAAAGCTTCCACTAAGAGAGATTTTGAAGATAGCATTATGTAATTTGGGTTTCTCAAATTGAACTATGATTACGACATACCTCTTCATAGTTCGAATTGTGGGAAATGGCAAATGGGTCTGAACCTTTTAGACTTATTGATATGAGTCCTAGAATCATTTAGACATATACATATGAGCTGTCCAAGGAAAAGTGTATGAATTTGAGAAGCTTAGATAAAGTCTTATCGAAGCATTTAGTATTAGAAATATGAACTTAAGAAATTGTTTTCTAGAAGTTCAGCTGATTTCTGAATACATGTCGAAGCTAGTGGGAGCATAAGTATTATGGTGGTAAAGAAATAATCATCATGTAAGTGGGAGCATGATTATTATGGTAAGTATTGCAAGTTAGCAATATTAATTATAGAAAACAAGAGTTATGCTTTGCAAAGTCGTAAGGGTTGAAAAGTAGTTTTGCTATAATTAAGGGAGAGTATATTGTACTTCGTTTCAAAGTATAAAGCTTAGATTGAGAAATTTTAATAAATTTAGTCAAAGGATACATAGTGTGTTCTTAAATTTCGATTATGATTATGACATCCCTCTTCATAGTTCGAATTGCAAGAACGTGACACATAAAATATCATGGCAGAAGATTGATAAAGTATCGTATCTTTATGTAAGACATTATGCATCGTGTCCCATACGCTTTGGGTATAGGAACAATTGCATATGCTATAACATTTGACCGTTCTAAAATTTTCCAAATGCCAAAGGCATTAAGAGGGAAAAGGGACTAGAACTGGTTTTGACTGAAATAATTAAACAACTATCAAAGGACGATCCAACGTTCGTTGAGGATTGGTCGCTTGTGAGTAGTTGGAAGTATGGTATTGGATGGACCATATCGACATTATCATGAATAGATAAGATTCTATTAAGAATGAGTTGTCATATGGTAAATATGGAAATGTTTCCATATGGAGAGTTGGATATTAAGAGTCTATGTCTAGATTAGAAAATTTTATGCAAAAGAATGTTCAAAGGAATGTACTTTGAGTGAGAGACATCACATCTATAGAATTGTTCTGTAACAATTTTTGATAGAGTACCTTGTAATTTTGTTGGCCGAGTCTTTGTGATTTTGTGCCGTGACTTCACAAGAGGATCATTGCATAAAATATTAGAATTTGACATATTCTAAAAGGTGGCAAGAATTTGGTATTCTTACACTAATTATAAGGATTGGGGATTGTGAAATGAGTTTCATTTGAAAAGTTTTTCAATTGATCTATTTCGCAAAGTTTGGACCATAGGAAACCAAAATGTGCATGCTTGGAGCATGGGACAATTGTGGTTATGGTTCGAGTTATAAAGTTGATTATTTGAATCATTAAACAATGGATAATGAGTAATCAATATGGTGATTAAATAAAGGTGTTTTATTTATACTCACAAGTTTAGGGTTATATAAGATTAAGCATTATCATTGTGTTTCTCTTTGCATGTTTTGACTTCCAGAATAATTGAGTTTATTAAGAATAATCGAATTATTCAAACAGTCCACAGTCGGTCATACGTTGGAAGTAGGTATGAATGAAGACTGTCATGAATTGGTTTGTAGATTGTCTAAGGTGTATTAGACATAGCAAAGGTTTGCTACAACGTTCATGAGTGCTTATGAATATGATTTTGATCATTAGATTAAACCCACGCTCACCTAGATTGTTTCATGAATTTTTTCACGAGCAATTGGTGAGATGATCATATCTTGTATTCTTGAAACCGAGATGTGTGAGTTGTATCTTGCGAATCGGTTGCACATTGATAATATTTAAATGCACCAGTAATTTGGTGTTATAAAACTTATTGTTGTGTGTGATTTGGTGAGTGAGTGCAAGCAAACATTAAGTCAAAGTTTATCCATTCCTTTTACCCAAAGTGGATAAAATCGATATCTGTGGGCCCTTCGATGATTTAGTGATGACAAACATAAATGCTCGGCCGGGCTAGGGCTAATTTGATTTGTTTAATTAGTCAGTCGTCGTAAATCGGAAATCGAGAAACAAAACATAAATTGAGAGAATGATTTCAATTCATGTCTCACGTCTATACGATATCTAGAATGAAGGAATATATGATCCCTTATCTAAAGGACAAGTTACTAATCGGGTTGTACTTGCTATTATAGTTGATGGGTTTTAGGTAAAACAAATAAACTAGAAAAACAATTCCTAAGTTCACATGCAACCTACTTTGGATCTATGTTTTATCTATTGAACATACAACTTTGAATTGCAAAACAAGAACCCTAGAGGAGAGAGGCTATAAACGAAATTTACAACCTAGGGTTTAGAAATTACATACCTTTCAATTGTTATAGTAAACAATTGATAATTCCCTTGATCTTGATCTTGATCTTCTTGGAAGCTTAGCACCACAAGTGTAATGCCTCTAATGGAATCACACCCAAACTAGCAAGAAGGAAATTAGAAGGAGAGAGAGGGAGTATGCAATTTTCATCCCTAAGGGTTTCTTCCAAAGAAAGAGTCACCAAAATGTGAACCAGGAGGCTCCTTATATAGTTGAGGGATCTAGGGTTTAGGAAAAACCCTAATGCTCCTTGCTTAGGGCCTAAGCAATGCCAAAGGCCTTATCCAACCCCCCTTGGACGAAATCCTTAGGGTTTCCCCTATAGATTTCGTCCACCTCCTTCCAAGGAGGTTCTGGAGCCTTCCACTCAACTATTAGATAATTGTAAACTAGTCCCTGCACTTTATAATTAATTCTTTTAACCCCAAAATTAATTCTAATTAATTTCTGGCTAACAATTAATTAAACTAAATGATTTCTTATTAATATATTAATCTTTTAACATATTAATAAATTCATTTATATTAATTTATTAATCTTATAATAAATTAATATCTCTCCTTTCATAATTTCCTTGTCCGGTTGCTAGGTTTGAAGGCAACCCAAAAGGACTGTGCTGCTATCAATTCAAGTATATACCAATTATAGTTATGGGCTTAGACACCTAATCCAACAGTCTCCCACTTGGATAAGTTTGTAACTATAATTGCTAGTATGCCTTCTAAATTTGACCAGCAAATTGTAGCTTCCAAAAAGCTGCTGCCGAACTCTGACCCAGTCAGTTACGAGTCCTAAGATAAGAGATCACATGACCCTTCATTCTCCTAGATATCTCTAGAAATAAGACATGGAATATAATCAATCTCTTTGTCCAAAATCTATGTTTCCCGATTTCTGATTTGTGATGATATAGGACTTCTAATCGAACACATCAATTAGTCCTGGCTGGGCCCAGCACATAAGTCAACACCAAATCATCGAGGGGCCCACAGATATCGCTTTCCGGTTAAGGAAAAAGGAACGAATAAACATTGACTCATATGCTTGTATCTTTTACTCATCAAACCATACATGACAATACGTTTTATAACACCAAGTTACTGATGCGTTTTCGTATCACCAATGTATAGCCGACTTGCAAATTACAACTCATATATCTCTGTTTCAAGATCATAGATATTATCGTCTCAGTATTACTCGTGATGAATTCCATGAAATAATACTCTGAGCATGGGTTTATCCAATACTCAAATCTCAATTTCTGAGTACTCATGAACGTTGCAACAAATCTATTGCCATGTCTATCCTTAGACAATTCTACAATCCAGTTCATGACAGTCTTGATTCACTACTTACTTCCAAAAGTACGAGCGACTGTGGAGTTTGAATAATCTTATTATTCGGGAAGTCAAAACATGCAAAGTGAAATGCAATAATAATATTAATCCTATATGGCAATAAAACCACTCTTATTTAAACACCATATTGATTACTCATTATTCATTGCTTATAGTTTCAGAAAATCAACTTATTACTTGAATTATAACCACAATTGTCCCATGCTCCAAGCATGCACACTTTGGTTTCCTATGGTCCATACTTTGTGAAATAAATCAATTGAAAAACCTTTCCAATGATGCTCATTTCACAATTCCCAATCCCTATTATTAGTGTTAGAACACAAGGTTCTTGCAACTACTAGAATATGCTAGATTCTAACATTTTATGCAACGATCCTTTCGCAAAGTCATAGCACAAAAGTCACCAAGACTTTGGCCAATGAAATTACAAAGTACTCTATCGGAAATTGTTACAAGATAATTCCATAGACGTGAAGTCTCACATTCAAAGTGCATTCCTTTGAATATCCTTCTTGCATAAAAGTTTCTAATCTAGACACAGACTCTCAACATCCAACTCCCAATATGGAGACATTTCCATATTTGCCATATGACAGCTTATTCTTAATAGAATCTTATCTATTCATAATAATGTCAATATAGCCCATTCAGTACTATACTTCTAACTACTCACAAACGACAAATCCTCAGTGAACCTCAGATTTTCCTTTGATAGTTGTTTAATTATTTTAGTCAAAACCGATTCTAGTTCCTCTTAATGCCCTAGGTATTTGGAAAATTTTAGAATGGTAAAATATTACAGCATATGCAATCGATCCTATACCCGAAGCGTATTGGACATGATGCATAATGTCTCACATAAAGAAGTGATACTTTATCATCCTTCTGCCATAATATTTTATGTGACCTGTTCCCACAATTCGATCTATGAAGAGGGATGCCGTGATCATAATCGAATTTGAGAATGCACTATATATCCTTGACTAAATTTATTAACATTTCTCAATCTAAGCTTTAGAATTTTGAAATGAAGTATAATATTCTCTCCCTTAATTATAGCAAAACAACTTTTCAAACATTACAACTTTGCAAAGTGAATCTTTGTTTTCTATAATTAATATGGCTAACTCGCAATACTTTACCATAATAATCATGCTCCCACTAACATGATGATTATTTTCTTACCAGCATAACACTTATGCTCCCACTAGCTTTGACATGTATTCAGAAAACAATTAAACTTCCAGAGAACAATGCTTATTGAATTCCTTAAGTTCATATTTCTAATACCTAATGCTTTGATAAGCCTTTATCAAAGCTTCTTAAAATCATACACCTTTGCCTTAGAAAGCTCATATGTGTGTCTAGACAAATTCAGAACTTATGTCACTAAGTCCCAAATGTTCAGACTAATTGTCAAATCTCATAATTCGAACTATGGAAAGGGATGCCGTAGCCATAATCGAATTTGAGAATACAATTTACACAATTGCTATCTTCTTAAAATCTCTCTTAGTGAAAGCATTTCCTCACAGTCATTTTCATGAAGGAGGTAATCTTATGACACTTAGATTTTGTGGTGTATAAGTTCCTATCCATGTGAATTTGTCAAAACCAAAGTTTGTGACAAATCCAAACTCATATGGACTGAACTTTCTCAATCTCGATTTCTTGCCTCATGGTAACACGAGTGCCCACCATGTCTTCCAAGTGGTTTATCAACTCATCCTTACTTATCAATGTACTTTCCATTGATCAAGGTGCTATGTCTTTATGCATTCACATGAGAACTCATAGAACTCACTTGCATAATTAATTCAATTGGAATGGCATAGAAAAGGAGTATGTCATCCATGATAGGCTATAAACCTCAAGTCGTGTGCTAGTGATGATCGATAAGGTTTAGTCTTGATTAGTTCTTGAAACCTTTTTCAAGATCATTAAAACTCCCACTGATCTCTTGACATATACGATTCTCTTGTCAGTAAACTTTCCTCGACAAAACAAATATTCAAGAGTTAGTGTGGTTCTTATCAAGACAAAACACTTCACAAAATTTGTCCTAGTTGGTCTTTGTCTTATCCAAGACAACTTACAAATTTTAAATGTGCAAGAATAAGAAAACTTTTCCAAATTCCACATTTGATGAGTGTTATAAACCTTCTTGAGACTTGTCACTCAATTCACAATCTTGGAGTATAACTCTAAGACTTGATGTTGGAACGAAGTATGATTGACTTCTTGATTTTAACCATTTCCACAATTCTCGATTCCTCTTCTTAGACATGCAAATGTACTAAGACTTACTTAGAGGATCAATTGAGATATGGTTCCTAATCATTAAGACTTATCATAAAACACAATAAAAGTTACTCTCCCTTCTTCTTAGAATAGAGATACTTTTATCTTTCTGCCTACTTGATTCTTCTTATTCGTTCTGCCATTGATTGAAATTCTTTCAATCAACTCAGAATTATATTTAATCTTATAAGCATAACCATATTCACTAAACTTTAGTAAATCATGACGATTATCTTTATCACTCTCGTGGTGAACTTGATCAATGTACAACCTAGTGTACTTGATCTCCTAGTCCTTCTCTTGACACTTTGTCAAAGAATTAGTCTAATTTCCAAATATGAAGTTTCTCATTCATCACGCAATCAAGTTGCATGACTCCAAGTTTCTTTCCAATTGAAGCTTGGGCGATGAGAATCTTTCCTCATTTGGCAAATTCTCGACATTTCCACAAATGACATAATTAAGAATCAAATCCATTATTGATAACAATACATCAATTTTTCATAACAACTTCATTGCAAGGATATATAAAATTATTCAAACCAAAAATTTTTATTTTATTCATAAAAGCAGCGGAAAACATGTCCTTACAATGCAAAATTCAAATGAAAAACTATGCAATCATATGCTCCTAACAAATCTATCATAACTTCCTAAGCTCAAAATCTGATCTTCGAATTCATGCGACCAAAATCCATTTCTTCGTGATCAGACTCATCTTGCTCTTCCATCAAACTTCCTCTCTTTTCTCTAATCCTGCAAAACATGCAAATGTAATCTTATCACATTATGAATAAAGAATAGGAATTTAAATGGGGTTAGATAGTGGATTTTATACCTGAAGTAGAGCCATACTTATCGACTCTCCCATCTCTTAGACTCTTCAGGTCCTTCGGGCAGCTTCGTATCCATTTCCCCTTTCCTTGGCAGCAGGAACATGTGGATTCTCCTAGATTGTCCACGGAAGCATGGTTGGTTGAATTATCAGACAAATATGCTCCATTACTTCGCCAAATCATTTCTGATTCAGCAGCAATAAGCATGTAAGTCAAGTCAATGAGGGTTGCGTCATGCTTCATCATATGGTACTCTCTTACGAACTCATCATATGATTCAGGGAGTGACTGAAGAATCCAGTCCACAACCAACTTATTTGAGATAGACGCACCCAACATAATCAACCTATCAATGTGCGATTTCATCCCTAGGATGTGAGCACACACGGGTTTACCATCTTGATGTTCCATTGCCAATAGGGATTCGGCGATCTTGAACTTTTCAAATCTTCGATCATCTGGGTTAGGGAGAACAACGGGAGGAAGAGGAGGAAGTGAAATCAAGCTAGTCCACATTGATCTCTCACTTTGAATCAAGCTTTCACTTTCATTAGGAACACTTTTTCCTTGGGATTCGGGAATACCACGGTTAGAGTCAGACATCTACAAAACGGGAGAAATTCAAGTTAAGTTGATTAGAACTCTTGATGCAACACCCAAATGAAACATCAAGCTAGGATCCAACACAATACTCTACAACCTAGAAGAGGGATGCCGTAATCTAGTTGCAGAATATTTGAAGGTAGGTAAATGACGATTCACCAATTTCCACCATGAAAAACAAAAAGGAAGATTAAGTTTTAAAGGAATTGAAACTCCTAGATCTTTTGAGATTCATTGAACTTTTCAATGGCATGTTTAATCTCGATTATGCCCTACTATTTGTGACTGGGATGCCGAGGATCACAAATAAGGTGTGAATAACCATACGAATCACGTGGTGCACCCAATGCTACAATCACCTAATCAATGTGCCGGTTAGCCACACACGCTCCATTGATCTATGACAAACATGGAGTCACCCTTAGCTACCAATGTCATCCCCAAATTAGTGTGCCGGTTAACCACACACGCTCCACTAACGTTTGACAGGGGTACGAAGTGTAATTCTATGGATTAGCATACAATTTCACATTTTTCCTAAAGTAACTATGATTTGGGAATTTGAAAAGGCATTTAGTTACTTTGTACTTCATTATACTTATAATGGAAGGTTTCTATCCTATCTTACCCGTTCGGCTAACGACCCTCCACTAGTCAAGAGTGCGGTGGGTAAGAGTGGATACCCATTCAATCGACATATTATAGGCAATTTCCTTAAACACCCCTTATAGACCAGCTTCGTGAATGAGGCCTACTAACGGTAAGACTGACCATATTCTTATACATATATAATATTTAACTTTTAATTATAATATACATATAAGGTGTGTTTTTAAAACATTTTAAAACTCCAAGGGTTTATATAAATTTTTCAAAATTTAAACTATTAAATTTTAAATTTAAGTAAACCAATTAATTAGATTTAATATTTATCTATTAATTAACTTTTAATTAATTTATTAAATCTTTTAAGGATTATCTAATTAAATTAAACAATTAACTTAATCCTAATCCATATCCCTTCTAGATTTCAAAAATATGGGGATAGGATAATTTCCTTAATTTTTTCTCAACCAAATAACTAGATTTAATATTTGTCTATTAATTAACTTTTAATTAATTAATTAAATCTAGTAAGGATTATCTAATTAAATCAAACACTTAATTTAATCTTAATTCATATCCCTTCTAGATTTCGAAAATATAGGGATAGGATAATTTCCTTATTTATCTCAATTATCCAATAAGGCAACTATTATCCAAAACAAAGAAACCTTAAAATAGGGAGCATATTTCGAAATTACAAGGGGAGGAGGCTAGGGTTTTGGAAACCCTAACCCTAATTTCGACTAGGGTTCATGGAGGCTAGGGTTTTCGAAAACCCTTTGCACCAAAACCCTAAAATCGAAAATTTTGGCCTTTAGGGTTTAATGGCTATAAACCCTAATTTGCAATTCAACTATTATAGAAATTCATTTAAAACAACCTGGCTCTGATACCACTGATGGGTTTTAGGTAAAACAAATAAGCTAGAAAAACAATTCCTAAGTTCACATGCAACCTACTTTGGATCTATGTTTTATCTATTGAACATACAACTTTGAATTGCAAAATAAGAACCCTAGAGGAGAGAGGCTATAAACGAAATTTACAACCTAGGGTTTAGAAATTACATACCTTTCAATTGTTATAGTAAACAATTGATAATTCCCTTGATCTTGATCTTGATCTTCTTAGAAGCTTAGCACCACAAGTGTAATGCCTCTAATGGAATCACACCCAAACTAGCAAGAAGGAAATTAGAAGGAGAGAGAGGGAGTATGCAATTTTCGGCCCTAAGGGTTTTTTCCAAAGAAAGAGTCACCAAAATGTGAACCAGGAGGCTCCTAATATAGTTGAGGGATCTAGGGTTTAGGAAAAACCCTAATGCTCCTTGCTTAGGGCCTAAGCAATGCCAAAGGCCTTATCCAACCCCCCTTGGACGAAATCCTTAGGGTTTCCCCTATAGATTTCGTCCACCTCCTTCCAAGGAGGTTCTGGAGCCTTCCACTCAACTATTAGATAATTGCAAACTAGTCCCTGCACTTTATAATTAATTCTTTTAACCCCAAAATTAATTCTAATTAATTTCTGGCTAACAATTAATTAAACTAAATGATTTCTTATTAATATATTAATCTTTTAACATATTAATAAATTCATTTATATTAATTTATTAATCTTATAATAAATTAATATCTCTCCTTTCATAATTTCCTTGTCCGGTTGCTAGGTTTGAGGGCAACCCAAAAGGACTGTGCTGCTATCAATTCAAGTATATACCAATTATAGTTATGGGCTTAGACACCTAATCCAACAATAGTTACTAGACTTATCCAAGTGGGGGACTGTTGGATTAGTGTCTAAGCCCGTAACCATATTTGTCAAGTACTTGACCCGATTGTGCATGGTCCTTTTGGGTTGCCTTCACCAAAGCAACTTGACTGGAGAAATAATAGAGAAAGAGGTTATTATGATTTATTAATATGTTATAAGAATAATATATTAAAGGAGAAATCATATTTGTTTAATTAATATTGGTCAATAATTAATTAAGAATTAATTTTGTGATCAAGTGTAATTAATTAAACTAGAGGGGCTGAATTGTAATTATGTGATAGTTACAAAGTAGGGTAATGGTTATCCTAGATATGGGTTGGACGAATTCAAGGGGACAAGGATCCTTGAAATCTTCCAAGGATAAGGGATTTCAAGGCTTATCTTATGGTTACTTGGTGGGCAAGCAACTAGATAAGGATAAGGACTGAAACCCTAATCTCTACACCTATATAAAGATTCCTAAGGCCATAAGAATTCGTCCATGCCTTGCAAAAGGGTTCTTAGGGCCGATTTCATACCTCCTCCCTCTCTCTCTTGTCTCTCCATTTTCTCTTGGTGTTTGTGAGTCATTAGAGGTACTACACTTGTGGTACTTGCTTTCAAGACTTAGGGTTTGAAGATTTAAGTTGTTATTGCAATATAACAACAAGAGGTTTGTAATCTATCCTACTATATGAATTTCGATAATACTAGGGCATATTAGGGTTTCTTCATGTGTTCATAATTTTGTGTATCTAATAGTGAAAACATAGATCCAATTCTAGGGTTGCATGCACACATAGGATTGTTTGTATAAAACCCATCACCAAATTGGTATCTTGACACCAGAGCAATGGATCACCTTACAAGAGACCTTGACCGTTTGCCTATTAATCCTGAACGCTACCAAGGAAAAAATCAACTTCAATGTGTTTTGTTCTTGCATGTAACACATGATTTGCTGTTAGATAGGTAGCACCTAAATTATCACACCACAAAACTGGCACACTCCAAGTTCCTTGAGTAATGATTGTACCCATCCACTTACCAGATGCACCGACTTCCACTGGTACAACTACAGTGGCCGCCGGTACAGCCCATGAAGACTCCACACCAGTGTCACTTGCTCCATCTAGTTCACCGGTACCATCTAGTCCAGATGTCCCTCCAACCAACTCATTTGTCGCTCCTTCTGGTAAAGTTACACGAAGTCAAGTCGATTTTTTTTCCCAAAATAGTTTTTTGATGGAACAATTCTTTATAATCTGAATAGACGTGCCTTTCTTGCTGAACCTACATCACATCAGCATGCTCTTGCTGATTCTAAATGGCGTAGTGCTATGGAGGATGAATTTACTGCATACAGAAAAATAACACCTGATCCTTAGTACCTAAACCACATGGGGCAAACATTGTTGGGTGTAAGTGGATTTTTAAAACCAAACTTAATCCCGATGGCTCTCTTGATAAACACAAGGCGCGTTTAGTTGCTCGTGGGTTTACTCAACAATATGGTGTTGATTATCATGATACATTTAGTCCGGTAGTCAAATCTGCTACTGTTCGTTTAGTTCTTGCCCTTGTCGTCTCCAAAAGTTGGCACTTACGACAAATTGATGTTAGCAATGCCTTCTTACATGGGTTCTTAAACGAGGATGTTTATATAAAACAACCTCCCGGTTTAGAAGATTCTCGTCATCCTCATTATGTATGCAAACTTCAGAAGGCTATCTATGGGCTTAAACAGTCACCCCGTGCTTGGTTCTCTCGCTTGAGTGAAAAATTGTATCATCTTGGCTTCCGTTCATCTAAGGCTGATACTTCCTTGTTTGTGTTTCACCATGGCAAGCATATTGTCTACATGTTAGTCTATGTAGATGACATCGTTATTGCTTGATCTTCCAAATCGCTCGTGGATCAGCTTGTGAGGAATCTTTCCTTGTCTTTTCCTATTAAAGATCTTGGCCGCCTCCATTATTTTCTTGGGATTGAAGTCACTCACAATTCAGGGGGAATTACATTATTTCAACACAAGTATGCCTCTGATCTTATTCATCGAGCTCATATGGAGAATTGTAATAGTGTATCAACCCCCATGTCTGTCACAGATAAACTTGCAAAGGATTCTGGTAAAGTTTTAAGTGATGAGGATGCTTTCAAGTATAGGAGCATGGTTGGAGGTTTAAAATATCTTACCTTAACACGACCTGATATTTCATTTGCAGTCAACAAGGTTTGTCGGTATCTCTCAAAACCTACCGATATGCATTGGGAGGCGGTAAAACGTATACTTAGGTATATAAAAGGCACAGTTAATGTTGGACTTAATATTCAGAAGTCTAATTCTACACTACTTAGTGTCTTTACAGATGCAGATTGGGCTGGTTGCTTAGATTATCACAGATCCACCAGAGGTTTTGCGGTGTTCTTAGGACCAAATTTGATCTCATGGAGTTCTCGTAAGCAACCTACAATATCTCGTTCAATTACAGAGGCAAAATACAAGGCATTGGCAAATGGTACTGCTAAAGTAATATGGGTACAATCATTACTCAAAGAACTTGGAGTGTGCCAACCAAGGCCACCAGTTTTGTGGTGTGATAATTTAGGTGCTACCTATCTAACAGCAAATCCTGTGTTTCATGCAAGAACAAAACACATTGAAGTTGATTTTCACTTTGTTAGAGAAAAGGTAGCAATAGGGGCTCTTGATGTTAGATTTATTTCTACTAATGATCAGATAGCCGATGGATTTACCAAACTAGTTACTCGTGATATGCCAGATCGTATGAAGTACAACCTTAATCTTGTGACGGTTAAGATTGAGGGGGAATGTAAACAGAAGGGTATCTGATAAGAATAGATAACTATTAAGATCAATTATATTTATCTTGTATCTGTTGTACAACTTACAAATCCTAAAATATAGGATCTCAATTGTAATCATCTTCAATATAAATATATCATCGTTCTCCTGTAGGAGACTTTTAAGCCCAAATACTTTATCTTTCTTACTGTTTCTACATAGATTTAACATCAAGTGTGACGATCTAGGATTTCCTAGTGATTCCTTATAAATCTTTAATTGTTTGTGTTATATATAGGGTTTCTTTGTTAGAATCTTATATATCCGACACTAATTGTGTCAACATATGGTTTCTTCATTACGTTCTATTTTAATCTTCCTTGCTTCTTGTTCTTTATTTCCGTGAGTTGTCTGTTTCTGTGCATGTCTGAAGACATCATCTATTAGACTTTTGAGATATTTGAAGTATAGTCCTAGAAAATGTGTTTTTATTTCTAAGACAAATTCTTTTGAACTGGTTAGTGCTAAGTATCTTACTACTAGAAGGCATGTAACATGATATTTGGTGTATTTTGGAGGTTCACTTGTTTCTTGGAAAAGTAAGAAACAAACACAATGAGATCAACCACATTTGACACTCTTGTGATATGTATAGATTTGGTAATGTGTTTGATATGCATGGTGCCTCATAAACTTTAATGGAAATAAATTGCCACCAAATCGATAGCGTGACTTGAGTATCAATTCTCACAAAAACTGTAACTTTTTGATGCATGCATAATAACATTTCCTTTTTGCATTAACAAACAACCCAGACCTATACATAGACCCGATGCATTACTATACACTAAAAAGTCTTATAAAACCTCCAATAATGGTAACACTAGAGATTCAAATTTCAAATTCTTTATTGAATTAGAGTATTCTTCTTGCTTAATTGTTCACTCAGGCTATTCTTCCCTTTGAGTCAACGTTTTTAATTAAACGAAATTTTTGCAAAGAGTATTTAATTATCCCATACAATTGAGAAAACTTCAAATTTCTGATGGCTTCTAAAGAGGTTCCCAACAAAGTGTCTCTTCCACCTTGAATTGATCCACTCTAGCTTTATCGAATATGATTATATCTCCTAAAAGTTGTATTTACCTTGGTGATGGTGGTGGTGGGGGAGGGGGGTCAAGGGGGGTTGCGCCTCCTTTGTATGATCCTAGGGGCAGTGCCTCTGACGGGTTGGACGAAATTCAATTTTGGTAAGCAAATTGTTAAGGAAAATATTGTTTTTGGATAATATTATTGATAATTACCTTGACACCACCATCTTTACCTTTGGTAATAAGAAGAATTTGAATTCCATAAAACCCTAGTTGTAACGCCGTAAAAAATTAAAACAATTTTTTGCATTTTCCAAACACATTTTTTACAACTCATTCATTCATAAAATGTCATAGTATCATGTCTTTGTTTCACAAAACATCTCCCAAGATCGAAATACATAAAATCCCATGTGTGTGTACGAATCAAGCCGAGTCCGGACGTGAACCCGGATGAACATCCGCAACCCTACTCGGCGAGTCTTTGCTCCAACTCACCGAGTTCCTCCGCAAACTCCAAAATAATTAAATAAAAAAATAATATACCTGGAAATCCGGATGTTACAATTCTCTCCCACTTAAATCAGACTTCACCCTCGAAGTCTCATTCTGGAAACAACTCCGGATGCTGCTCACGCATCTCCGACTCTGACTCCCAAGTCATCTCGGACCCCTTCCGATGTTGCCACTGAACCAAAACCAGAGGTACTTCCTTGTTCCTCAAAACCTTGATCTTCCGATCCCTGATCGCCACCGGTCTTTCAGCATAATTCAGGCTCGCATCCACCTGAATATCCTCTAATGGCACCACTGCCGACTCATCGGCTATACATTTCCGTAACCGCGACACGTGGAAAGTGTCATGAATCTGCCCCAACTCCTCAGGTGGCTCCAGACGATATGCTACCCTGCCCACCCTCGCGATCACTCTAAACGGACCAATATATCGGGGACCTAGCTTGCCCCTCTTCCTGAATTGGATCACTCCTTTCCAAGGAGATACCTTCAGGAGCACAAAATCTCCGACTTGGAACTCAAGCTCGGACCGACGCCTATCCGCATAACTCTTCTGGCGACTCCGAGCGGTCAACAACCTCTGTCTGACCTGCTGAATCTGCTCTGACGTCTGAAGTACTATCTCCGTACTTCCCATCACACGTTGCCCTACCTCTCCCCGGCAGATGGGAGTCCGACATCTCCTCCCATACAACAGCTCAAAAGGCGGCATACCGATGCTCGAATGATGGCTGTTGTTATAGGAAAATTCTGCCAGAGGTAGGTACGTGTCCCAACTCCCTTCGAAGTCCAATACACATGCCCGTAGCATGTCCTCGACCGTTTGAATCGTCTGCTCGCTCTGCCCGTCAGTATGTGGGTGGTATGCGGTACTAAAATGCAGCCTTGATGGGATTAAAACAACCTTTAATCTATGAAGATCGATTAGATCTTGAACAAGTATATAAATATAAAACAGTAAAAACTCAATAAAAACAACAAGACAAGATTGAATCAAACGAGTCGAATGATTAAAACAAAATCCTCAGAAGAGCTCGATTAAGAACATCAACTGTAGAGGATTGGTAGGTTACAAGAACGATTAAAGAAACCTTGAAATTACTATCGTTAAGCTCTCTATCGTTATTCTCTAAATCGTTACCCTAATATGCATGCAAGCATTGACTTATATACAATACATAAAAGGCTCTCGGTTGGACAGGCCCATACCGGAGTATACATGGCTAAACTAACGAGCCCAAAAGACGCAACATCAAAATAAAACTTCAGCCCAACAATCTCCCCCTTTGCGTCAATTTGGAGCGAGACCTTCACTTTTTACTTGGGCCAGCAGCTGAAGCAGGTACCTTCTTCTTCACGGTGCTAAACAGACACTTGGTGATGGAGAGGATGGTCTGTCTAAACCGGATGTACCAATTGATCATATCATTGAAGTACTTGATGTCATTAGCCGAGTTCTCTTTACACCGCTTGATAATCGATAAAACGTGCTCCAAGCAAGCTGTGGTGTAAAGGTGTTTGTCAGCTAAAGCGAAGAGACATTTCTGTCCTTCGGCTCTAGCGAACATAACCGAGTTACACCTCGGATCAATCTTGCCCATTTTCATTTGATTGAGATCACTGGCCGATCCCACAGGAGCTATCTTCAGTTTCTTCTTGAAGACTGTGGCAACCTCCTTATCCATTAGGGCAACCTCCATGATGTAGCATGCTAACATCCTCTTGACATGGTCTATGATGGGACCATATTCGGCTTCATCAGTCAAAAGGATATTGTACAGGACAATCCAATCATGAGGATTTAGATTCGGCAGATCCGCCAGGGAGATAAGATGAGCAGTTCTTGCTGATCCTCGAATAAGCTTGAACTTAACGTTTGTGAATCTCCCCACGACATAAGGTTTCAGCACCCGAACGTTCACAATCTTCTGAGCGCTCCATGTAAGGTATTGAGGGCGAGCGGCCTCCAGATAGAAGTCAATGAGCTCCCTGTCAAGCTCATCGTTCGGATGCGGGACTTCAAAAATGTTAGAGAAGGCGTGGAAGATGAACGCCTTTCGAGTCAGCGGTATATCAAATTGCGAATCGACAGTGTTGTTGCTGTCGAATGATATAACCGGCTCGAGCCATAATATGCTTGGAGTTTCTATGGCCTCTTTTATCATACGATCCCTGGTCCAGGTAGGGAAGAGCATCTTTCGGCTCTCAATGAGATCGTGAGCTTCTTTTTGCTTGCGTTCGGCTTCTTCAGCCTCTCGCGCCACACGACTGGCATCGTCTTCAGCATTGCGATTGTTCTTTCTTTTTAACATGTCGGCAATGGTCTCCCTGTCTTCATCTTCATCTTCATCTTCATCTTCCTCAGCTATGTTTTTACCCTTGTTCTTCACACCCGAACCCGAAGCATGATCAGCAGAGGGTGGTTCAGTTGTGTGAGTAGCTTTAGAGGAAGGAGGTGGTTTTGATCCCTTCTTCTCATCTCCCCCTTGTTTCAGAATGGACACGAAACTCGGTAGGCCTTCCCGACCCTCGAATTTGGCGAAAATAGCCCAAGAACGGAAGTCTACGCGAAAAACGGGCTTAAGGGAACGAACCCTCCGAACCGAAAGTACTATTCACGAACCGAACCGAAAGCACTGTTCATGAGGGTCCGAACCGAAAGTACTGTTCATGAGCTGAACCGAAAGTACTGTTCATCCGAACCGAACCCGACCATGAAAGAGAGCCGAACCGAACCACGCAAGGGGGAAGGGTCCGAACCGAACCTCACATGGAAGGAAGGTCCGAACCGAAGTTACTGTTCACTACTGTTCACAACAGTAGCTTCGGTTCTAGCCACCCTTCGGACCGAACCTTACCTTCGCGTCGGATAGCTGCTCGGACCGAACCCGCCTTCCGCTTCTCGCTTTCGCTTCGGACTGCACCGCTTCCGAGCCGAGCTCGCTTCGCCTTTCGCCTCCCCGCCTCAGCCTGCCGCATCCGAGCCGAGCCAACCTTCGCGCCTTCGCTTCCGGATTCATCCTCCGCGTCCGAACCGAGCCCAGCCGACCGAGCCTCGGCCGGGATCCGAAGAAACTCGCTGGAAATTGCATTTTTCGCCCCGGTTTTGCATATTTTTGCGTTTTAAACCCATTTTTAATTATTTTGACATGGGATTTTCACCCAAAACTTTATTTTTAATTATAGGACCCCTAAATTAATGATTTAATCACATTTTAAGGGTAAAATTTTATTTAAAAAGGAGTTGGTAAAGTACAAAAAGAAGAAGTGTTGACCTTACCCTAGTTATGACGCAAGCAACCCCCATGTCCACTCCATGACAACCCACACTCCTCCCCACCATACCTTGTACCTTTTACTCTCTTTCATAAGTAACCCCCCACAATCTAAGGGCTGATCATACACACTCTCTCCTCATTCTCTTCAATCACTCTCAAAATTCACCAAGAATGAACTCCAACTCTTTCTCTCCAACTTCTCTCTCTAACTCACGATTTCAAGGCTAATCATCAAGTGTTCCTCCACTCTTGGTAAGTGTAATCCACCCTCCTTGTGATTCTCACACTTCATTCTACTCAAATCATTGATAGCTCATACAAACTCCATAACTATCATGCTAGATTCTCGAAATCTTCAAGACATTCCAAGTGTCCTTGAGCTAAGCACCTCCATTCTTCATCAATCATCTACTGAAAACACTTAAGGTGAGTTCATACCCCTACATTTTCATGTTTTCTCAAGATTTTAGGGGGGGATACAAGTCAAAACATCAAGAACATATTTAAATTCTTCTAACAGCTTTCATCAGAAAAGTTAGACTCCATTCACGGACTGTTTTGGACACCTTAAACATTTTAGTTTTCAAAACTGTTTTAGGTGCATGTAGTTCCACTTCTTAGCTTTAAAATGACTACTTGCACATCCCCATACGATTTTTCTACAATTTATGGTGATTTTTACAAAACTGCCTATCATTCCAAGCACCAATCCGGACCAGTCTGTGATTACGGACTTTTTCACCCAAGTTGGAGGTCATTAAAAATCATGATAAAAATTATGAGTAAACTAGACACATTTTGGGAACTCTCAGAATTTACGGATGTAGTTTTCGACTTCGTATGATTTTTCTATGGCTTTTCTAAAACAGTGCAGGAAGGTCTAATTTAGTTAACATCATATAATTTTCATAACACCTTGTAACATGTTGAGCAGGGTGCATATTATTACGTGTTCATGTATATTTGCAATATACGACATTCTTGTGTTAGTATCTAGACATAAACCTGTTAACAAATGGATTTTTACTAGACAAAGCATAGATTACACAAAGCGTTATTATTGAAGTATACCCATTACACACAAACGTTAAATAAACTATGTTAAGTAAAAATTACGTACTTTACTGTTACTACCTTCGTTTTGCCAAACTATAATAGGTATAGTTTACGATGGATTTCAAAATGCATACATTACAAAAAGGAAACTTTCATTATGATTAAGTGTAAATTCGTTAATAACTTTGTGAGACATCCTCTTCACATAAATCATAAGTCCTGTATTGTAACCAGAGTCTCCTGGAAGGAGAGCGTGATAGTTGTATATAGATCTATATTGGGTTTGACACCCCACACCTTGCTGCTAGCTACAGTTGGACCTGCAGGTCTACGGGTGACAAGTGTCATTTCAGTTCTACGACGCCCGAAGAACGTCGTATTCAGGCCACCTAGGTCATAGTATGGTTATAATAGCTCACAGAAAGTATTAACAAACTTAACAATATACGAGAGTTTCATTGATATCATACGCGTTTGTGTTGAAATAAACACACATTATTTTCTGTAAATAAGAAAGATTACTCATATATTTCAGTCTTTGGATACAAGACTACATTATTCATTTTAAGGAAAATATCGGATTTTTCTGGAACAACTATACAATTACATGACAAGCTTTTTTCATAATTATATACAAAAACTTATGAACTCACCAACCATTGTGTTGACGTTTTTTTTTAAAACTACTTGTATTCTCAGGAAATCACTAAACAGGTAACAAAGTACTTTTGAGGATGGGACGTTGTGGCGTCAAACTTATCATATTTTGTCAACATATTGTAATTGATTTTGAAACATGTAATTCATACAATGATGTAACTCTTTCAATTATATATATGTGTTGGTTGCGTTTACTTTCATCACTATTACCATTGTTGTTATGATACTACACATGAAGTCCTCCACCCCTGGACGTTTCCGCCATCCTTGGTTTGGGGGTGTGACAGATTGGTATCAGAGCACGGTTTATAGTGAATTAAGTATATCAAACAACATAGGATATACAAACTATAAACACATTTGGGACTAAGAGTCTCTGATTTTCAAAACATTCTAACCGGTTATACTTTTTGAAAACAAATAAGTTCTGTTTAAAAGTATACCTACATGCATTGCATACGCGCGTAGTGTCATAACTAGAAGAACATAAACTAAAAGAAGAGGAGTTGAACGCTACGAGTATGCCTTGGTATGAGTAATCAGTTTTGGGAAGGGTATAGCCTGATCAACTATATTAGTCCGGAAAGTGACTTACTCATATCGGGGGATAGTCGTAGGAGGGCAACAAGTCTAATAACTTAACTTCACCCTACCAAAAGTGCTATAAGAACCAAATCTAAACATTTAAAATACTATAGGAGTATTTGTATGTTGCTATATCGCAATATTATTAATATCTACCGCTATCCGCTTCTTACCCCTCTATTCTCGCGCAGACGACATGGCAGGATTTCACCTACCAGGAGACCCATACTTTCCCAACCAGGGAAATGCCGGCTGGATTGAGGAAGAGCCCGAAGAGCTGATTGAAGAGGATCCCGAAGAAGAGCCCGAGGAAGAAGAAGAGGAGGTAGATGAAGAAGAAGAAGAAGAGGAAGACGACGAGGTGGACATGGATGAGGAGGAAAGTGAAGAAGAGCCAGAGGAGGAAGTCTTCAACCCTCCTTACATTGCTAGGGTGCCTGCAAACCGCTGGGGGCACAATGGGCCTGAGCCCCGTTGGGCAACCATGATCGAGAGGTGGAGTCGGCAACAGCACCAGAGGTCACCCAATGGCGACCAACGAGGTTATTATGACCTCAGCCACGGGGGACCGGCTGACAGAGCTCTCCCCGTTATGACCCAGCACATCACGAACTTGGGAAACCAGAGTAGGGAAATGGCAGACCAGATTCGAAATCTCAGCGCTATTACGGCAGCCACCGATGCACGCACCCGGGATTTGGAGAGGGACTTCTATCCATTGGACCGACTCATCGAGGACCTTACCGCCGCTCGAGCGGAGGTAAGGGAGTACCAGGTGAGACACGCAGCTCTTGAGGAGAGGGTAATCGCGGCTGAGCGCCGGATTGCGGAGCTTCAGGGAGCCTCGACCTCATCCCAGGGCCACCAGGGATCAGATGCTTCACGCCACGAGTAGTGTTCGCGCTACTTATATTTTGTTATAAATCTAGGATTTCGAGTATGCGTTGGTGCTACTCTTGGTTGCGAATAGGTTGATCTTGCGACTAAGTGATCCCACTAGTCAAATGGACTTTTGTACTGCCAAAACTTTATCTTTTACTATGATGTAATGTAGACCCTTATGAGGTCAAATTCCTAAGAATATTATGTACTAGCAAATTATCAATGAATGTGGTTTGTATTTTATTTCTTTTGATGCTGACACAAACCAAGCACTTGACTCTGCTGGAGTCAACACTAATTAATTCATAAGATTAATTGCATAACTTGACAAATAATTGCCTTCTAAATTAATAAACTCGGACAAAATGCAATTGAAATGAAACAAGTAACGCTCGACTCGTTTCACCATTGAAGTCTTACCGTCAAGCCTTTCTTTTTATTTTCTTATGTCAGAACCATGCCACCAAGGAAAAGACCAAGACCTTCCGGAAACTCAGCACCACCCACTCCGCCGCCACCCCCGGAGTTTGATCCGGTGATGTTTCAGGCTGCAGTAACAGCAGCCGTGGCGGCAGCAATGTCGCAAATGGGTACAAATGGTTCCGGCGGTTCCGGATCCGGGAATACTAACTCAAATCAGGGGGACAGCACAGGGCGCATCAAGGAGTGTTCATACAAAGACTTCACTAATGGCAAACCCGATCCTTTCGACGGGAGCGGGGGCGTCATAGCGCTAATGCAATGGTTCGAAAGGACCGAAGCAGTCTTCGAAATCTGTGCTTGCCCCGAGGCAAGCAAAGTCAAGTATGCGGCATTCACTTTCACAAGAAAAGCTCTTACTTGGTGGAATGGCCGAGTTAAGTCACTTACGCCTGCAGTGGCTAACTCCATCGGCTGGGAGAACTTAAAAGCGTTGATGCTAAAAGAGTATTGCCCGAGGGGAGAAATACAAAAGCTCGAGGAGGAACTATGGAACCTCAAGATGTCAGGAATGGACCTCGAAGCTTATACAGCCCGATTCAACGATCTAGCACTCCTCTGCCCTGCAATGGTTACTCCGGAGGAGAAGAAGGTAGAGCGATACCTTTGGGGGCTGTCATCCCAGATTCATGACAGTGTTCTGGCCTCGAAACCTACTACCTTTGAAAGTGCCAAGGAATTGGCACAACAACTTATCGATCATAGGGCCAGCCGTGGCACCATGGTCGCCGCCACCAACCAAACGAAAGGAGGAAACAACAAGAGGAAGTTCTGGAACATTAAAAAGAAACAACCGGTGCAGGACCCCGCAAAGAAGCAACGGACAGTTGCTGTCCGTGTAGCCACTACTGCTTCTGCTCCAGCGCCGCCAAGGCCATATGCTGGAAACCTCCCCAAGTGCAACAAGTGCAACTTCCACCATACCGGTGCTTGTCGGGAAATGCACTGCAGAAACTGCAACAAGAAAGGGCATACCGCTCGTTTCTGTAAAGCGCCAGCACGATCAAACAACCAAGTTGCCAATGCAGGGGCAAGCCAAACCTGCTATGAATGTGGTGAAGCAGGACACTTCAGGAGAGACTGCCCCAAGGCACAAACTCCTAAAGTTGGTGGTGCAGGGAGAGTCCTGACGATGGGACACGGAGAAGCAGTCAAGGATCCCTCGGTGGTTTCTGGTACGTTTCTCCTCAATAACACATATGCATGCGTACTATTTGATTGTGGAGCAGAGAGGAGTTTTGTGAGCCATGAATTCAAACAATTACTAAAACAAACCCCTCAATCATTAAAAGATACATACGTAGTAGAAATGGCTAATGGGAAAGAAGAGCACACTAATGTTATATACTCAGGGTGTACCCTCACTCTAGACAACCATTCGTTTAAAGTAGACCTGATGCCGGTCACAATAAAATGCTTTGACATAATCATCGGTATGGATTGGTTAAGTTCACATCGTGCCGACATTCTATGTTACGAAAGGGCCGTCCGCCTTAATCTGCCGAATGGCGAAACCCTCTTCATCTATGACGACAAACCCAGTTCAAATTTGCAAGTCATCTCTTGCGTCAAAGCCCAAAAGTACCTCCGAAAGGAGTACCACGCATTTCTAGCTCACATAGTAGATACGAAACGAGAGGTGAAGGATATCAACGACATTCCCGAGGTGTGCAACTATCCCGATGTATTCCCCGAAGATCTTCCAGGTGTACCCTCCGCACGACAAGTCGAATTCCGGATCGACTTAATCCCGGGAGCTACCCCCGTCGCTAAGGCTCCATACCGTTTAGCACCGGCAGAAATGCAAGAACTTTCCAGCCAGTTAAATGAACTTTTAAGCAAAGGATTCATCAGGCCAAGCTTCTCACCCTGGGGAGCACCGGTCTTGTTTGTAAAGAAGAAGGACGGATCTTTTTGCATGTGCATAGACTACCGGGAACTAAACAAACTCACTATCAAGAACCGATATCCCTTACCCCGAATCGATGATCTCTTTGACCAACTCCAAGGAGCAAGCTACTTTTCAAAAATCGACCTGAGGTCGGGTTACCATCAACTGCGAGTACAAGAAGAGGATATCCCCAAGACTGCGTTCAGAACTCGTTACGGGCACTATGAGTTTGTGGTAATGCCCTTCGGATTAACGAACGCACCGGCAGTATTTATGGACCTGATGAATCGAGTGTGTCGACCCTACTTAGACAAATTCATGATTGTGTTCATCGATGATATTTTAATCTACTCCAGAAGCGAGGAAGAGCACCGTCAACACCTCCGGCTGATCTTGGAAACACTGAGGGCCGAGAAGCTTTACGCCAAATTCTCTAAATGCGAATTCTGGATTAGAGAAGTGAATTTTCTTGGCCATGTGGTTAGCGAGAAGGGGATACATGTGGATCCCGCAAAAATCCAAGCTATTAAAAACTGGTCAGCACCTACAACGCCGACGGAGATTCGACAATTTTTAGGTCTCGCCGGCTACTACCGAAGATTCATACAAAACTTCTCGAAGATCGCCAAACCACTCACCACCCTGACTCAAAAAGGTGTGGTATTTAAGTGGGGAGATAAACAAGAAACCGCCTTTCAGACGTTAAAACAAGCCCTGTGCAGCGCACCAGTTTTGTCTCTTCCCGAAGGAACTGATGATTTCGTGGTATACTGCGATGCTTCAAACCAAGGCCTCGGATGCGTGCTCATGCAGAGAGGAAAAGTCATCGCCTACGCATCGAGACAGCTTAAAACACACGAAGTTAATTACACCACCCATGACCTTGAATTGGGAGCAGTAGTGTTCGCTCTAAAGATTTGGAGGCACTATCTCTACGGCACAAAATGTACCATCTTCACCGACCACAAAAGTCTTCATCATATCCTCAATCAGAAAGAGCTCAACATGCGACAACGGAGATGGGTTGAATTGCTAAACGACTACGAGTGTGAAATTCGCTACCACCCGGGCAAGGCCAATGTAGTGGCTGATGCCCTAAGCAGAAAGGAATATTCGGGCCGCCGAGTAAGATCCTTAACCATGAACATCCATTCCCACCTGGCCACACAAATTCGGGAAGCTCAACTAGAAGCCTTGAAACCAGAGAATGTGGCAGGTGAGGCATTAAGGGGAATGGATAAGAGCTTAGAAGTCAAGGACGACAGAACCCGTTATCTCAGTAACCGGATCTGGACACCGAAGTTCGGTGGGATCCGAGACGTGGTCATGAACGAAGCACACAAGACTCGATACTCCATTCATCCAGGGTCAGATAAGATGTATCTAGACCTCAAAAAGTTATACTGGTGGCCAAATATGAAAGCCGAGATTGCTACATATGTGGGCAAGTGCCTGACTTGCGCCAAGGTCAAGGTGGAATACCAGAAACCTTCAGGACTACTACAGCAGCCTGATATACCGGAATGGAAGTGGGAGCGGATAACCATGGACTTCATAACCAAGCTGCCTAAGACTTCGAGCGGATTTGACACTATATGGGTAATCGTAGACAGATTGACCAAGTCTGCGCACTTCCTACCAATAAAAGAAACTGACAAGATGGAGAAGTTAACCAGAATATACCTCAAGGAGGTTGTGCGACTGCATGGTGTACCAATATCTATCATCTCAGATCGAGATAGTAGGTTCACTTCGAGATTTTGGCAGTCCCTGCAGAAATCCTTGGGTACTAGGCTAGACATGAGTACGACCTACCACCCACAAACTGACGGGCAGAGCGAGCGCACTATACAGACCTTAGAAGACATGTTGAGAGCATGTGTGATAGACTTCGGTAAAGCGTGGGATACCCATTTGCCGCTGATTGAATTCTCCTACAATAACAGTTATCACACCAGCATTAAAGTCGCTCCATTCGAAGCTCTTTACGGTCGCAAGTGCAGATCACCCCTATGTTGGGCTGAAGTGGGGGATACTCAGTTAGCTAGGGGGCAAATTCCGAATAGCACCCTCACTGGTCCTGAAATCATAAGGGAGACCACAGAAAAGATTGTTCAAATTCGAGAAAGGCTGAAGGCCTCCCGAGATCGACAAAAGAGTTACGCGGATAAGCGACGCAAACCTTTGGAATTCCAGGTTGGTGATCGTGTGTTACTAAAAGTTTCCCCTTGGAAAGGAATGATACGCTTCGGCAAACGTGGGAAACTAAACCCGAGGTACATTGGACCGTTCGAAATCCTCGCCAGGATTGGTCCTGTGGCGTACAAACTTCGATTACCTCAAGAACTCGATAAGGTACATCCCACCTTTCACGTATCGAACCTGAAGAAATGTCTGTCCGACGAGACACTTGTAATACCTCTCGATGAGATCGAAGTTGACGAAAATCTCCACTTCGTAGAGGAGCCAGTAGAGATTATGGATCGGGAGGTCAAAAGAACGAAACAAAGTCGTATTCCCATCGTGAAGGTTCGATGGAACGCTAAACGAGGACCTGAGTTCACCTGGGAGCGCGAAGACCAAATGAAGCAAAAGTACCCGCACCTTTTCCTAAACCCTTAAAGCCCTGGCCAAAGCGTAAATTTCGGGACGAAATTCCCTCTAACGGGGGGATGATGTGACAATAGTCAAAATCGGGTCAAGTCTAAGCCGGTCAAGGTCAACGAGTCAAACCGGTCAACTCGATCAAAACCTTGTATGATAGGGTTTATATTATGTAACTACTGTATAACTCACTATTCTAATGAGAAAACACCACTTGGAAAGTTCATGTGTTTAAATTCCCTTAGCATTAGTGCTAAACAATGAACAAAAACAATAATACGATGTTGCATACTCATAGGGAGTGCGTAAGATCCTAAACCATGGCACAACGGGGTCTAAAGACCTTGCATTGCGAAGCCAAACACTCTCATTCATCACCCACGAAGACACTCTTAATCGTTATCACTCTAGCTCTTAGTATGTGAAACCTCTCCCACATATCTCTAAGTATGTGAAACCTCTCCCACATATCTCTAAGTATGTGAAATCTCTCTCACATATCTCTTTGTATGTGAAATCTCTCCAAGTATGTCAAATCTCTCCCAAATCTCTCTAAGTATGTAAAATCTCTCTCACATATCTCTTTGTATGTGAAATCTCTCCAAGTATGTCAAATCTCTCCCAAATCTCTCTAAGTATGTGAAATCTCTCTCACATATCTCTTTGTATGTGAAATCTCTCCAAGTATGTCAAATCTCTCCCAAATCTCTCTAAGTATGTAAAATCTCTCTCACATATCTCTTTGTATGTGAAATCTCTCTAAGTACGTCAAATCTCTCCCAAATCTCTCTGAAAACGAGGAATCTCTCTCAAAATCTCTCTCGAAATCTCTCCCAACTTTCTATAATCACTCGGGGCATCCCGACCCTCGAATTTGGCGAAAATAGCCCAAGAACGGAAGTCTACGCGAAAAACGGGCTTAAGGGAACGAACCCTCCGAACCGAAAGTACTATTCACGAACCGAACCGAAAGCACTGTTCATGAGGGTCCGAACCGAAAGTACTGTTCATGAGCTGAACCGAAAGTACTGTTCATCCGAACCGAACCCGACCATGAAAGAGAGCCGAACCGAACCACGCAAGGGGGAAGGGTCCGAACCGAACCTCACATGGAAGGAAGGTCCGAACCGAAGTTACTGTTCACTACTGTTCACAACAGTAGCTTCGGTTCTAGCCACCCTTCGGACCGAACCTTACCTTCGCGTCGGATAGCTGCTCGGACCGAACCCGCCTTCCGCTTCTCGCTTTCGCTTCGGACTGCACCGCTTCCGAGCCGAGCTCGCTTCGCCTTTCGCCTCCCCGCCTCAGCCTGCCGCATCCGAGCCGAGCCAACCTTCGCGCCTTCGCTTCCGGATTCATCCTCCGCGTCCGAACCGAGCCCAGCCGACCGAGCCTCGGCCGGGATCCGAAGAAACTCGCTGGAAATTGCATTTTTCGCCCCGGTTTTGCATATTTTTGCGTTTTAAACCCATTTTTAATTATTTTGACATGGGATTTTCACCCAAAACTTTATTTTTAATTATAGGACCCCTAAATTAATGATTTAATCACATTTTAAGGGTAAAATTTTATTTAAAAAGGAGTTGGTAAAGTACAAAAAGAAGAAGTGTTGACCTTACCCTAGTTATGACGCAAGCAACCCCCATGTCCACTCCATGACAACCCACACTCCTCCCCACCATACCTTGTACCTTTTACTCTCTTTCATAAGTAACCCCCCACAATCTAAGGGCTGATCATACACACTCTCTCCTCATTCTCTTCAATCACTCTCAAAATTCACCAAGAATGAACTCCAACTCTTTCTCTCCAACTTCTCTCTCTAACTCACGATTTCAAGGCTAATCATCAAGTGTTCCTCCACTCTTGGTAAGTGTAATCCACCCTCCTTGTGATTCTCACACTTCATTCTACTCAAATCATTGATAGCTCATACAAACTCCATAACTATCATGCTAGATTCTCGAAATCTTCAAGACATTCCAAGTGTCCTTGAGCTAAGCACCTCCATTCTTCATCAATCATCTACTGAAAACACTTAAGGTGAGTTCATACCCCTACATTTTCATGTTTTCTCAAGATTTTAGGGGGGGATACAAGTCAAAACATCAAGAACATATTTAAATTCTTCTAACAGCTTTCATCAGAAAAGTTAGACTCCATTCACGGACTGTTTTGGACACCTTAAACATTTTAGTTTTCAAAACTGTTTTAGGTGCATGTAGTTCCACTTCTTAGCTTTAAAATGACTACTTGCACATCCCCATACGATTTTTCTACAATTTATGGTGATTTTTACAAAACTGCCTATCATTCCAAGCACCAATCCGGACCAGTCTGTGATTACGGACTTTTTCACCCAAGTTGGAGGTCATTAAAAATCATGATAAAAATTATGAGTAAACTAGACACATTTTGGGAACTCTCAGAATTTACGGATGTAGTTTTCGACTTCGTATGATTTTTCTATGGCTTTTCTAAAACAGTGCAGGAAGGTCTAATTTAGTTAACATCATATAATTTTCATAACACCTTGTAACATGTTGAGCAGGGTGCATATTATTACGTGTTCATGTATATTTGCAATATACGACATTCTTGTGTTAGTATCTAGACATAAACCTGTTAACAAATGGATTTTTACTAGACAAAGCATAGATTACACAAAGCGTTATTATTGAAGTATACCCATTACACACAAACGTTAAATAAACTATGTTAAGTAAAAATTACGTACTTTACTGTTACTACCTTCGTTTTGCCAAACTATAATAGGTATAGTTTACGATGGATTTCAAAATGCATACATTACAAAAAGGAAACTTTCATTATGATTAAGTGTAAATTCGTTAATAACTTTGTGAGACATCCTCTTCACATAAATCATAAGTCCTGTATTGTAACCAGAGTCTCCTGGAAGGAGAGCGTGATAGTTGTATATAGATCTATATTGGGTTTGACACCCCACACCTTGCTGCTAGCTACAGTTGGACCTGCAGGTCTACGGGTGACAAGTGTCATTTCAGTTCTACGACGCCCGAAGAACGTCGTATTCAGGCCACCTAGGTCATAGTATGGTTATAATAGCTCACAGAAAGTATTAACAAACTTAACAATATACGAGAGTTTCATTGATATCATACGCGTTTGTGTTGAAATAAACACACATTATTTTCTGTAAATAAGAAAGATTACTCATATATTTCAGTCTTTGGATACAAGACTACATTATTCATTTTAAGGAAAATATCGGATTTTTCTGGAACAACTATACAATTACATGACAAGCTTTTTTCATAATTATATACAAAAACTTATGAACTCACCAACCATTGTGTTGACGTTTTTTTTTAAAACTACTTGTATTCTCAGGAAATCACTAAACAGGTAACAAAGTACTTTTGAGGATGGGACGTTGTGGCGTCAAACTTATCATATTTTGTCAACATATTGTAATTGATTTTGAAACATGTAATTCATACAATGATGTAACTCTTTCAATTATATATATGTGTTGGTTGCGTTTACTTTCATCACTATTACCATTGTTGTTATGATACTACACATGAAGTCCTCCACCCCTGGACGTTTCCGCCATCCTTGGTTTGGGGGTGTGACAGATTGGTATCAGAGCACGGTTTATAGTGAATTAAGTATATCAAACAACATAGGATATACAAACTATAAACACATTTGGGACTAAGAGTCTCTGATTTTCAAAACATTCTAACCGGTTATACTTTTTGAAAACAAATAAGTTCTGTTTAAAAGTATACCTACATGCATTGCATACGCGCGTAGTGTCATAACTAGAAGAACATAAACTAAAAGAAGAGGAGTTGAACGCTACGAGTATGCCTTGGTATGAGTAATCAGTTTTGGGAAGGGTATAGCCTGATCAACTATATTAGTCCGGAAAGTGACTTACTCATATCGGGGGATAGTCGTAGGAGGGCAACAAGTCTAATAACTTAACTTCACCCTACCAAAAGTGCTATAAGAACCAAATCTAAACATTTAAAATACTATAGGAGTATTTGTATGTTGCTATATCGCAATATTATTAATATCTACCGCTATCCGCTTCTTACCCCTCTATTCTCGCGCAGACGACATGGCAGGATTTCACCTACCAGGAGACCCATACTTTCCCAACCAGGGAAATGCCGGCTGGATTGAGGAAGAGCCCGAAGAGCTGATTGAAGAGGATCCCGAAGAGGATCCCGAAGAAGAGCCCGAGGAAGAAGAAGAGGAGGTAGATGAAGAAGAAGAAGAAGAGGAAGACGACGAGGTGGACATGGATGAGGAGGAAAGTGAAGAAGAGCCAGAGGAGGAAGTCTTCAACCCTCCTTACATTGCTAGGGTGCCTGCAAACCGCTGGGGGCACAATGGGCCTGAGCCCCGTTGGGCAACCATGATCGAGAGGTGGAGTCGGCAACAGCACCAGAGGTCACCCTATGGCGACCAACGAGGTTATTATGACCTCAGCCACGGGGGACCGGCTGACAGAGCTCTCCCCGTTATGACCCAGCACATCACGAACTTGGGAAACCAGAGTAGGGAAATGGCAGACCAGATTCGAAATCTCAGCGCTATTACGGCAGCCACCGATGCACGCACCCGGGATTTGGAGAGGGACTTCTATCCATTGGACCGACTCATCGAGGACCTTACCGCCGCTCGAGCGGAGGTAAGGGAGTACCAGGTGAGACACGCAGCTCTCGAGGAGAGGGTAATCGCGGCTGAGCGCCGGATTGCGGAGCTTCAGGGAGCCTCGACCTCATCCCAGGGCCACCAGGGATCAGATGCTTCACGCCACGAGTAGTGTTCGCGCTACTTATATTTTGTTATAAATCTAGGATTTCGAGTATGCGTTGGTGCTACTCTTGGTTGCGAATAGGTTGATCTTGCGACTAAGTGATCCCACTAGTCAAATGGACTTTTGTACTGCCAAAACTTTATCTTTTACTATGATGTAATGTAGACCCTTATGAGGTCAAATTCCTAAGAATATTATGTACTAGCAAATTATCAATGAATGTGGTTTGTATTTTATTTCTTTTGATGCTGACACAAACCAAGCACTTGACTCTGCTGGAGTCAACACTAATTAATTCATAAGATTAATTGCATAACTTGACAAATAATTGCCTTCTAAATTAATAAACTCGGACAAAATGCAATTGAAATGAAACAAGTAACGCTCGACTCGTTTCACCATTGAAGTCTTACCGTCAAGCCTTTCTTTTTATTTTCTTATGTCAGAACCATGCCACCAAGGAAAAGACCAAGACCTTCCGGAAACTCAGCACCACCCACTCCGCCGCCACCCCCGGAGTTTGATCCGGTGATGTTTCAGGCTGCAGTAACAGCAGCCGTGGCGGCAGCAATGTCGCAAATGGGTACAAATGGTTCCGGCGGTTCCGGATCCGGGAATACTAACTCAAATCAGGGGGACAGCACAGGGCGCATCAAGGAGTGTTCATACAAAGACTTCACTAATGGCAAACCCGATCCTTTCGACGGGAGCGGGGGCGTCATAGCGCTAATGCAATGGTTCGAAAGGACCGAAGCAGTCTTCGAAATCTGTGCTTGCCCCGAGGCAAGCAAAGTCAAGTATGCGGCATTCACTTTCACAAGAAAAGCTCTTACTTGGTGGAATGGCCGAGTTAAGTCACTTACGCCTGCAGTGGCTAACTCCATCGGCTGGGAGAACTTAAAAGCGTTGATGCTAAAAGAGTATTGCCCGAGGGGAGAAATACAAAAGCTCGAGGAGGAACTATGGAACCTCAAGATGTCAGGAATGGACCTCGAAGCTTATACAGCCCGATTCAACGATCTAGCACTCCTCTGCCCTGCAATGGTTACTCCGGAGGAGAAGAAGGTAGAGCGATACCTTTGGGGGCTGTCATCCCAGATTCATGACAGTGTTCTGGCCTCGAAACCTACTACCTTTGAAAGTGCCAAGGAATTGGCACAACAACTTATCGATCATAGGGCCAGCCGTGGCACCATGGTCGCCGCCACCAACCAAACGAAAGGAGGAAACAACAAGAGGAAGTTCTGGAACATTAAAAAGAAACAACCGGTGCAGGACCCCGCAAAGAAGCAACGGACAGTTGCTGTCCGTGTAGCCACTACTGCTTCTGCTCCAGCGCCGCCAAGGCCATATGCTGGAAACCTCCCCAAGTGCAACAAGTGTAACTTCCACCATACCGGTGCTTGTCGGGAAATGCACTGCAGAAACTGCAACAAGAAAGGGCATACCGCTCGTTTCTGTAAAGCGCCAGCACGATCAAACAACCAAGTTGCCAATGCAGGGGCAAGCCAAACCTGCTATGAATGTGGTGAAGCAGGACACTTCAGGAGAGACTGCCCCAAGGCACAAACTCCTAAAGTTGGTGGTGCAGGGAGAGTCCTGACGATGGGACACGGAGAAGCAGTCAAGGATCCCTCGGTGGTTTCTGGTACGTTTCTCCTCAATAACACATATGCATGCGTACTATTTGATTGTGGAGCAGAGAGGAGTTTTGTGAGCCATGAATTCAAACAATTACTAAAACAAACCCCTCAATCATTAAAAGATACATACGTAGTAGAAATGGCTAATGGGAAAGAAGAGCACACTAATGTTATATACTCAGGGTGTACCCTCACTCTAGACAACCATTCGTTTAAAGTAGACCTGATGCCGGTCACAATAAAATGCTTTGACATAATCATCGGTATGGATTGGTTAAGTTCACATCGTGCCGACATTCTATGTTACGAAAGGGCCGTCCGCCTTAATCTGCCGAATGGCGAAACCCTCTTCATCTATGGCGACAAACCCAGTTCAAATTTGCAAGTCATCTCTTGCGTCAAAGCCCAAAAGTACCTCCGAAAGGAGTACCACGCATTTCTAGCTCACATAGTAGATACGAAACGAGAGGTGAAGGATATCAACGACATTCCCGAGGTGTGCAACTATCCCGATGTATTCCCCGAAGATCTTCCAGGTGTACCCTCCGCACGACAAGTCGAATTCCGGATCGACTTAATCCCGGGAGCTACCCCCGTCGCTAAGGCTCCATACCGTTTAGCACCGGCAGAAATGCAAGAACTTTCCAGCCAGTTAAATGAACTTTTAAGCAAAGGATTCATCAGGCCAAGCTTCTCACCCTGGGGAGCACCGGTCTTGTTTGTAAAGAAGAAGGACGGATCTTTTCGCATGTGCATAGACTACCGGGAACTAAACAAACTCACTATCAAGAACCGATATCCCTTACCCCGAATCGATGATCTCTTTGACCAACTCCAAGGAGCAAGCTACTTTTCAAAAATCGACCTGAGGTCGGGTTACCATCAACTGCGAGTACAAGAAGAGGATATCCCCAAGACTGCGTTCAGAACTCGTTACGGGCACTATGAGTTTGTGGTAATGCCCTTCGGATTAACGAACGCACCGGCAGTATTTATGGACCTGATGAATCGAGTGTGTCGACCCTACTTAGACAAATTCGTGATTGTGTTCATCGATGATATTTTAATCTACTCCAGAAGCGAGGAAGAGCACCGTCAACACCTCCGGCTGATCTTGGAAACACTGAGGGCCGAGAAGCTTTACGCCAAATTCTCTAAATGCGAATTCTGGATTAGAGAAGTGAATTTTCTTGGCCATGTGGTTAGCGAGAAGGGGATACATGTGGATCCCGCAAAAATCCAAGCTATTAAAAACTGGTCAGCACCTACAACGCCGACGGAGATTCGACAATTTTTAGGTCTCGCCGGCTACTACCGAAGATTCATACAAAACTTCTCGAAGATCGCCAAACCACTCACCACCCTGACTCAAAAAGGTGTGGTATTTAAGTGGGGAGATAAACAAGAAACCGCCTTTCAGACGTTAAAACAAGCCCTGTGCAGCGCACCAGTTTTGTCTCTTCCCGAAGGAACTGATGATTTCGTGGTATACTGCGATGCTTCAAACCAAGGCCTCGGATGCGTGCTCATGCAGAGAGGAAAAGTCATCGCCTACGCATCGAGACAGCTTAAAACACACGAAGTTAATTACACCACCCATGACCTTGAATTGGGAGCAGTAGTGTTCGCTCTAAAGATTTGGAGGCACTATCTCTACGGCACAAAATGTACCATCTTCACCGACCACAAAAGTCTTCATCATATCCTCAATCAGAAAGAGCTCAACATGCGACAACGGAGATGGGTTGAATTGCTAAACGACTACGAGTGTGAAATTCGCTACCACCCGGGCAAGGCCAATGTAGTGGCTGATGCCCTAAGCAGAAAGGAATATTCGGGCCGCCGAGTAAGATCCTTAACCATGACCATCCATTCCCACCTGGCCACACAAATTCGGGAAGCTCAACTAGAAGCCTTGAAACCAGAGAATGTGGCAGGTGAGGCATTAAGGGGAATGGATAAGAGCTTAGAAGTCAAGGACGACAGAACCCGTTATCTCAGTAACCAGATCTGGACACCGAAGTTCGGTGGGATCCGAGACGTGGTCATGAACGAAGCACACAAGACTCGATACTCCATTCATCCAGGGTCAGATAAGATGTATCTAGACCTCAAAAAGTTATACTGGTGGCCAAATATGAAAGCCGAGATTGCTACATATGTGGGCAAGTGCCTGACTTGCGCCAAGGTCAAGGTGGAATACCAGAAACCTTCAGGACTACTACAGCAGCCTGATATACCGGAATGGAAGTGGGAGCGGATAACCATGGACTTCATAACCAAGCTGCCTAAGACTTCGAGCGGATTTGACACTATATGGGTAATCATAGACAGATTGACCAAGTCTGCGCACTTCCTACCAATAAAAGAAACTGACAAGATGGAGAAGTTAACCAGAATATACCTCAAGGAGGTTGTGCGACTGCATGGTGTACCAATATCTATCATCTCAGATCGAGATAGTAGGTTCACTTCGAGATTTTGGCAGTCCCTGCAGAAATCCTTGGGTACTAGGCTAGACATGAGTACGGCCTACCACCCACAAACTGACGGGCAGAGCGAGCGCACTATACAGACCTTAGAAGACATGTTGAGAGCATGTGTGATAGACTTCGGTAAAGCGTGGGATACCCATTTGCCGCTGATTGAATTCTCCTACAATAACAGTTATCACACCAGCATTAAAGTCGCTCCATTCGAAGCTCTTTACGGTCGCAAGTGCAGATCACCCCTATGTTGGGCTGAAGTGGGGGATACTCAGTTAGCTAGGGGGCAAATTCCGAATAGCACCCTCACTGGTCCTGAAATCATAAGGGAGACCACAGAAAAGATTGTTCAAATTCGAGAAAGGCTGAAGGCCTCCCGAGATCGACAAAAGAGTTACGCGGATAAGCGACGCAAACCTTTGGAATTCCAGGTTGGTGATCGTGTGTTACTAAAAGTTTCCCCTTGGAAAGGAATGATACGCTTCGGCAAACGTGGGAAACTAAACCCGAGGTACATTGGACCGTTCGAAATCCTCGCCAGGATTGGTCCTGTGGCGTACAAACTTCGATTACCTCAAGAACTCGATAAGGTACATCCCACCTTTCACGTATCGAACCTGAAGAAATGTCTGTCCGACGAGACACTTGTAATACCTCTCGATGAGATCGAAGTTGACGAAAATCTCCACTTCGTAGAGGAGCCAGTAGAGATTATGGATCGGGAGGTCAAAAGAACGAAACAAAGTCGTATTCCCATCGTGAAGGTTCGATGGAACGCTAAACGAGGACCTGAGTTCACCTGGGAGCGCGAAGACCAAATGAAGCAAAAGTACCCGCACCTTTTCCTAAACCCTTAAAGCCCTGGCCAAAGCGTAAATTTCGGGACGAAATTCCCTCTAACGGGGGGATGATGTGACAATAGTCAAAATCGGGTCAAGTCTAAGCCGGTCAAGGTCAACGAGTCAAACCGGTCAACTCGATCAAAACCTTGTATGATAGGGTTTATATTATGTAACTACTGTATAACTCACTATTCTAATGAGAAAACACCACTTGGAAAGTTCATGTGTTTAAATTCCCTTAGCATTAGTGCTAAACAATGAACAAAAACAATAATACGATGTTGCATACTCATAGGGAGTGCGTAAGATCCTAAACCATGGCACAACGGGGTCTAAAGACCTTGCATTGCGAAGCCAAACACTCTCATTCATCACCCACGAAGACACTCTTAATCGTTATCACTCTAGCTCTTAGTATGTGAAACCTCTCCCACATATCTCTAAGTATGTGAAACCTCTCCCACATATCTCTAAGTATGTGAAATCTCTCTCACATATCTCTTTGTATGTGAAATCTCTCCAAGTATGTCAAATCTCTCCCAAATCTCTCTAAGTATGTAAAATCTCTCTCACATATCTCTTTGTATGTGAAATCTCTCCAAGTATGTCAAATCTCTCCCAAATCTCTCTAAGTATGTGAAATCTCTCTCACATATCTCTTTGTATGTGAAATCTCTCCAAGTATGTCAAATCTCTCCCAAATCTCTCTAAGTATGTAAAATCTCTCTCACATATCTCTTTGTATGTGAAATCTCTCTAAGTACGTCAAATCTCTCCCAAATCTCTCTGAAAACGAGGAATCTCTCTCAAAATCTCTCTCGAAATCTCTCCCAACTTTCTATAATCACTCGGGGCATCCCGACCCTCGAATTTGGCGAAAATAGCCCAAGAACGGAAGTCTACGCGAAAAACGGGCTTAAGGGAACGAACCCTCCGAACCGAAAGTACTATTCACGAACCGAACCGAAAGCACTGTTCATGAGGGTCCGAACCGAAAGTACTGTTCATGAGCTGAACCGAAAGTACTGTTCATCCGAACCGAACCCGACCATGAAAGAGAGCCGAACCGAACCACGCAAGGGGGAAGGGTCCGAACCGAACCTCACATGGAAGGAAGGTCCGAACCGAAGTTACTGTTCACTACTGTTCACAACAGTAGCTTCGGTTCTAGCCACCCTTCGGACCGAACCTTACCTTCGCGTCGGATAGCTGCTCGGACCGAACCCGCCTTCCGCTTCTCGCTTTCGCTTCGGACTGCACCGCTTCCGAGCCGAGCTCGCTTCGCCTTTCGCCTCCCCGCCTCAGCCTGCCGCATCCGAGCCGAGCCAACCTTCGCGCCTTCGCTTCCGGATTCATCCTCCGCGTCCGAACCGAGCCCAGCCGACCGAGCCTCGGCCGGGATCCGAAGAAACTCGCTGGAAATTGCATTTTTCGCCCCGGTTTTGCATATTTTTGCGTTTTAAACCCATTTTTAATTATTTTGACATGGGATTTTCACCCAAAACTTTATTTTTAATTATAGGACCCCTAAATTAATGATTTAATCACATTTTAAGGGTAAAATTTTATTTAAAAAGGAGTTGGTAAAGTACAAAAAGAAGAAGTGTTGACCTTACCCTAGTTATGACGCAAGCAACCCCCATGTCCACTCCATGACAACCCACACTCCTCCCCACCATACCTTGTACCTTTTACTCTCTTTCATAAGTAACCCCCCACAATCTAAGGGCTGATCATACACACTCTCTCCTCATTCTCTTCAATCACTCTCAAAATTCACCAAGAATGAACTCCAACTCTTTCTCTCCAACTTCTCTCTCTAACTCACGATTTCAAGGCTAATCATCAAGTGTTCCTCCACTCTTGGTAAGTGTAATCCACCCTCCTTGTGATTCTCACACTTCATTCTACTCAAATCATTGATAGCTCATACAAACTCCATAACTATCATGCTAGATTCTCGAAATCTTCAAGACATTCCAAGTGTCCTTGAGCTAAGCACCTCCATTCTTCATCAATCATCTACTGAAAACACTTAAGGTGAGTTCATACCCCTACATTTTCATGTTTTCTCAAGATTTTAGGGGGGGATACAAGTCAAAACATCAAGAACATATTTAAATTCTTCTAACAGCTTTCATCAGAAAAGTTAGACTCCATTCACGGACTGTTTTGGACACCTTAAACATTTTAGTTTTCAAAACTGTTTTAGGTGCATGTAGTTCCACTTCTTAGCTTTAAAATGACTACTTGCACATCCCCATACGATTTTTCTACAATTTATGGTGATTTTTACAAAACTGCCTATCATTCCAAGCACCAATCCGGACCAGTCTGTGATTACGGACTTTTTCACCCAAGTTGGAGGTCATTAAAAATCATGATAAAAATTATGAGTAAACTAGACACATTTTGGGAACTCTCAGAATTTACGGATGTAGTTTTCGACTTCGTATGATTTTTCTATGGCTTTTCTAAAACAGTGCAGGAAGGTCTAATTTAGTTAACATCATATAATTTTCATAACACCTTGTAACATGTTGAGCAGGGTGCATATTATTACGTGTTCATGTATATTTGCAATATACGACATTCTTGTGTTAGTATCTAGACATAAACCTGTTAACAAATGGATTTTTACTAGACAAAGCATAGATTACACAAAGCGTTATTATTGAAGTATACCCATTACACACAAACGTTAAATAAACTATGTTAAGTAAAAATTACGTACTTTACTGTTACTACCTTCGTTTTGCCAAACTATAATAGGTATAGTTTACGATGGATTTCAAAATGCATACATTACAAAAAGGAAACTTTCATTATGATTAAGTGTAAATTCGTTAATAACTTTGTGAGACATCCTCTTCACATAAATCATAAGTCCTGTATTGTAACCAGAGTCTCCTGGAAGGAGAGCGTGATAGTTGTATATAGATCTATATTGGGTTTGACACCCCACACCTTGCTGCTAGCTACAGTTGGACCTGCAGGTCTACGGGTGACAAGTGTCATTTCAGTTCTACGACGCCCGAAGAACGTCGTATTCAGGCCACCTAGGTCATAGTATGGTTATAATAGCTCACAGAAAGTATTAACAAACTTAACAATATACGAGAGTTTCATTGATATCATACGCGTTTGTGTTGAAATAAACACACATTATTTTCTGTAAATAAGAAAGATTACTCATATATTTCAGTCTTTGGATACAAGACTATATTATTCATTTTAAGGAAAATATCGGATTTTTCTGGAACAACTATACAATTACATGACAAGCTTTTTTCATAATTATATACAAAAACTTATGAACTCACCAACCATTGTGTTGACGTTTTTTTTTAAAACTACTTGTATTCTCAGGAAATCACTAAACAGGTAACAAAGTACTTTTGAGGATGGGACGTTGTGGCGTCAAACTTATCATATTTTGTCAACATATTGTAATTGATTTTGAAACATGTAATTCATACAATGATGTAACTCTTTCAATTATATATATGTGTTGGTTGCGTTTACTTTCATCACTATTACCATTGTTGTTATGATACTACACATGAAGTCCTCCACCCCTGGACGTTTCCGCCATCCTTGGTTTGGGGGTGTGACAGATTGGTATCAGAGCACGGTTTATAGTGAATTAAGTATATCAAACAACATAGGATATACAAACTATAAACACATTTGGGACTAAGAGTCTCTGATTTTCAAAACATTCTAACCGGTTATACTTTTTGAAAACAAATAAGTTCTGTTTAAAAGTATACCTACATGCATTGCATACGCGCGTAGTGTCATAACTAGAAGAACATAAACTAAAAGAAGAGGAGTTGAACGCTACGAGTATGCCTTGGTATGAGTAATCAGTTTTGGGAAGGGTATAGCCTGATCAACTATATTAGTCCGGAAAGTGACTTACTCATATCGGGGGATAGTCGTAGGAGGGCAACAAGTCTAATAACTTAACTTCACCCTACCAAAAGTGCTATAAGAACCAAATCTAAACATTTAAAATACTATAGGAGTATTTGTATGTTGCTATATCGCAATATTATTAATATCTACCGCTATCCGCTTCTTACCCCTCTATTCTCGCGCAGACGACATGGCAGGATTTCACCTACCAGGAGACCCATACTTTCCCAACCAGGGAAATGCCGGCTGGATTGAGGAAGAGCCCGAAGAGCTGATTGAAGAGGATCCCGAAGAGGATCCCGAAGAAGAGCCCGAGGAAGAAGAAGAGGAGGTAGATGAAGAAGAAGAAGAAGAGGAAGACGACGAGGTGGACATGGATGAGGAGGAAAGTGAAGAAGAGCCAGAGGAGGAAGTCTTCAACCCTCCTTACATTGCTAGGGTGCCTGCAAACCGCTGGGGGCACAATGGGCCTGAGCCCCGTTGGGCAACCATGATCGAGAGGTGGAGTCGGCAACAGCACCAGAGGTCACCCTATGGCGACCAACGAGGTTATTATGACCTCAGCCACGGGGGACCGGCTGACAGAGCTCTCCCCGTTATGACCCAGCACATCACGAACTTGGGAAACCAGAGTAGGGAAATGGCAGACCAGATTCGAAATCTCAGCGCTATTACGGCAGCCACCGATGCACGCACCCGGGATTTGGAGAGGGACTTCTATCCATTGGACCGACTCATCGAGGACCTTACCGCCGCTCGAGCGGAGGTAAGGGAGTACCAGGTGAGACACGCAGCTCTCGAGGAGAGGGTAATCGCGGCTGAGCGCCGGATTGCGGAGCTTCAGGGAGCCTCGACCTCATCCCAGGGCCACCAGGGATCAGATGCTTCACGCCACGAGTAGTGTTCGCGCTACTTATATTTTGTTATAAATCTAGGATTTCGAGTATGCGTTGGTGCTACTCTTGGTTGCGAATAGGTTGATCTTGCGACTAAGTGATCCCACTAGTCAAATGGACTTTTGTACTGCCAAAACTTTATCTTTTACTATGATGTAATGTAGACCCTTATGAGGTCAAATTCCTAAGAATATTATGTACTAGCAAATTATCAATGAATGTGGTTTGTATTTTATTTCTTTTGATGCTGACACAAACCAAGCACTTGACTCTGCTGGAGTCAACACTAATTAATTCATAAGATTAATTGCATAACTTGACAAATAATTGCCTTCTAAATTAATAAACTCGGACAAAATGCAATTGAAATGAAACAAGTAACGCTCGACTTGTTTCACCATTGAAGTCTTACCGTCAAGCCTTTCTTTTTATTTTCTTATGTCAGAACCATGCCACCAAGGAAAAGACCAAGACCTTCCGGAAACTCAGCACCACCCACTCCGCCGCCACCCCCGGAGTTTGATCCGGTGATGTTTCAGGCTGCAGTAACAGCAGCCGTGGCGGCAGCAATGTCGCAAATGGGTACAAATGGTTCCGGCGGTTCCGGATCCGGGAATACTAACTCAAATCAGGGGGACAACACAGGGCGCATCAAGGAGTGTTCATACAAAGACTTCACTAATGGCAAACCCGATCCTTTCGACGGGAGCGGGGGCGTCATAGCGCTAATGCAATGGTTCGAAAGGACCGAAGCAGTCTTCGAAATCTGTGCTTGCCCCGAGGCAAGCAAAGTCAAGTATGCGGCATTCACTTTCACAAGAAAAGCTCTTACTTGGTGGAATGGCCGAGTTAAGTCACTTACGCCTGCAGTGGCTAACTCCATCGGCTGGGAGAACTTAAAAGCGTTGATGCTAAAAGAGTATTGCCCGAGGGGAGAAATACAAAAGCTCGAGGAGGAACTATGGAACCTCAAGATGTCAGGAATGGACCTCGAAGCTTATACAGCCCGATTCAACGATCTAGCACTCCTCTGCCCTGCAATGGTTACTCCGGAGGAGAAGAAGGTAGAGCGATACCTTTGGGGGCTGTCATCCCAGATTCATGACAGTGTTCTGGCCTCGAAACCTACTACCTTTGAAAGTGCCAAGGAATTGGCACAACAACTTATCGATCATAGGGCCAGCCGTGGCACCATGGTCGCCGCCACCAACCAAACGAAAGGAGGAAACAACAAGAGGAAGTTCTGGAACATTAAAAAGAAACAACCGGTGCAGGACCCCGCAAAGAAGCAACGGACAGTTGCTGTCCGTGTAGCCACTACTGCTTCTGCTCCAGCGCCGCCAAGGCCATATGCTGGAAACCTCCCCAAGTGCAACAAGTGTAACTTCCACCATACCGGTGCTTGTCGGGAAATGCACTGCAGAAACTGCAACAAGAAAGGGCATACCGCTCGTTTCTGTAAAGCGCCAGCACGATCAAACAACCAAGTTGCCAATGCAGGGGCAAGCCAAACCTGCTATGAATGTGGTGAAGCAGGACACTTCAGGAGAGACTGCCCCAAGGCACAAACTCCTAAAGTTGGTGGTGCAGGGAGAGTCCTGACGATGGGACACGGAGAAGCAGTCAAGGATCCCTCGGTGGTTTCTGGTACGTTTCTCCTCAATAACACATATGCATGCGTACTATTTGATTGTGGAGCAGAGAGGAGTTTTGTGAGCCATGAATTCAAACAATTACTAAAACAAACCCCTCAATCATTAAAAGATACATACGTAGTAGAAATGGCTAATGGGAAAGAAGAGCACACTAATGTTATATACTCAGGGTGTACCCTCACTCTAGACAACCATTCGTTTAAAGTAGACCTGATGCCGGTCACAATAAAATGCTTTGACATAATCATCGGTATGGATTGGTTAAGTTCACATCGTGCCGACATTCTATGTTACGAAAGGGCCGTCCGCCTTAATCTGCCGAATGGCGAAACCCTCTTCATCTATGGCGACAAACCCAGTTCAAATTTGCAAGTCATCTCTTGCGTCAAAGCCCAAAAGTACCTCCGAAAGGAGTACCACGCATTTCTAGCTCACATAGTAGATACGAAACGAGAGGTGAAGGATATCAACGACATTCCCGAGGTGTGCAACTATCCCGATGTATTCCCCGAAGATCTTCCAGGTGTACCCTCCGCACGACAAGTCGAATTCCGGATCGACTTAATCCCGGGAGCTACCCCCGTCGCTAAGGCTCCATACCGTTTAGCACCGGCAGAAATGCAAGAACTTTCCAGCCAGTTAAATGAACTTTTAAGCAAAGGATTCATCAGGCCAAGCTTCTCACCCTGGGGAGCACCGGTCTTGTTTGTAAAGAAGAAGGACGGATCTTTTCGCATGTGCATAGACTACCGGGAACTAAACAAACTCACTATCAAGAACCGATATCCCTTACCCCGAATCGATGATCTCTTTGACCAACTCCAAGGAGCAAGCTACTTTTCAAAAATCGACCTGAGGTCGGGTTACCATCAACTGCGAGTACAAGAAGAGGATATCCCCAAGACTGCGTTCAGAACTCGTTACGGGCACTATGAGTTTGTGGTAATGCCCTTCGGATTAACGAACGCACCGGCAGTATTTATGGACCTGATGAATCGAGTGTGTCGACCCTACTTAGACAAATTCGTGATTGTGTTCATCGATGATATTTTAATCTACTCCAGAAGCGAGGAAGAGCACCGTCAACACCTCCGGCTGATCTTGGAAACACTGAGGGCCGAGAAGCTTTACGCCAAATTCTCTAAATGCGAATTCTGGATTAGAGAAGTGAATTTTCTTGGCCATGTGGTTAGCGAGAAGGGGATACATGTGGATCCCGCAAAAATCCAAGCTATTAAAAACTGGTCAGCACCTACAACGCCGACGGAGATTCGACAATTTTTAGGTCTCGCCGGCTACTACCGAAGATTCATACAAAACTTCTCGAAGATCGCCAAACCACTCACCACCCTGACTCAAAAAGGTGTGGTATTTAAGTGGGGAGATAAACAAGAAACCGCCTTTCAGACGTTAAAACAAGCCCTGTGCAGCGCACCAGTTTTGTCTCTTCCCGAAGGAACTGATGATTTCGTGGTATACTGCGATGCTTCAAACCAAGGCCTCGGATGCGTGCTCATGCAGAGAGGAAAAGTCATCGCCTACGCATCGAGACAGCTTAAAACACACGAAGTTAATTACACCACCCATGACCTTGAATTGGGAGCAGTAGTGTTCGCTCTAAAGATTTGGAGGCACTATCTCTACGGCACAAAATGTACCATCTTCACCGACCACAAAAGTCTTCAGCATATCCTCAATCAGAAAGAGCTCAACATGCGACAACGGAGATGGGTTGAATTGCTAAACGACTACGAGTGTGAAATTCGCTACCACCCGGGCAAGGCCAATGTAGTGGCTGATGCCCTAAGCAGAAAGGAATATTCGGGCCGCCGAGTAAGATCCTTAACCATGACCATCCATTCCCACCTGGCCACACAAATTCGGGAAGCTCAACTAGAAGCCTTGAAACCAGAGAATGTGGCAGGTGAGGCATTAAGGGGAATGGATAAGAGCTTAGAAGTCAAGGACGACAGAACCCGTTATCTCAGTAACCGGATCTGGACACCGAAGTTCGGTGGGATCCGAGACGTGGTCATGAACGAAGCACACAAGACTCGATACTCCATTCATCCAGGGTCAGATAAGATGTATCTAGACCTCAAAAAGTTATACTGGTGGCCAAATATGAAAGCCGAGATTGCTACATATGTGGGCAAGTGCCTGACTTGCGCCAAGGTCAAGGTGGAATACCAGAAACCTTCAGGACTACTACAGCAGCCTGATATACCGGAATGGAAGTGGGAGCGGATAACCATGGACTTCATAACCAAGCTGCCTAAGACTTCGAGCGGATTTGACACTATATGGGTAATCGTAGACAGATTGACCAAGTCTGCGCACTTCCTACCAATAAAAGAAACTGACAAGATGGAGAAGTTAACCAGAATATACCTCAAGGAGGTTGTGCGACTGCATGGTGTACCAATATCTATCATCTCAGATCGAGATAGTAGGTTCACTTCGAGATTTTGGCAGTCCCTGCAGAAATCCTTGGGTACTAGGCTAGACATGAGTACGGCCTACCACCCACAAACTGACGGGCAGAGCGAGCGCACTATACAGACCTTAGAAGACATGTTGAGAGCATGTGTGATAGACTTCGGTAAAGCGTGGGATACCCATTTGCCGCTGATTGAATTCTCCTACAATAACAGTTATCACACCAGCATTAAAGTCGCTCCATTCGAAGCTCTTTACGGTCGCAAGTGCAGATCACCCCTATGTTGGGCTGAAGTGGGGGATACTCAGTTAGCTAGGGGGCAAATTCCGAATAGCACCCTCACTGGTCCTGAAATCATAAGGGAGACCACAGAAAAGATTGTTCAAATTCGAGAAAGGCTGAAGGCCTCCCGAGATCGACAAAAGAGTTACGCGGATAAGCGACGCAAACCTTTGGAATTCCAGGTTGGTGATCGTGTGTTACTAAAAGTTTCCCCTTGGAAAGGAATGATACGCTTCGGCAAACGTGGGAAACTAAACCCGAGGTACATTGGACCGTTCGAAATCCTCGCCAGGATTGGTCCTGTGGCGTACAAACTTCGATTACCTCAAGAACTCGATAAGGTACATCCCACCTTTCACGTATCGAACCTGAAGAAATGTCTGTCCGACGAGACACTTGTAATACCTCTCGATGAGATCGAAGTTGACGAAAATCTCCACTTCGTAGAGGAGCCAGTAGAGATTATGGATCGGGAGGTCAAAAGAACGAAACAAAGTCGTATTCCCATCGTGAAGGTTCGATGGAACGCTAAACGAGGACTTGAGTTCACCTGGGAGCGCGAAGACCAAATGAAGCAAAAGTACCCGCACCTTTTCCTAAACCCTTAAAGCCCTGGCCAAAGCGTAAATTTCGGGACGAAATTCCCTCTAACGGGGGGATGATGTGACAATAGTCAAAATCGGGTCAAGTCTAAGCCGGTCAAGGTCAACGAGTCAAACCGGTCAACTCGATCAAAACCTTGTATGATAGGGTTTATATTATGTAACTACTGTATAACTCACTATTCTAATGAGAAAACACCACTTGGAAAGTTCATGTGTTTAAATTCCCTTAGCATTAGTGCTAAACAATGAACAAAAACAATAATACGATGTTGCATACTCATAGGGAGTGCGTAAGATCCTAAACCATGGCACAACGGGGTCTAAAGACCTTGCATTGCGAAGCCAAACACTCTCATTCATCACCCACGAAGACACTCTTAATCGTTATCACTCTAGCTCTTAGTATGTGAAACCTCTCCCACATATCTCTAAGTATGTGAAACCTCTCCCACATATCTCTAAGTATGTGAAATCTCTCTCACATATCTCTTTGTATGTGAAATCTCTCCAAGTATGTCAAATCTCTCCCAAATCTCTCTAAGTATGTAAAATCTCTCTCACATATCTCTTTGTATGTGAAATCTCTCCAAGTATGTCAAATCTCTCCCAAATCTCTCTAAGTATGTGAAATCTCTCTCACATATCTCTTTGTATGTGAAATCTCTCCAAGTATGTCAAATCTCTCCCAAATCTCTCTAAGTATGTAAAATCTCTCTCACATATCTCTTTGTATGTGAAATCTCTCTAAGTACGTCAAATCTCTCCCAAATCTCTCTGAAAACGAGGAATCTCTCTCAAAATCTCTCTCGAAATCTCTCCCAACTTTCTATAATCACTCGGGGCATCCCGACCCTCGAATTTGGCGAAAATAGCCCAAGAACGGAAGTCTACGCGAAAAACGGGCTTAAGGGAACGAACCCTCCGAACCGAAAGTACTATTCACGAACCGAACCGAAAGCACTGTTCATGAGGGTCCGAACCGAAAGTACTGTTCATGAGCTGAACCGAAAGTACTGTTCATCCGAACCGAACCCGACCATGAAAGAGAGCCGAACCGAACCACGCAAGGGGGAAGGGTCCGAACCGAACCTCACATGGAAGGAAGGTCCGAACCGAAGTTACTGTTCACTACTGTTCACAACAGTAGCTTCGGTTCTAGCCACCCTTCGGACCGAACCTTACCTTCGCGTCGGATAGCTGCTCGGACCGAACCCGCCTTCCGCTTCTCGCTTTCGCTTCGGACTGCACCGCTTCCGAGCCGAGCTCGCTTCGCCTTTCGCCTCCCCGCCTCAGCCTGCCGCATCCGAGCCGAGCCAACCTTCGCGCCTTCGCTTCCGGATTCATCCTCCGCGTCCGAACCGAGCCCAGCCGACCGAGCCTCGGCCGGGATCCGAAGAAACTCGCTGGAAATTGCATTTTTCGCCCCGGTTTTGCATATTTTTGCGTTTTAAACCCATTTTTAATTATTTTGACATGGGATTTTCACCCAAAACTTTATTTTTAATTATAGGACCCCTAAATTAATGATTTAATCACATTTTAAGGGTAAAATTTTATTTAAAAAGGAGTTGGTAAAGTACAAAAAGAAGAAGTGTTGACCTTACCCTAGTTATGACGCAAGCAACCCCCATGTCCACTCCATGACAACCCACACTCCTCCCCACCATACCTTGTACCTTTTACTCTCTTTCATAAGTAACCCCCCACAATCTAAGGGCTGATCATACACACTCTCTCCTCATTCTCTTCAATCACTCTCAAAATTCACCAAGAATGAACTCCAACTCTTTCTCTCCAACTTCTCTCTCTAACTCACGATTTCAAGGCTAATCATCAAGTGTTCCTCCACTCTTGGTAAGTGTAATCCACCCTCCTTGTGATTCTCACACTTCATTCTACTCAAATCATTGATAGCTCATACAAACTCCATAACTATCATGCTAGATTCTCGAAATCTTCAAGACATTCCAAGTGTCCTTGAGCTAAGCACCTCCATTCTTCATCAATCATCTACTGAAAACACTTAAGGTGAGTTCATACCCCTACATTTTCATGTTTTCTCAAGATTTTAGGGGGGGATACAAGTCAAAACATCAAGAACATATTTAAATTCTTCTAACAGCTTTCATCAGAAAAGTTAGACTCCATTCACGGACTGTTTTGGACACCTTAAACATTTTAGTTTTCAAAACTGTTTTAGGTGCATGTAGTTCCACTTCTTAGCTTTAAAATGACTACTTGCACATCCCCATACGATTTTTCTACAATTTATGGTGATTTTTACAAAACTGCCTATCATTCCAAGCACCAATCCGGACCAGTCTGTGATTACGGACTTTTTCACCCAAGTTGGAGGTCATTAAAAATCATGATAAAAATTATGAGTAAACTAGACACATTTTGGGAACTCTCAGAATTTACGGATGTAGTTTTCGACTTCGTATGATTTTTCTATGGCTTTTCTAAAACAGTGCAGGAAGGTCTAATTTAGTTAACATCATATAATTTTCATAACACCTTGTAACATGTTGAGCAGGGTGCATATTATTACGTGTTCATGTATATTTGCAATATACGACATTCTTGTGTTAGTATCTAGACATAAACCTGTTAACAAATGGATTTTTACTAGACAAAGCATAGATTACACAAAGCGTTATTATTGAAGTATACCCATTACACACAAACGTTAAATAAACTATGTTAAGTAAAAATTACGTACTTTACTGTTACTACCTTCGTTTTGCCAAACTATAATAGGTATAGTTTACGATGGATTTCAAAATGCATACATTACAAAAAGGAAACTTTCATTATGATTAAGTGTAAATTCGTTAATAACTTTGTGAGACATCCTCTTCACATAAATCATAAGTCCTGTATTGTAACCAGAGTCTCCTGGAAGGAGAGCGTGATAGTTGTATATAGATCTATATTGGGTTTGACACCCCACACCTTGCTGCTAGCTACAGTTGGACCTGCAGGTCTACGGGTGACAAGTGTCATTTCAGTTCTACGACGCCCGAAGAACGTCGTATTCAGGCCACCTAGGTCATAGTATGGTTATAATAGCTCACAGAAAGTATTAACAAACTTAACAATATACGAGAGTTTCATTGATATCATACGCGTTTGTGTTGAAATAAACACACATTATTTTCTGTAAATAAGAAAGATTACTCATATATTTCAGTCTTTGGATACAAGACTATATTATTCATTTTAAGGAAAATATCGGATTTTTCTGGAACAACTATACAATTACATGACAAGCTTTTTTCATAATTATATACAAAAACTTATGAACTCACCAACCATTGTGTTGACGTTTTTTTTTTTAAAACTACTTGTATTCTCAGGAAATCACTAAACAGGTAACAAAGTACTTTTGAGGATGGGACGTTGTGGCGTCAAACTTATCATATTTTGTCAACATATTGTAATTGATTTTGAAACATGTAATTCATACAATGATGTAACTCTTTCAATTATATATATGTGTTGGTTGCGTTTACTTTCATCACTATTACCATTGTTGTTATGATACTACACATGAAGTCCTCCACCCCTGGACGTTTCCGCCATCCTTGGTTTGGGGGTGTGACAGATTGGTATCAGAGCACGGTTTATAGTGAATTAAGTATATCAAACAACATAGGATATACAAACTATAAACACATTTGGGACTAAGAGTCTCTGATTTTCAAAACATTCTAACCGGTTATACTTTTTGAAAACAAATAAGTTCTGTTTAAAAGTATACCTACATGCATTGCATACGCGCGTAGTGTCATAACTAGAAGAACATAAACTAAAAGAAGAGGAGTTGAACGCTACGAGTATGCCTTGGTATGAGTAATCAGTTTTGGGAAGGGTATAGCCTGATCAACTATATTAGTCCGGAAAGTGACTTACTCATATCGGGGGATAGTCGTAGGAGGGCAACAAGTCTAATAACTTAACTTCACCCTACCAAAAGTGCTATAAGAACCAAATCTAAACATTTAAAATACTATAGGAGTATTTGTATGTTGCTATATCGCAATATTATTAATATCTACCGCTATCCGCTTCTTACCCCTCTATTCTCGCGCAGACGACATGGCAGGATTTCACCTACCAGGAGACCCATACTTTCCCAACCAGGGAAATGCCGGCTGGATTGAGGAAGAGCCCGAAGAGCTGATTGAAGAGGATCCCGAAGAAGAGCCCGAGGAAGAAGAAGAGGAGGTAGATGAAGAAGAAGAAGAAGAGGAAGACGACGAGGTGGACATGGATGAGGAGGAAAGTGAAGAAGAGCCAGAGGAGGAAGTCTTCAACCCTCCTTACATTGCTAGGGTGCCTGCAAACCGCTGGGGGCACAATGGGCCTGAGCCCCGTTGGGCAACCATGATCGAGAGGTGGAGTCGGCAACAGCACCAGAGGTCACCCAATGGCGACCAACGAGGTTATTATGACCTCAGCCACGGGGGACCGGCTGACAGAGCTCTCCCCGTTATGACCCAGCACATCACGAACTTGGGAAACCAGAGTAGGGAAATGGCAGACCAGATTCGAAATCTCAGCGCTATTACGGCAGCCACCGATGCACGCACCCGGGATTTGGAGAGGGACTTCTATCCATTGGACCGACTCATCGAGGACCTTACCGCCGCTCGAGTGGAGGTAAGGGAGTACCAGGTGAGACACGCAGCTCTCGAGGAGAGGGTAATCGCGGCTGAGCGCCGGATTGCGGAGCTTCAGGGAGCCTCGACCTCATCCCAGGGCCACCAGGGATCAGATGCTTCACGCCACGAGTAGTGTTCGCGCTACTTATATTTTGTTATAAATCTAGAATTTCGAGTATGCGTTGGTGCTACTCTTGGTTGCGAATAGGTTGATCTTGCGACTAAGTGATCCCACTAGTCAAATGGACTTTTGTACGATCAAACACTTATTAATAAATGTTGAAAGACTTCTTTTAATTAGGCTATTTAAGGGTGGTTTCGCTTTGATTCATCAATTCTATTCTTGATATAAGAAAGAAAATGAACAAAGTACTTGTGAGACCGGTGTAGCCTGTTGAACAAGTAGGTAGGAATTGATTTTGTATTGGCTTGGATTAATATAAAATCTCAGATAAAAAATTAAAACTGGATCCCTTGGGAAGAAATGTTATGGTGTGTAACAATTTCATGGGAATCACGCAAAAGAAAAATTGAGATTTCATGAAGGTACATTCGTCAATTCATTGGTGAAAACTTGAGCAAATTAATTGGTCACCGTCAATTCGTTGGTGTTGAATTTTGGGTTTCACTCAGCTCGTAGTGGCACGAAACTAAGATCATAAACACAGATGTTGTGTAACCATAAACCTCAGTGGTAGTTTCTGAGAGTCTCAAGGGTTACGATAATGAAACGAATGTAGTGGAGAAGAGTAATGGGGATGGTGTAAGAAGATATAGTACCTCTGCTGCAAAAATAAGGACCAAGCAGGAAACTCTTAACTCATGTGAGAAAAGAGTGAGGTAGCTCACGATTAGAATAAATGTATTAGCCTTATTGGGAAGACAAGGTTTGTGTATACCAGGTTATGAAGGCTATTATTCAAAATCTTATGAGGCTTGGGACACATACAGCAGCATGCTTCTAGGGACACTTAAGTAAGTCAACAAATATATCCCCATAAACGAATGAGCACACAAAAAAAATAAATAAATTATTTTTGGAGTTTTTGAAATTGATAATAAAAATAAAAAAATAACAAAAAAAATTTGAAGAAAAGAAAAAAAAATAAGACTTAAAAAAACTTTGGAAAAAGAAAATGAAAAACCGAACCCGAACGTTCGGTTGGTTTCGGTTGGGAAAAAGTTGAAAAACCGAACCCGAGCGTTCGGTTGGTTTCGGTTCTAGAAAATTTTGAAAAACCGAACCCGAACCTTCGGTTGGTTTCGGTTTAGGAAAATTTTGAAAAACCGAACCCGAACCTTCGGTTGGTTTCAGTTCCACAAAATTTTGAAAAACCGAACCCGAACCTTCGGTAGGTTTCGGTTTTGGAAAATTTTGAGAAACTAAGGAATTTAGACATACAGGAGAAAAATACTTTTAACACAAAGAAAAACAAAATTGTACAAGAAATATACAACAAAGAAAAACTACCTTTGAAGTAATGAGCGAGTCAGATGGTTGAACCGAACCCGAACGTTCGGTTGGATTCGCTTCTTACGTTTGAGGTTGACAGGTAGTGTGAGGTACTGACTCTGATTCCATCATACCTATCCCTTGCAATATTTTATTGAATGATGCTTCAGGAAGAGCTTTGGTAAAGATGTCAGCCAGTTGATCAGTGGTTCTTACGAAGTGAACTTCGACGTTTCCATCTTCCACATGATCTTTGATGAAGTGATACCTCAGTGCTATGTGTTTGGTTTTAGAGTGTTACACTGGGTTATGACAGATCCTAATTGCACTTTCAGAGTCACAATATAGTGGGATCTTCTTCATATTGAGTCCATAGTCTTGAAGTTGACTTTGGATCCAAATCACTTGTGATGTGCAGGATGCAGCGGCAATGTATTCCGCTTCGGCAGTAGACAGCGACACACACGTTTGTTTCTTGGATTGCCAGCTGACCAACTTCCCGTCAAGGAATTGACAGCCACCAGTTGTGCTTTTACGGTCGAGTCCACATCCTCCAAGGTCAGCATCAGAATAGGCTTGAACGAAGAAGCCTGAGTTGGATGGATACCATAGACCTAAAGAGGTGGTTCGCTTGAGATAGCGTAAGATGTTCTTCACTGCAAGCATATGAGGTTCACGTGGGTTTGCCTGAAATCGAGCACAATAACACACAGAAAACATGATATCAGGCCTGCTAGCAGTTAGATACATCAGTGCGCCTATCATTTGACGATAGAGCGTGATATCGACAGCCGGTTTGTCTAGAGATGGGGTAAGCTTGGTGCCGAATGCCATTGGGACTTTGACTTTTGAGTCTCCCATCATGCCAAACTTCGCTAGGAGAGTCTTCGTGTAAGCTTCCTGATTTATAAAGATGCCTTCGGGTCCCTGTCTTATGTTTAAACCAAGGAAAAAGTTAATAGGACCCATTGAGCTCATTTCAAACTTAGTCTCCATCAGCTTTCTGAATTCAGCTGTTAAGCTGGGATTCGTGGAGCCAAAGATGATATCATCGACATAAATTTGAACTATCATAAGGTGGTTACCTTCCTTTTTGCGAAAGAAGGTTGGGTCAACCGAACCTTGTTTAAATTTAGACATCTTTAAAAATTTTGTAAGCGTTTCATACCAGGCTCTCGGAGCTTGTTTGAGGCCGTACACAGCTTTATCCAGAATATAGCAATGATTTGGATACTTTTCGTTCACGAACCCAGGAGGTTGCTCCACCTACACAGTTTCTTCAAGTTCTCCATTGAGAAATGCACACTTGACATCCATTTGGAAAACCTCAAAGTTTTTGTGAGCAGCATAGGCCAGGAATATTCTAACAGATTCTAGCCTAGCAACTGGAGCGAAAGTCTCTTCATAGTCTATCCCTTCCTCCTGACAGTATCCCTTAACCACCAGACGAGCCTTGTTCCTTATGAAATTACCTTCCTTGTCCATTTTGTTCCTAAAAACCCATTTGAGACCAACAACCGAAGCATCTGGAGGAGTTGGAATGAGGCGCCAGACTTTGTTCCTTTCAAACTCGTTCAGTTCGTCTTGCATTGCTTAAACCCAATCAGAGTAATCGAGGGCAGTGTTCACTGTCTTCGGTTCAACTTTTGATACGAATGAGTTAAACATACAAAACTCAACCTTTGAAAATAAGGATGTCTGTTTTGCCTTCAGTTGAGATCGGGTCAGAACCTTTTCAGATACATCACCAACTACTTGAGAGATAGGATGATCTCTGGTCCATTTGGTAAGAGGAGGGTAATTCGGATCAAAGGTTGGGTCTAGTTCAACATTGATCATTTCTTCTGGCTCAGATTGGCTATCGTAATCAAGAGTCATATCATCATGCTCCCCCTCAATTGATGAGTCTTGAGAAACATGAGGTTCAGGGGTTTCTTGTGGTACCGGGCTTTCAGGCGTTGAAGCACCTTCGTTTGGAGAGGCATCTTCGGTTGAAGTTGTAGAGCTTGGCTCCCCCTGGACTTGTGAGCTTGGCTCCCCCTCGACATGAGAACTTGGCTCCCCCTCGACTGAAGCATTGTTGGATGGAGATTCATCAGTGGGCGATTCTCCTTCATGCATTCTTCTTGCAGCATCTTCGACAATCTGCTTCATATGATCAACTTTGTTGTCAGCTGCACCTGCTTCTGAGAGAAAAGCTTTTTCCGGTTCGTCAAAGAGTTCCAGAAATTTCTCGTATAAATTGGCGATCGAGACTGTGACTTGGCCGGTTTGAGAAAAGATTTCCCCGACAGTGTCTTCTATGGCCTGTAGCTTCTTGACATAGCTATCGTCAAAGGTCACATAGTATGTCTCTTCAATCCTTCTTAAACGTTTGTTTAGGACCCTGTACGCCTTAGATGTGAGCGAGTAACCCAGAAAGATTCCCTCGTCGGCTTTGACATCAAATTTGTTGCGGTGTTCTTTAGAGTTAAAGATGAAACACCTTGAGCCAAACACATGGAAAAATTTCACATTGGGCTTTCTGTTGTTTATTATCTCATATGGTGTGAGCGTGAATCGCTTATTGAGATAGGACCTGTTCTGTGTAAAACAAGCAGCAGAAATAGCGTCAACCCAAAAATAAAGAGGTAAGGAGGCGAAACTTAGCATAGTTCGGGCAACTTCACACAAAGATCGGTTTCGTCTTTCGACTATTCCGTTCTGTTGTGGTGTGTAGGGTGCTGAGAAATTGTGACTAATTCCCTTTTCTGCAAGAAACTCTTCAAACTCCCTGTTCTTGAATTCAAGACCATTATCGCTCCTGATATTACGAACGACTTTCTTGAGCTGGACTTCAATTTGCTTGATAAACACTTTCAGCTTTTAAGTCGCTTCAGATTTGAACTTTAGGAAGAACACCCATGTAAATCGTGAAAAGTCATCAACGATAACAAGAATATACTTGCTACCACCGATGCTTTCGATAGATGAAGGACCACACAAATCGATATGAAGTAATTCGAGTGGTTCAACAACTTTTGTGTTGATTACAGATGGGTGACTTTGACGACTCTGCTTCCCCATTTCGCATGCAGCACACAAATGCTCTCTGTCGAACTTGAGCAATGGAAGACCCCTAACATGACCTCCAGTGACAAGTCGGTTGATATCTTTGAAATTGAGATGAGAGAGTCTTCGGTGCCACAACCAGCTTTCGTCGGATTGAGCTTTTCATAACAGGCATATGGCTGGGTTTCCTTTGATGGGTTTCATGTTTAGAGGAAACATTTCACCCTTTCGCTCTGACTTTAGAATCACTTTCTTTGTCTTTTTCTCTATGATTTCAGAACCTTCATCATCGAATGAGACTTTGAGACCTGTACCTCCAACAAGCTGAGATACACTGATGAGGTTGTGTTGGAGTCCTTCCACATAAGCCACCTTCCTTATAGTGAAGTCTCCATTTGTTATCATTCCATATCCCTTTATGGTGCCGAAAGAGTTATTTCCAAACTTGACGTTGCCACCATTTGCAAGAGATCTGTATTCCCTGAGCTCCTCTTTCCTCCCTGTCATGTGACGCGAGCAGCCACTATCGATGTACCATTCTTCGTCAAACTGCTCGTCACTTATAACCTGCAAAAATTAAGCAGATTTAGGAACCCAAAGTTTCTTGGGTCCATGTGAGCTTTTCATGGGAACGGGAATAGTAAGAGAGATGTCAACTAGATATGTTCGTTTTATTAGAGTTGTTTCATCTTTCTTTTTAATGGTAAAGACTTTTATTTTGTTAGGATTGGGTGTGTTCGTTTTGGACTCTAGTTTGGATTCATTGACCTTCCGCTTTCCCTTTTGTTCAGCTGATGAATGAGATTTTAGAGAACAAGCGGAATTAGCTTTAGAGCAAGATGGAGATGAATCGGTGGAAGTAGAAGAATTAGAAGAACAAGAAGAATTAGAATGAGAGGGTTTGGATTGAGAGGACTTCCTGGCTGGTGACTCTAGGTGACCCTTTTGCTTTTGATTATTGGAGGGACTGACCTTAGAGTCTTGTTCTCTTTTGACTTCAGAACCGAACCTCTGCGTTCGGTTGGAGTTGTTCTTGGAACCGAACCTTTGGTTTCGGTTGAAGTCTTTTTCAGAACCGAACCTTTGGCTTCGGTTGGTATTTTCTTGTGAACCGAACCTTAGCTTTCGGTTGTTGGAACATTCAGGCTTTCTTACAGGATTGTTTTCATACTTCAGATTCTTGTCTTGGTGTGAGTAGTATGTATTCTGGGAGTGCCATAATTGTTTCCTTTCAGAAAGGTTTTTCCTGTATCTTTGGTTCCTTTCTATCTTCTTATCCCTCATCTGCTTAGGTTGATGATGAACATTAGCTTTCATTTTCGGTTTCTCCTTGGCTGGTTCCTTTTGAACTTCAGGAGTTTTACTTTGAGCCGAGGGAACAGAGCGAATATCCGAAGAAGATCCAGTTTGCACTGAGGGAGTAGAAGGAATGTCTGAAGAAGTTCCACTTTGAGCTGTTGGAGTAGAGGTAATGTCTTCTTTTGCTGAACGATCATTCTCCTGAGGAATATCTTTCGTACCACTGGTACTTGGCTCATTGAAATTATCAGGCTTATTCAAGGGTTCAGGTATGTATCTCCCTTTTCTCATCCAGGAGGTTCTTTCAGATAGGCCAACGGTTTCGTTTCCATTATCTATTGGAGCTTCCCAGAAGTACTCATCACAGCCATCAGCATTGTCTTCGTTTACAATATCTGTGAGCTCAGCTGTTTGATGTTCGGTTACTCCAGTCACCTTGTATACTTGATTCGGAGTGGTCCTGACCTTTTGATACACATCCGCTTTCTATGCTAATTTCGAGGACTTTTGTTGGGACAAACGAGCGAATTCCACTGAACTTTCAGAAATAAGATTCTTGTGGTTTTCAGGTTCGCTTTTAACAAATTCTGAGCAGTCAACCGTGTCCTCTACAGAAATTTCACTCATGTTTTCGTCCTCTTTAAGCTCAGATGAATTTTCAACATCGATTTTGTTTTCTGAGCTTATGTTGGCATTTAAAGAGTCAAATTTTTGCATGGTTTCGGTTCTCAGTTTAAGTCTGTCATTTTCGTCCAAAAGATTTTTGAGCATGTCCTTGTGGTCTTTGGATTTAATGAAGGACTCAATTTTGTCCAGTCCATACATGTAGGTGGGATTGACATCATCAGACGATATCACACTCTCACAATTGTAGGCTTCGGCATCGATTTCATCCTCCTTAAACTCTAGGAAGGGCAAAATCATGCGATGAATTTTTTGGCCTATTTCACAATCTAAGTGAAGCTGAGTAATATTGGAATATAAACGTTTAGCAATTAAACAAAAAACATTTCGTTGTTTTAACAATTTTAAATTGTCTCTCTGCAAATAAATGTTTTCGTCTTTAACTTTAACTAATTCCGACTCTTTTAACTCAATCCACATTCGCCGCTCCTCACTCTTCGACGCCACCCTGCTTAATTGATCAGTCGGGTTAGAATTGGTGACTCGAGTTTGAGTTAAGCTACTATCTAAATGAGAAATTCTTGTATTAACATTTTTTAGTTCTTTCTCATATGAGGATGGAGGTACTTTAGATGAAATAAAAATAGATTGTACCTTCTTTATCAGTTCATCGAGCTCATTGAACTGCTGGCTGAGTGGTTTGGCCGTAAAGCACATATCCTCCTGTACCTTCGGTCCATCGCTTCCTCCATCGGTGTTGTATCCCCTCATTTGAGATACGTCAGTCACCATGAAGCATTTTCCTCCACTGCTTTCCTCCTTAGCCACATACGCCTTTCCATGGGTAGGCTTCCTCACTTCTTCATCTTCTGAGTCGGTAGACCAAACTTCTGTGCTGCCGAACTCATCGTCATTAACCGAACCCTGCACAATAAGAGCATTAATAGAAGGGTTAGCGGTAGACTTCTTCTTACTCAACTCATCCAGTCTCTTCTGCAGCATGGCTTCCTCATCATTTCCATCGTCCTTTTCAGCCATCTTCTTAAGAACACAGTCCTTAGCATAGTGGTTTTTGCCACCACAGTAGAAACAACTTACTCCGGAATCGCCATCTGCCTTCGGTTCCTTCTTGGGTTCCTCAGCCTTCGGTTCATTATTCACCTTTTCAGAACTGTAACTCCCCTGCCAGTTTCGGTTTTTGTTGCTGGGGAATCTCTTCTTTATGAACCTCTTGGGATTGGACACCATCATGGCATAATCCTCAGATGTGAGGTCATATTCTTCCAAGTTGAGGTCTTCATCCTCCATCACAACTTTACTTTTAGATAGGAGAGCCAACGAACCAAGACTCGAAACGACGTTCTTTTCTTGCAGCACAATCTTCTCCTGGGACTTGAGAATACCCACCAGTTTCGCCAAAGAGTATGATTTAAACTGCTCATAGGCTTTGACTGTGGAAACCACTGCTCTCCATTCAGACCTTAATCCATTCAAGAAAGTAACCTTCTGCTCGATAAGCTTCCTTTCAATATCGTGTTTGATCATCTTGCTGAGAAGATGATTGAAGCGATCGAACGTCTGGGTCACTGTTTCTTCGGCTCCTTGCCTGAATTCACCAAACTCAGATAAGAGCAAGGTTTGGATAGAATGTTCAAGATCCTCGTCTGTAGAATACAGTTCACGAAGTCTATCCCATACTTCCTTTGCCGTCGTACATGAGCTAACCAATCTGAATGTGTCGGATTGAAGGGCGAATCTGATCAACCTTAACGCCTTAATATTACACTGGAATTTGTCCTTTTCATCTTGTGCAATATCCTTCACATCCTTCAGCAGATCGTTGTACTCCTTTTGTGTCTTAATGATTCTGGACGTTGCTGAATGAGAAAACGGTCCATTGATGATAGCTTCCCATATGAGGTACCAATTATCCTCCGATCCAATCACGTAGTCTTCAAAGTGATGCGCCCATACTTCATAGTCATGGGTGTATAAGATTGGAATCTTTGTCGTTGAACCGATGTTGTTGGAAATATTAATAGGGTTTGATTGCGTCTCGTCCATTATGATCGTAAAAACCTGTTCAAAGATCAGACTTGTAATAACTCAGATTAGGGCAAAACAATAAATATCAAGATACGTCAATAATGAGATGACGGCTCAATAAATATTATTAATTGCGGAAAAACCCTAATGGAAATCTTTTTCACAGTAAAGATGTGTATCGATTACACAGCCTCCTGCTCTGATACCAATTGATGGGATTAAAACAACCTTTAATCTATGAAGATCGATTAGATCTCGAACAAGTATATAAATATAAAACAGTAAAAACTCAATAAAAAGAACAAGACAATATTGAATCAAACGAGTCGAATGATTAAAACAAAATCCTCAGAAGAGCTCGATTAAGAACATCAACTGTAGAGGATTGGTAGGTTACAAGAACGATTAAAGAAACCTTGAAATTACTATCGTTAAGCTCTCTATCGTTATTCTCTAAATCGTTACCCTAATATGCATGCAAGCATTGACTTATATACAATACATAAAAGTCTCTCGGTTGGACAGGCCCAAACCAGAGTATACATGGCTAAACTAACGAGCCCAAAAGACGCAACATCAAAATAAAACTTCAGCCCAACAAGCCTCGTACCCAATTCCTCATGAAATTTCTTCCAGAATCTGGAAGTGAAACGCACATCTCGATCTGAGACGATCGAGATCGGAACTCCATGCCGCGATACCACCTCCCTCACGTACAACTCTGCCAATTTCTCAGTGGATGAGCTCTCACTGATAGCAAGGAAGTGGGCGCTCTTCGTCAACCTGTCCACAATCACCCAAATTGCATCGACTCCCCTAGTAGTCCTTGGCAATTTGGTGATAAAATCCATGGTAATCTGTTCCCACTTCCACTCAGGAACCTCCAACGGGTGCAACTTACCATGTGGTCTCTGGTGCTCGGCCTTAACCTTACGACAGGTTAAGCACCTCTCAACAAACCACGCAACATCCCTCTTCATACAGGGCTGCCAATACTCTCTCTTTAGGTCCAAATACATCTTAGTGGCCCCAGGATGGATCGCGAACTTCGATCGATGAGCCTCTTCCATCAAAATGGTATGCGTCCCGCCCACCAACAGTACCTAGATACGACCCTAGAATGTCATAAGCCCCCGGCTATAGGCAACGAACTCCGATACCAACCCGACAACTCGTTCTCTCTTCTGGTTTTCTGGTCTCACGGCCTCAGCCTGGGCCCCACGGATGGTATCCAAGATCGGAGCCATCACGGTCAATCTCTAACAAACATCTCGCATCGGGGTGCTCTCCGCCCTTCGACTTAGTGCATCGGCTACAACATTAGCATTGCCCGGGTGGTACAGGATCTCGCAGTCATAATCCTTTACCACATCCAACCACCTCCTCTGTCGCATATTCAGGTTGGGCTGATCCATCAAGTACTTCAAGCTCTTGTGGTCCGTGTATATGGTACACCGAACCCCATACCGATAATGATGCCAAATCTTGAGGGCGAACACCACTGCCCCCAACTCTAGACCGTGGGTGGGATATCTCGTCTCATGAGGCTTCAGCTGCCTCGATGCATATGCTATCACATGCCCTCTCTGCATCAGCACCGCTCCCAACCCCGAGATCGACGCGTCACAATACACCACAAAGTCCTCCAACCCCTCCGGAAGGGCTAAAACTGGGGCTTCGCACAGTCTCTGGCGAAGTGTCTCGAAGGAGGCCTGCTGCTATGGGCCCCATTAAAAAGCAACACCCTTCCGGGGTCAACCTGGTGAGTGGCACGACGATCTTGGAAAAATCCCTGATAAATCTCCGATAATAACCTGCAAGCCCTAAGAAACTCCTGATCTCGGTGGGTGACCTCGGCACCTCCCAACTCATCACTGCCTCAATCTTGGCCGGATCGACCAATATCCCTTTCTGGTTAATGAGGTGCCCTAGGAACTGGACCTCTCGCAACCATAAATCACACTTGGAGAATTTGGCATAAAGCCTCTCCGATCTCAGAACTTCGAGGATCTCTCTTAAATGCTTCTCATGCTGCTCTCTGGATCTCGAATACACCAAAATATCATTGATGAACACGATCACCGAGCGATCCAACATCGGCCTGCACACTGTATTCATGAGATCCATGAACACCGCCGGTGCATTGGTGAGCCTGAAAGGCATCACCACAAACTCGTAATGCCCATAACGAGTCCTGAACGCTGTCTTCTGGATGTCTTCATCTCGCACCCTCACCTGATGATACCCAGACCTCAAATCGATCTTGGAGAACCAAGATGCTCCTTGCAACTGATCGAACAAATCGTCGATCCTCGGCAACGGGTAACGGTTCTTGACCGTCAGCTTTTTCAACTCCCGGTAATCAATGTACATCCGGTGTGAACCATCCTTTTTCTTGACAAAAAGGATAGGCGCCCCCCACGACGAGCTGCTCGGCCGAATAAACCCCTTCCCCAGCAACTCCTGAAGTTGTGAGGATAACTCCTGCATCTCTGGAGGCGCAAAGCGATATGGCACCTTGGCGATAGGTGCGGCCCCCATAACCAAATCGATACTGAACTCCACCTGCCTCACGGGAGGCACACACGACAACTCCTCCGGGAATACGTCCGGGAACTCACGCACTATCGGAACCTCATCAATTGACCTTGGTCTCTCTGAGTCAACCCTTGTATCCATCACATACGCTACAAAGCCCCTACAACCCTGCTGTATACACTGTCTCGCTCTAGCGGCCAAACAAAATGCTGACCCAGAACGTGTACCCTCGCCGTACACTGAAAGAACTCCCCCACTAGGGTCTCGTACGGTCACCAGTTGTCGCTCGCAGTCGATAACCGCTCCGAATCTGCTCAACCAGTCCATGCCTACGATGACACATACATCCCCCATCGCAATAGGAACTAAATCAATCGGGAATTCAACACTGAAGATCTCGAGTACACACCCTCGGATCACCTCTGTGGCATACACCGCCCTCTCGTCAGCTATGGAAAGTCTCAGAGGTCGACTCAACGCCTCACGACTAATACTGATGTGATGACTAAAAGCCAAAGATACAAAAGACCGACTCGCACCCGAGTCAAATAACACCATGGCATGTACAGAACTCATAAGAAAAGTACCTATGCATAACATAATATAAGCACAATATATCAACATCAAAATAAATACACGAAAGAATACATACCAGCCACGACATCGGGCGCTGCACGAACCTCCTCCACGGTCAACTGAAAGGCTCTCCCTCGTGCCTTCAGTGCCTCGGCCTTCACTGGCCGGATCTCAGTAGCTCTGATAGCAGCAGGGGCAGATCCCTGTGATGCTCCCTATGCCGATCCCCGCAGCTGTGGACACTCTGCCTTCCAGTTTCCGGTCTGGTTGCAGTGAAAACATACTGCAAACCCCTTCGGGCAATCCTTGGCCATATGTCCCTCCTTGCCACATTTGTAGCAAGACCCTGCTCTGCACACCCCATCGTGGCCCTTGCCGCACTTGCCACAAGTGCGGCCGCTCTGGTTCCCTGATCTCGAATCAGCGGGCTTGGCCCGATTGGCTACCGGCTGAGACTGTACCGGTCGCCGATCCCTCCCCTGAGACTCAGCCTCTTCCCTAGCCTGGGTCTCCAACTCTATCTCCCTCTTCCAGGCATTTGCCTGAAGCTCGGCAAATGTCCGGTATGTCGAGTTTGCCACGAACTCTTGTATATCCCTCCTCAAAATGCTCAGATATCGGCTCATACGTGCCTGCTCGGAGGACACGTGCTCTGGGCAGAACATCGCCCGCTCATGAAACATCCTCGTAATCACTGTAACAGACTCAGTACCCTGCTTGAGGGTCAGAAACTCCTAGGACAAACGCTCCCTCTCCACCTGGGGAACGTACTCATCTCGGAACATAGCAGTGAACCTCTCCCAGGTCATTGCAGCAAGCTCAGCAGGTGAATAGTGTGCCGTCACAAACTTCCACCAATCCTTCACTCCCAAGCGAAGCTGGTTCAGCGCGAACCGAAATCTCAAATGCTCTAGAGATGAGCAAGTAAAGAAACACCCCTCTATGTCTGAAATCCACCTCAATGCCGCAACCGGATCCTGGGTCCCGTTAAACTCCGATGGTTTTGTGTTGCTGAACTCTCGGAACAGCAACGCATCACTACCCTGCGGCCTAGTCGCAGCTATAGCTGCAGTGGCTGCAGCAATAGTAGCCTCAGAAAGAGCAGCGTACTTCTCATCAAATGTCTCTATCAGCGTGGTCTTGATAGACCCGAACATCTCTGGTATCTCTGCCCTGATGGCCGCAACCACCTCCTCCTGGATGATCCTACGGATCTCCTCATCACTCGTACCGCTGCCCCCTGGTGTGTGGCGTGTCCCAACCATGATCTCTCTCTCTCTGAAATACAACACAAGAATAAATATCAGCGACTCGCTTGAGTATGCACACACTCGAATACTCCACCCTACTTGTCCCTTGGTACTCTAGGGATTCTTACTCGAGTTGTACACTGACCCGGTGTCTTCAGTAGTACGGGCCCAATACTACCGTTCACACCGCATCAGCATCCACCCCAAGTCCTCCTCCCAGAGTCCCAAATCCCAAGTACTCTACTCTCTCTAATCATATGATACTCGCTAGCAGATCTCTCATAATCTCCTCGCTGCTACCTAAATACCCTGAAGTATCCCTAGCACCAAGACTCCTAGACTCAAGCATCACATATCAGGCCACTCTAGTCCTAATAAGAATACCTAGTCTACTCTAGTATGCATAGCATATCTCATCATATAACATATCATATCATATCTCATAACACTTATGGTAATGGTATTTTGGGAAATCACTGTTCGGGCGCTGGTTGTTCGTACACACGACTCTGCTCTTCTTCTTTTGAAAACTTATTTAATTATCGAAATTTCCTCAAATCCTTAGTTTGAGTTCAGATACGCCCGAAGGTGCACCCGATTCCCTCAAACCAAGGCTCTGATACCAACTTGTAACGCCGTAAAAATCTAAAACAATTTTTCGCATTTTCCAATCACATTTTTTACAACTCATTCATTCATAAAATGTCATAGTATCATGTCTTTGTTTCACAAAACATCTCCCAAGATCGAAATACATAAAATCCCATGTGTGTGTACGAATCAAGTCGGCGCCTTTCCGCGGTCATCACTGGTACCTGAAACACATAACACACAACACTGTAAGCATAAGCTTAGTGAGTTCCCCAAAATACCACTCTAACATATATTAGCCACTCGAGGCTATAACTCTGTTGACCCTCTGGTCAATGTGTCGCAGTGGGACCCTCCAACCCCAACTCTCTGTGGGCCCTCTGGCCCTAACTCTATGGACCCGAAGGTCCTAAATCTATGGACCCATTGGTCCTACTATGTAAACTCTGAATCATGCATATCACATACAATAAATCACAACACATAAATAACATGCAAATACACTAACACATAACTCTAAAATATACTGTCACATAACTCTGTTACCACACCAGGTAAAGTATAGTGAGAAGACTCACCTCAGGCGTCTCGGTAAATCTCTGACTCAGAAGAAATATTGCCTAGTCTCCGCCTATTCACATAAAGTAAATACTCTTATCAATATAACTCTCAAAACTAGACTCAACCTGCCATTGGCACTCTGAGAAGGGTAAAAGACTATTTTACCCCCCCCCCCCCCCCCCCTCTTGACACAAGTACTCCATTGTTGACCAAACCCCTAAAGTCAATAAAAGTCAACGGTCACACTTTGACCCTACTCGCCGAGTGCACCCTGGTGACTCGGCGAGTTCACACATGTTCTCTAACACTTCTCCCGCTTGGCACGCCGAGTCCCTCCCTATGCTCGACGATTCATACCAGGCATGAATCGCGGGGCCACCCCGACTCAACCCGTCGAGTCTCAAGAACAACTCGGCGAGTACCTCCTTGAAATCCAGTCCTCTAACCCCCTTCTGACTCACTGAGTCATTCCCCAACTTGGCAAGTCTACTCACTGAGCAATTTACGTGAAACCCTAGCCCTACTCGCCGAGTCCCAAGAACAACTCGGCGAGTTCATGCCATGCACAAACTCTACTGGCCTCCTGAGGTCAGATCTGTTTCCCTAAACCCTAGATCTGTCCTTCCCAAGCATGAATGTCACGTAAAGTCCAAAACTTGATGCTTGTATAACAACAACAAGGCATCAAAAGGAGATTTAGTCCCAAAAATGGCAACCTAAGTCCAATAACCCCAAACTGATCCATAAAGCTCCAAGGGTTAAGGTCTCTGGACCTCTTTGAGTCCAGATCCAAGGCACAAACTCGAAGAGGGACCATTTGCTCCACATAATCACTCTCCAAAGGGGTTAGAAAACCCTAAATCTAATGATCAACACCAAAACTGAAGGAGGTTCGAAATAATACCTCAAAATGAAGTCTCTGAACTCTGGAATTGCTAGAATCGCACCTCCTCTTGCTCTTGGTCACCTTCTTCTTGCTAAACCAAAGGTACAAGGATCAAAAGTGACTTCTTCTTCCTCAAATTGATTTGGCTCACTTAGGGTTCTCTCAAGGGACTGGTAGCCGCAATGGGAGGCTATAAGTGCCCTTAAATAGGATCCAAACCCGGGGGATTAGGGTTTCATTAAACAACGTGGACTCGCCGAGTCCATAAATGGACTCACCGAGTCCGGACGTGAACCCGGATGAACATCCGCGACCCTACTCGGCGAGTCTTGGCTCCAACTCGCCGAGTTCCTCCGCAAACTCCAAAATAATTAAATAAAAAAAATAATATACCTGGAAATCTGGATGTTACACTAGTTCGTTATCTTTTATCACATCATTGATTTAAGATTGTTCATTAAAAGATTATTTCCATAATCTGGATTTTGAGTAACCTAGTTATAGGGTCGAAATATCATATTCGGAAAGCGATCAGACGATCCTTCGAGCATATCTAAGTTACTCATTGATTTCAGAAATCCGTCTTTTCCTCCCAAACCTAACAAGAATATTCCCTTCCTATAAATTCAGTTGATGATATCGTTAATCCAATTTAAGAAAAATGGTTCATGCGTTTAACTTTTCGAACAAATCTTATGTTCTCCATAACAAGTAATGATTCTTCATTATTAATTTGCTAAATTCCATATAGTTAATGCACATTCACATTGATCCATTAAATTTTCATATACAAAGTATGAGTGTCGACCAAGGTGACAATCTTGGCTTGATAAACATATTTTCATGAATTCCTAAACCATTTCATCAAGTTATGGTTCTCATAAAGAATACAAAACACTTGATGCTCTCCTTGCTCCTAAAAGCTCCACAACACCTTACACATAATAAGACCACATATTAATAAACTAAACCCTTAAGATTTGACAGTGTATGAAAATAAAACTCTAAATAGATACCATAAATTATGATTTATGCTTATAAATTTTAGTCCTTTTTTAAACCTATTTAGCATCCAAACATAACTCTTTCATAATAACCTTGATTGAGAAGATATAAAGTACAACAAAACGAATCATATACCTACAAATTTTAGGTTTTAATATTTCCAAACCATGTCTTATTTTCACATATTTAGATAAACTCTTGCAAAGTTGTGCATATTCGATCTCTAGAACACCTCGACCCTATGTTTTAGTTACAACAATAGAGAAAGTTTTATGTAGAGATGTGTATTTTCTAGCTACTGTCATTTTGCATGACTTCACACCTAAAATTATATGCACATGCAAAACCCTATAATCTTGAAAAAAATAGCCAAATTTCCTTTCTTTGAGGTTTTAGCCAAAAACATCCCATAAAACAACACCAATTCTACTTACCGAAAGTAATTATTATATTGTATATGGATGGTTTATGGAGGTAAATAAACTTTATAAAGCAGATAATTATCCTTAAACATCCTAAAATCAATACACCAAAAAATCAACAGAATGGAAAAAACTAAAAACTCATAAACCCCTTTAGGGGTTTTAAGAAATGAATTACGTACCACCAAAATTGCATTAATGACACCGCTATATAAAAAAGGGGATTTATGTTCTTGATCACAACATGCACAATCTCTAACCATAAGTGAATTATTACTTCTTTTTGAACTAATGACACTGAATATATTTTCTCTTATTTTGGGTACATTTTATATAAGAACCCATAAAGGGTTTTATTTCTCTATTTACACATACCAACAATAAATAATCATCAGATAAAATTTAAGGAATATTACTTAATAGGGTAATATATATATATATATATATATATATATATATATATATATATATATATATATATATATATATTATTTTGTATACATTTAGTCAATGGATTTTTTGGCCACATTTGACAATTTAACTTGTCATTTTGTATACATTCATTCCTTATAATTGGGTCATCATGGATCGATTGACCAAGAGTACCCATTTCCTAGCGATTCGGGAGAGTTCTTCGGCCGAGAAGCTGGCCGATGTGTATATCCGCGAGATTGTTGCTCACTATGGGGTTCCGGTCTATATTGTTTTAGACCGCAATGTTCGTTTCACCTCCCGTTTTTGGCAAACATTCCATGAGGAACTAGGTACGAAGTTGCACTTCAGCACAACTTATCATCCACAGACCGACGACCAGAGTGAGCGGACGATATAGACCCTTGAAGATATGTTGCTGTTAGGTCATAATTATGTGGTTTGGGCTAGCTGACAGTAATTACGGAGGCTGTGAGCTTGACAATATATTAACTTCTGGGGGATGTCGGTTTATGGGCGATCGGCTGGTGTCATGGCAGTGCAAGAAACATCATACAGTCTCAACCTCAACGGCGGAAGCGGAATATGTCGCTGCTTTTGCCTGTTGTTCTCAAGTCATATGGATCCAACATCAGCTATTGGATTGTGGTTTGAACTTTCTAGAAACTCCTATTTTCCGTGACAACGAAGCTACAATTCAAATTGCTAAAAATCCAGTCCAACACTCAAAAACCAAGCACATCGACATCAAAGTGCATTTTATCAGAGATTATTATGAGCGTTCGCTCATTTGGTTGGAACAGGTTCCCACTACTAATAATGTGGCAGATCTATTCACTAAACCGTTTAAGAAAGCTTGATTCGATGTGCTTGTGGGCTTTTTGAAAATGATACGTTTTGAAGACTGATTTTTGTTTTAGGGTAGTTTAAATTTGCGCATTTCATTTCCATTCTCTCCTATGTACAAATTTAGGGGGAGAAATAAAAACAAAACAAAAATAAAAAAAATTCAAAAATATATAAAAAAAAACTTAGAAAATCCAAAAATAGATGGTCTATAGGTGATGTGGTGGGAAGTGATATCAATATGTGATAATAGGCAATTCGAATCTGTGTAAGGTACCAAAGTTGAATTGTCTAGGCTTTGTGTGCAATGCGCTGGTAGGCACGAAAGGTTTAATTGGACTTGACTAGGCATAGATGAACTTAAGGAATCTAGAGACTTGACAAATCTTGACCTAGATAGATCCGTTTAGCCTGACAATACGACGCTTGGATAGGTTGTGCAGGGAGATATACATAGGAATCTGCGGATTACACTAAATAATCTGTATCTAGAACCGTGGTTTAACTTTTCCTCGATGTGAGGAATTTGTCCTTAATTCCGGTATTGATGGGGCGATTGGGGAATTCCGATAAATTAGGTATGTAGAAAGGTTATTTTCTTGCTTTCTTTCTGTTAGTCATATGTTTCCTCTTCTGCGTGATTGAAATACATCCGACCTGGACTGCAACATATGCAATTCTATCTCTCTGCATCTTCTATCTATGCAATTATTTCTGTCTGTTAGCCATATGTTATCTCCTCTATGTGATTGAAACAAATCTGACCTGGTACACAACATATGCACCATTCTACTTCTCAATCAATCTAAATCTAGTCAGACATATATTTCACCTTCTGCGTGATTGGAAGAGATCCGACCTGGGTGTACAACATATGCATTCTAAATCTTTCTTCTCCCATGATAATTGTCTGCTCATCTAAAGTAAGGAGTAATTTGGAAGTCCCTGATTGTTGGAGTATATCAGGAAGCGGGAAACATGTTCTAGTACATCTAAAATTGAACAATTAATAGGTTGTCTGTAGATCTCGCTGCACAATTTAGGTGGACAATAATATCCTTGTTCGTCGTCAGATGAATGGTCCTTAGGAATTTTATCTAGGAACGTAAGGTCACAACATGTTGTCACTTGTAGTATGTCCTAAGTTTGTCACAATCTTTCGTGTTTAAGTGGACCACAATATCGACGATTGGTCAAATCTATTCATGAAGGGGGAGGTACCGATAAACGGATTAAGGCTGTCTAATAACTTTGATCCCAATATCACAAAAATATTATTAGCATTGGTAAAAGAGAAATTATTGTTAATTCATTTAAATTTAAATTTTATTTCTTTTTTATTTTTTATTTTGCTAAAAATAAAAAATTAAAAAAAAGTAGTTTAGTTTAAATTTTTAGATTTTATTTTAATTTTAATTTAATTTTTTTTTAATTTTAGTTTTAAGTCTTCAAAATGTATTATTTTTAAATACATGAATGCATTGGGCTTGGATTTAAAGCTCTTTGGGGTTGTAGCCCACTAGACTTGGATCGGGTAGGGTCCAGGTATATAAACCAGGGTTGCAGCCGTTTACCCTTCTTACCCTCATTTTGTATTTGCGGATGTGAACCGCTAAGCCGTGTTCTCTCTCTCTCTCTCTCTCTCTCTCTCTCTCTCCCTCTCTCTCATTTCTCGATCTGTCATTTTTGTGTTTTTCTGTTGAAATTGCTCACTTATTCGTATAGGTATGTTCAAGGCGATCACCATCATGCTGAATTTAATAGGAATCAACCGTGTATTAAGTGTTAAATTAAAGAAATCAGACTTTTTGGCGTTCATAGCCAATGAATGGTTCACGGCCCTTGAAGCGTTCATGGCTGTGAACCTTCTTCGACCGTGAACTCACATTATAACCATGAACAACTTTTGGACATGAAAAAAAAATTTACACTTAAATTCAAATAAAAGCCTAATTAAATTATTTAACGAGTAAAACCTAAACTTAATTGTTTAAACATTTGGTTTTCTCACTTGGCTTCGTTGGTGCAGATCAAAAATGGCTGACTTGAAATTCGCTGACATCCACAACTTGGCTATTTTCTTGGTAGATCTACCTGCAGACCACACTGATTTCAAATCCATGGTTTATAGATTGAGGAGAAGTTGCCTAGCTTCTACTCTTACAACCATTTGTGTCATCTACCAAAGCCTGATCAAGGAATTTTGGAGCAAAGCTGTAGCGTAAAGAGGTGAAGATGATGTTGTCTCCCTAGAAGCAATTGTTAAAGGAAAAAAGATTATTGTGACAGAGCAGATCATCCATGAAGTACTGCAAATTGATGACAAAAGGGAGTTTCCATCAGTCATTGACCTGGATCAGACTGAAGCAATCATCGAACAGATGGGCTACGAAGGGGTGTTTCCTCCAACTATCAAGAAGCTTCTGCCCCCTTACTGGAGGTTCTTAGCTCATGTCTTCGTGAGCTGCATTTCTGGTCGAAAAGCAGGAGCTGATGAAATCTCCTTACTCAATACGAGTGCAATCGCAGCTCTTGCGACAGGTCTAGATTTCAACTTCTCCAAGTACATACTGAATGAAATGGTGTGGAACGTTGAAGGGAAGAAAAGAGACAAGTTTCTCATGTACCCAAGATTTCTGCAATTGATCTTCAACAGCAAGCACCCGGAGATCGAAAGAAGATGAGAAACACTAGATGTTAAATCTCTTGGCTCCAACACCTTCGGCCTCATGAAACAAAACCGAAAGGGAAAATTCACGTTTGAGGGAAAGTACCTGTTGGTGAAGTTCGGAAATTTTGCTGAAGTTAGTGATGCATCAGCGACTGAAAGCTCCTCAGGTATATCCATTGGGGAAGGCAGCTCAGGGGAGCGGACCCATCGGCTCCAGAGCTAAGGGAGGAGATCACTATCCTTAAACATCAGATCTTTGAAAAAGACCTTCTGATTGGGAATCTCGATATTCGAGTTTCAAAGCTCAAAGCAGAAAATTCTCAGAAGACTGATCAGATCTCCGACCTCCAGCTAGAAAACTCTCAGAAGGCTAAACAGATCTCCGACCTCCAACTTAATCTTGGTGCCCTATCAGCAGGATACTTTGACTTTAAAAAAAAGCTTATTGCAGAATTCGGTGATAAGTTCAAGTCTATAGTTGAAGAGCCTAACGCCACTGAAGATTCTCCCAGCGCCCATGTCCAGCCTAACATTGTGGATCCACCACCTCTCAGAACCACAAGGATTGTCGATCGATTTGAAAAGGAACCTGCCCAAGCAAATCCACGAATCACCCTCAGGCAAGCTAAAAGGAAGGTTACAACTCAAAAGAAAGAGGGATGGCTCTTCATGAAGAATTCTAATAAGAGCCGTCATGGAGACCATCCCCAACTTATAGTAACCGATCTTGAGAAACGGAAGTTCGGCGATAAATTTGGCAATCGACCGGGAATCAAAATGTGGGGGATATCACGATGAATTAAAACTGTGGGTGGTGAAAAGGAAGATTGGCAACCCAGAATATTACAAGGATACTCATGATTTTTGTTCTTGGATGAGAGTCGATCTCACGGAACTCTCTGAAGCTCCGTTCCACAATCCTTCTCATGACCCTAAGGCCTTTGATTTTAAATTGTTTCTGGAGAGGCAGGTCAAGGCAAAGTTTGCTGGAATGACAACTACAGAATCACTTATTAGAAGAGACCTGGATGTGCTCGATCCTCAAACTAATGAACCAATGAAGATTGTGATGTGGCCTCCCACTAACCAATTAAAAGAAATTCCTATTCCCCAACACTTTCATGAAGGATACCTAGAGTCTATGGAATTTTGGGATTTCGATGAGGCCATATCCACAGCAGCGATCAAACTTCCAAACAGTGTTCTTCGTCTGGTTGATGCAAAAGATCTTTTGCGGTTCAGGGAGCGAGATATACACACCTTATCTAGTCATCAAATACACTTAAAATCGGAGCTTCTGGAGCCAACGGCCAAAGAATTCACAAGTATGGTTGTGACAATCATTGAAAAGAGGTTATGGCTGGGGGCTATAGGAAAAACGGATATGATGCTGTTCAAGAAGACTTGAGTTCATGCTAGTCCCAAACCAAGGGGGAGATTGTTAGGTCATAATTATGTGGTTTGGGGGCTATGGGAAAAATGGTTGTTTGGTGTTCACGATTGTGAACATGTTCATGGCCATGAACCCTGTTTGTAGTTGGTCTGTCACTATATATAGGAGTCTATCAGAGTGTTGTCAGTGTTAGACGTTAGCGAGTTGTTCACGGTGTTGTGTGTGTGTGCTCAAGGTGTACCTGACGTTTTATGCAATAAACATGTGCATTGCTTGACTAATCCTTTCTCTACTCCATTCTTGTTTGTTTAATTGATTACTTGTTTGATCACTGGTTTGGATCCTTGGATTTGGGACTTTAGAATTGTGGGCCTATGTCATTGATTTTGGTGGGAGCTGGGACTCCTACCTACCTCTTACAGAGTTCTCTTACAACAACAGTTTTCACTCTAGCATTGGTTCTCTGCCTTTTGAGATCTTGTATGGGCGAAGATGTCGTACCCCGATCTACTAGGATGAGGTTGGTCACAGGGTCATGGGGTGGACCCAGGTGGTCCTTCAGACCAAAAAGATGATTTAGAAGATCAGGTAAAGATTGCAGACTGATCAGAGTTAGATGGAGAGTTATGCCAACCGACACCGATCCGAGTTGAAGTTTCAGGTTGGCAACATGGTGTTGCTGAAGGTCTCACCTTGGAAAGGTGTGATTCGCTTCAGGAAGAGGAGAAATTGGATTCCCGATATATTGGACCATTTCAAATTATTTCCAGGGTTGGCAATGTTGCATACAGATTGGATCTTCCTGAGGAGCTCAATCAAATTCATAACACTTTCCATGTGTCGCATCTGCAGAAGTACGTATCGGATGATGATGCAGTGGTGTCGTTGGATGATATTCAGGTGGATGAGCACATGAACTATGTGGAGAGACCAGTGGATATTCATGAAAGGAAGGTAAAGGTTTTGCACAGCAAGGAAGTACCTTTGGTAAAGGTACCATGACAACATCGGAGGGGCTCCAAGTGGACCTGGGAGCCGGAGGCAGAGATGCGGGAGCATCACCCATATTTGTTTGTTGCAGCAGACTTCAAGTACGAAGTCTAGTTCAAGTGGGGGAGAGTTGTAACATCCTGAGTTTCAGGTATTTTCAAAACCTTCCTTTAGTTTTAAAGTTATGTCATTTTGGTCCTTGGATTGTAAAGATGTAGCCCTAAGAAGCCCTAGTGGCAAAATGGAAATTTTGGGGTTGGTGGTGTACGCTAAGCGTACATGTGGGTATGCTAAGTGTACTAGGAAGTGCCCTAGTATGTTGGGCGTACACATATGTACGCTGGGCGTACTAATGCCCGGGTGAAACCCTAATTTTTAGGGTTTGGGGAGTATTTAAAAAACTTTATGGATCATTTAGTCTCATTCTTTCAGCCTCCAAGCCCTTGAGTCGTTCTTGTCAAACCCTAACCCCATAAGATAGTGTTTTGAGCTTAAAGAGTGTGCTTTGTGTGCTTAAGGAAGAAGAAATTGCATCAAGGAGCTTAGAAGTTGAAGTAAGCTTGTGGAGCTTGGATCATCACCTTCTTGGGAGCTCCAGAAGGTAAAAAGTTGCTACCTTTATGCTTTGTTTGCTTGGATATCACCTTGGTAGCTTTATAATGTTCCTTTGTCCCAAAAAGTCCCATTTATGTCCATGTTTGATGTTGGATCTTTTGGGCCGTCCTTTCAGATCCTAGGAAGCGTTCTAAGCCATAAAAATGAGGCCGCTTTAGCTAGTTTGGCTTCATGCTTCTTGTATAATGTCTTAATGGATTAAGAACATGTATTAAAGATTTTTTAGACGAGTAAAGTCATAAAGCCAGATACTTTATGACTCTGGGGAGCATTTGGACCATGGATTTGAAGTTTGTGTTGGGTTTTGAGCAATCTAACACTTCCTAAGTGTGCATGCAACCCTAATAAACCTTGGATCTATGTTTTCTTCTAACATACATGCAAATAATAATTTCCAAGGTTTCTTCCTAACTAGCATAGCATAACGATTATGAATCATAAAACTACTAGTAGAAATACATACCTTTGATGATGGTTGATTGCTTGGAGTTTGAGAGCCAAGCACCAATAGTGTGAATGCTTCAAATGGAATCACAAATCACCACAAACACTTGGAAAAACCTTGAGAGAATAATATGCTTATGTAGAAATCGGCCACCCTTAGTTCTCACACAACTAGTTGCCAATTCTTGCAATATGTGCATCTTTATATAATGTGGAGGATTAGGGTAAACCCTAATAACCCATGTCTTTTCCTTTCCAAGGATCCATGGGTTAAAAGCTCCATGGATCATCCATGGACCCCCATGCATGCTTAGCCCATTCCTAATGAGTTTAAGCCCACATTATATAAAATGCAATAGCCCATGTTTAATTAGTCTTCCTTTTAATCACTAAATTAATTCATAATTAATTTAAGACTAAGACTAATTAAATAACATGACTTCATATTAATATATTATAACTTATAATATATTAATAAATCATAAACATACTATTCTCATAAGATTATCCATATAAATTGTTCGGGTGAAGTGCAACCCAAATGGACCATGCCGGGTCGGGTCAAGTATGTACCAAATAAGTTATGGACTTAGACACCTTATCCAACAGACTCCCACTTGGATAAGTCTAATAACTATATTTGCGTATGTTACTTCAGGAACCAACCAGCAATCGTAGCTCTCGAAAACTCTATTGAACTATGAAGCGCCATTTTAGATAAGTGATCATATAATCCTCTGTTCTCATGATATCAGCTGGAAATACATGGAACAACGTCGTACTTATTGTCCAGTAGTTTGTTTCCCGATTTTCGATTTGTTTGACAAAGAACTTAATCGAACACATCAATTTAGTTTTGACCGGCCGGTACATAGGTCACAACAAAATCATCGAGGGGCCCAGATATCGCTTCTATTTATAGAAGGAACAGATAAACTTCGACTCATATGCTTGTTCTACTACTTGTTGAATTGTACACAAAGGCACGTTTTATAACATCAAGTTACTGATGCGTTTACGTGCAATCAATGCACAACCAACTCATAGGTAACAACTCATATCTCTAGGCTTGAAGATTTATATGATATTACCATCTCACGATCACTCGAGATAAATTCCATGAAGTGATACAAGTGAGCGTGGGTTTATTCCAATACTCATAACTTATGAGCACTCATGAATGTTGTAGCAACCATTGCTATGACTAAACCCATTTAGCCATCTACAAACTCGATTCATGACAGTCTTGATTCATACCTACCTCCAACATATGAACGACTGTGGAGTGTTTAAATAACTTAGTCATTCGGAAAGAATAACCTAGCTATTTTTGAAGTCAAAACATGCAAAGTGAAACACAATAATAATCGAATCCAATATGGTATCAGAACCCTTTTGAATATAAATAGAACCACCTTTTATTTATCACCATATTGATTACACATTATTCATTGTATAATGTTTCAAACAATCAACTTAAGACTTGAATAAAAAACAACAGTCGTCCCATGCTCCTAGCATGTACACTTTGTTTTTCTAAACAATAGTTATGCCATACTCCAAGTATGAACACTATGTTTGTCTATGATCCTTACATTGTGATGTAGATCAATTGAACATGATTCCATTGATACTCATTTCACAATCCCAAATCCTTATTGTAAATGTGAGAATCCCCGATTCCTATCATTTACCAAAAAATCTGTTAGATTTTAAACTTTTATGCAATGTTCCTCTTGTAATGATTATGCACAAAGTCACCAAAACCTTGTCACCAGTCATTACAGAGTATTCCAAAGAAGTTCAAACTCTATGGAACGGAAGTCTCATATTCAAAGTACATTGCTTTGAACATCCTTCTTGCATTAAGGTTTTGTAATCTTACATAGATTGAATAACTTCCACCTATGGAGACATTTCCATAGTCCCATTTTGACTATCACTTCCGAACAAGAGTTACTTCTTTTTAGAATATGTCAATATGGTCCTTTCCGACAACTTACATCATACTTCCAACTTTCCCTGAGCAACCAATCTTTGGCGAACCTCAGATTGTCCTCGACAATTGCTTAATCACTTTCGTCATATCCAGTTCTAGACTTTTCCCTTCTCAATGCCTTAAGCATTTGGAAAATTTAGAAAAGATGAATATTATAGCACATGCAATCGATCCTATATCTGAAGCATATGGGACACGATTCATGATGTTTGACATAAAGACATGATACTAGACAAGTCTTTTGCTACAATATTTTTTATTTGCCATGTTTTCAAAATTTAACTATAAAGAGGGATGCCGTAATCATAATCAAATTTTGAAAACGCAATATATATAGAATTTCTTCAAGTTGAACCATTCCAACATAAAATTCATATATATATATATATATATATATATATATATATATATATATATATATATATATATTCTTGACTAAAGATGATTAAAATCTCAATCTAAGCTTTAGAATTGAAACGAAGTATAATTTCCTCTCCCTTAATTATAGCAAAACAATTTTTCAACCCCTGCAACTTCACGAATTGAAACTTTGTTTTCTATAATTAACATTGCTAACTTGCAACACTAAACGTAATAATCATGCTCCCACTAACATGATGATTATCAGCATAACACTTATGCTCCCACTAGCTCTAACATATTTCCAGAAATCTGTTGGACTTCTGAAATTTAGATTCATACACCCTTTCTTAGATAGCTCACATGTGTGTCTAAACAATTTTCAGAACTATGAAAAGGGATGTCGTAATCATAGTCTCAATTGCTTAGGCATTTGCCATTTCTCACAAGTCCATGTTAGTGTGTCGGTTAACCACACGTGCTCCACTAACGACTTTTGAAAATGCAAATAACACAATTGATATCTACGTAAAATCTACTTAGTGAAAGCGTTTCCTCACCATCATTTTCATGAATCGGAGAGAAACCTTATGACACTTAGATTTTATAGTGTATGAGTTCCTATCAATGTGAATGTGTCAAAACCATAATCACAAGATAAGGTTAGTGACAAATTCAGCCTTACATGGATCAAACTTGTTCAATCTTAGTTTCTTGTCACCTTGGTAGCACGAGGCCCACCAATGCTTCCAAGTTGAACTCTGATAACTCACATACAAATTCAACTTATTTGAAGTAGGTACAGAAACAAGAATTATGTCAACACGATAGGTTGCAAACCTTAAGTTGTGTGCTAGTGATAAATTACAGGTTTTACTCTTGATTAAATCCTGAAACTCTTTCAGGATCTTTAAGGCTCCCACTGTCCCCTTGACATATAAGTTTCCCCAGTCAAGAACCATTCCTTGACAAAACAAATATTCAAGGGACAATGCAGATTCTTATCAAGACTAACACTTCACACAATTGGTCTTAGTTGGTCTTTGTCTCATCCAAGAAATCACAACTTACCAATCTCAAATGTACAAGAGTAGAAAACATTTTACTCTTACATTTGACTAGTGTTAATAAATCTTCCTTTATGTCACTCAATGTTACAATCTTGGAGTATGACTCTAAGAATTGTTTTGGAGCGAAGTATGACTCATCTTCTCGATCTTAACCAATCCAACAATTCATGACCTCTCTTCTTAGCCATAACAATGCACTAAGACGTCCTTAGAGTATGAATTTGTGATATGGTTTCATAATCATTAAGATGATCATGAAATACGATACTAAAGTACTCTCCCATCCTTTCAGATTTGAGAAACTTTTATCTTTCTGCATAATTTGATTCTTCTCATTTGCTCTGTCATACATTGTAACCTTTCCAATGTTACAGAATTATATACTTAACCTCATAAGTATAATCATATTTACTAATCTTTAGTAAATCATGACAAATCAATCTTTGTGGTGGACCTTGACCAGCGCACACCCAGTGTACCTAATTCCTTAGTCCTTCAACTGACTCACATATACATGTGATCAAAGAATTAGTCTTAATTTTCAAAGATGAAAATTCTCATTCATCATACAATACAACTTGTATGATTCCAAGTTTCTGTCCAATATAAACTTGGGTGATGAAAAACTTTCTTCATTCGGTAACTTCAGACACTACCACAAATGAAGGAATCAAATCCACTTTCCAATATTGCTATTACTGGAAACATATAAGCAACAATTTTCCACAGATGCCATTGTAAGCATTTTTTTTTTAAATAAATAAAATTAAAACCCCTTTTTTCTTTTATTTTAAAACTTTGCGGAAAAACTTATCCTTACAATCCACATGAAAACCTTGTTGTTATCTATTCATAAGAAATATATTATAACTCTTAAGCAACAGCTCAAAATTCTGATTACCGAACCATGCGATCGAAACCCACCTTCGCAATCAGAATCAACATATACTTACTTTAAGCTTCCTATCTTTTCTTTGATTCTTAAAAACATCAGCATGTGACCCATTCACATTATGTAATAAGAATCTCCAAATAGGAACTTAATAGAGTTAGATAGTGGACTTTACCCGAAGTAGAGTCAAACCTCTTGACTTGATCAACCTTATGACCTTTCAGGCGAATAGGGCAGCTTCGCAACCAATGCCCCTTCCTTTGGCAACAAAACATATGGACCATTTGGTAATGGCACATAAGACTATCTCATAATTTGCCTTTCTCTTTACTATTTGGTCAACCGAGTTGACTATAGCCGATCCCTTTCCATTGGGAAGAGAAATCCTTTTCTAGATATCCAATGCTACCATTGTCAATGTCCATGTAGACTTGGGAAGTTGTTCTTTTAATCGAATTTGCTTTACTAGTGTTCCAAATCATTCCTGATTCCACAACACCAAGCAAGTAGATAACATCATTAAGGGTCATGTCATAGTCCGTCTCATAGTAGTCCCAAAGAGACTCACTATGTTACTAAGAAAGTGATTGAACATCCAACTTTCACGGGACTTTGACACCCAACTCTCCCGGCTTGTCAATATGTGACTTTATCTCCAAGATGTGAGCACACATAGACTATGCTTGCCAATAGGGATTGAGTGACTTTAAACTTTTCAAGAACTTGTGGGTGAGGGAGAATAATTGGAGGAGGTGGAGGAAGTGAAGCATGATGTTGAGGGACACCATCTTCAAGAGATTTGGGAAGATCATAGTTGTCTGAACCAGACATCTATAATGGGAGAAAATCAAGTTAGTTGATTCGAAGTCCTTAATATAACACCCAATATGAAATATTAAGGCTAGGAACCAACACAATATTTTATAATTTGGAAGAGGGATGCCGTAATCCAAGCTATAAAATATTTGAAGGTAGGCGAATGACGATTCACCAATTTTCACCATGAAAAACGAAATAATTTATTAGGTTTTAATTGGATTTGAAATTCCTAGATCTTTTGAGATTCATTGAACTTTTCAATGGCATGTTTCAATCTCGAGTGTGCCCTCTCAAATTTTATGACTGGGATGCCGAGGATCACAAAACAAGGTGTGAATAACCATACCAATTCACTTGGTACCCTTAATATTATCACCTAATCAATGTGCCGGTTAACCACACACGCTCCATTGATCTATGACAAACATTAAGTCACCCTTCGTGATCCTTACTAGTCCAAATTAGTGTGTCGGTTAACCACACACGCTCCACCAACGACTTGGTAAGATACAAAGTGTGAATTCCATGGGCTAGCACCAATTTCACATTTTTCCTAAAATAAATAAGATTGGGAATTAAATAAATAAAAAAATTTAGTTACTTTATAATAATCATTATACTTTTAATGAGAATTTAAAGTCATTGTCCTACCCGTTCGGCTAACGACCCTCCACCGATCAAGCAAGCGGTGGGTGAGAGTGGACACCCATTAAGTTGCCATTTTATAGGCAACAACCTTATACCCACCTTATAGACCGGCTTCGTGAATGAGGCCTACTAACGGTAAAACGACTTGTTCTTATACATATATATAATAATTAACCATTAATCTTATAATAGTATAAGGGTAGAATTTTAACTTTTAAAACTTCTAGGGTATGGAATTAAAGTTTGTGTGAGACTTTACAAATTCCAAAACTTGAGGGCAAGTTTTGAACAATTCATAAACTTTTGGATATTCATAACTTATGAGTTTTAATTAAGTGTTTAATACTTTTAATGAAGAGTCTCTTGGAAATCCATAACTTGAGGACAAGTTATGAAGTCCATAAAAGCATTTATGGGAAAAACTCTTCAAGAAAATGTAACCTACAACTTCTTAAAAACAACATTTAAAAGAAAAAACTTTTGGAATTCCATAACTTGAGGACAAATTATGAATTCCATTGAAACACATTAAGATCAAGAATTAACTAACAAACAATTTGCAAATAATTCCTATGATCTAACAAAACTCATATGAACATGAACATCCACATCAACAATTTCAAGAATCATATGAACACATATAAACTTGAAATTTTGATTATAACTTTGAAATTGGTCCACCATCATCATTATCACATCAAAAACAGGTTTTATGAGTCCAAAACAGTTTAAGGTAATGATTCTAGACCAATTCCAGCACCAAAACTCGAAGATATGCTGTCTGGGGGTCCAACTCGTCGAGTGCATGAACCAACTCGCCGAGTTGGATGATTTTTGACTTGGACTCGTCGAGTCCCTTCATGGACTCGGCGAGTCAGCTGTGCAGACAGCATAAAATCTTCGATTTTCAGCAATTTGCATCAAGTATTCAAGAAAACTAGCCTAGGCTCTGATACCACTGTTGGGTTTTGAGCAATCTAACACTTCCTAAGTGTGCATGCAACCCTAATAAACTTTGGATCTATGTTTTCTTCTAAAATACATGCAAATAATAATTTCCAAGGTTTCTTCCTAACTAGCATAACATAAGGATTATGAATCATAAAACTACTAGTAGAAATACATACCTTTGATGATGGTTGATTGCTTGGAGTTTGAGAGCCAAGCACCAATAGTGTGAATGCTTCAAATGGAATCACAAATCACCACAAACACTTGGAAAAACCTTGAGAGAATAATATGCTTATGTAGAAATCGGCCACCCTTAGTTCTCACACAACTAGTTGCCAATTCTTGCAATATGTGCATCTTTATATAATGTGGAGGATTAGGGTAAACCCTAATAACCCATGTCTTTTCCTTTCCAAGGATCCATGGGTTAAAAGCTCCATGGATCATCCATGGACCCCCATGCATGCTTAGCCCATTCCTAATGAGTTTAAGCCCACATTATATAAAATGCAATAGCCCATGTTTAATTAGTCTTCCTTTTAATCACTAAATTAATTCATAATTAATTTAAGACTAAGACTAATTAAATAACATGACTTCATATTAATATATTATAACTTATAATATATTAATAAATCATAAACATACTATTCTCATAAGATTATCCATATAAATTGTTCGGGTGAAGTGCAACCCAAATGGACAATGTCGGGTCGGGTCAAGTATGTACCAAATAAGTTATGGACTTAGACACCTTATCCAACAGTTTGGGCTTAAGTGCTTAAGTCATTAACCACTTAATGAAGTTTTAAGCTCTACAAGGGTACGCCCCGCATAGAAGGAAGTACGACCCGCGTACTCGGTCAACGTCCCAGTAGTGCAGTTAATGCAAGGCCTGCGTATGCTGAGCGTACCTCCGGAGTACGCCCCTCGTACTCGCATGGTTCAGCCAGTTTTCAGTTAACTCGACTGGGTTAACTCGGCTGGGTTGACTCAGTGGGTTTATGGAATTTGACCAATTGACTTTGAGTTGACCAGTTTTGATCATGTTTGACCAAGTTGACTTTTAAGGGTATTTTGGGTATTATTGGGTTTTGATGGAATTGGTCACTTGGTGGTTCTAAGCATTTGAGTTGAGAGTTGAGATTCGGCGTCGGGCCTTATCAATTATGTGTTTCTTGTGAGGTGAGTTTTCCTCACTATACTTTCAGGTCGAAGGCACTAAGGCCGGCCCATTGGTTTGATAACCTTATATTGTTGATATGTTGAGTATGGGATATATATATATATATATATATATATATATATATATATATATATATATATATATATATATATATGCATGCTAGTTTGATATGCTAGTCTGGTAGATCTATAGGACTACCTATGATACTGTATGTTTATCTATATATGATATTATCTGTTATATGTCGACATATTGTGTGGGTTGGGTTGAGTTTGGACTGCTCCGTTATGAGGCCAACAAACATTGGAGCATACCAGTTATGAGATGAGGGCCAGTGAGGGAATTCCAGACTCATACTGAGGGCTTATGAGCATTCCAGATACGAGCTGGGGGTCGGGAAGGGCTTGCCAAACTCATACTGAGGGCTTGATGGTTTCAGTCTGAGGACTGATCAGGTCGAGGAGCAAGCCAGACATAAGTTGTGGGCCTAGGGGGCAAGCCAGATTTATGTTGTGGGCTTAGGGGTAATCCAATCTGTTAGATGTGGATCTATTATTATATTTGTGTTATTTGTTATGTATTGGTATTTTGGGGGAACTCTCTAAGCTTTGGGCTTACAGTTTTGGATTATGTTTCAGGTACCTCTGAGGACCGCGAGAAGGTAAAGGCGTGATCGTGCACCTCCTCTTGTTTTTTTTCATGATTTTTGGATTACTCTGATATTGAACTCGTTTTGAAAACTATTTGTAAAAAATGATGGTTTTTGGGTTGTTTAAAAGTTTAAATTGTTCATGAATTTTATGAGTGTTTCAAATTGGTATCAGAGCCTTGGTTTGAGTGAATTGGAGGAACACTCGTGTGAATCCAGTCTCAAACTAAGGAAAAATATTTTAAAAAGATTTTTCAAATAGTTTTCAAAATAATAAAGGAGGATGCGATGTGTATGATCAGCCGGAGCCAGTAAGTAGACCCTAAAATATCATACTATTATTTGATATTGTGATATGTTAGAACATCTTGCTAGCGATAGGCTAGGGATCTTTAGGATTTTTCATGATAGAATTGACTGATTATATGATGCCTGATAGCCTAGGGTTATTCTTTAATGGAATTAGCATCATTACTGTAGTTGCTTAGTGTATGCATCATTTTCATGCATAACTAAGATTTTATAGCCTGAGAATGTTTTATTTGGCCTTATTTCCTATTCTTGTTTGATGAAGGGCATAGTGTAGGATCAGATATTCGACTATCTATTTGGTCCAGTGTTATGTATGGCTAGCATACACGAGTGGTGTATGGTTGGTGGAAGTTTCATGGATGAGTGGTGTGGGGTCAGCCGGCCAGTTTTGAGATATATATATATATATATATATATATATATATATATATATATATATATATATATATATATATATATATATATATATAACCTTCCTCTAGGGTGTGAGGAATGAGGGTATGAGCATGCAAGAGAGTATTTTTAGGGTGTTGTGATGATCCTCTGATACAAATACAGGTAGGTGTGGAAGATAGTATGGGCCCATAGTACTGAAAGCAAAAGACTCGTACGCGTTGCATGGAAGTCATGACCCCTAAGGCTATGTTGGGAGTTGTTTCCCCGTTATGGTATGTGTGTTATCTGCTATCCTCCTGGTTTATTTTCTGTATGGTGACTACGCGCCGAGTTGAGGCAGGATCTGGTTCGGGATCAGGAGCTGGCCGTCAGGGTGAGTCAGTTGCGTTGGATAACAGGATCAGGGAGATCCTGCAGGAGGAGGTTGTTGCTCATTTCCGTGTTCAATTGTTGAAGATGTTTGGGTCTATTAAGACCTCCATGGTTGAGTACTTCGATGAGCGTTATATTGCTTTGTCTGAGACTATTGTTGCTACAGCCGTTACAGTTGCAGATTGGGTCAGGTTTTTCAGTATCGAGACTTCGACAATACGAAGCCCCCAAATTTCGATGGGGTGCAGGACCTGATCATCGCCATGAGGTGGCTATATGATGTGTAGGGATATTTCTTCACTTGTTCATGTCCAACTGACCAGAAGGCCAGGTGCGCTCTGAAACTCCTCAGGACTGGAGCGAAGGATTGATGGAGGCTTGCTACTAGTTCCTATTCCGCTGAACAGAGAGCTGCTGTGTCTTAGGAGTAGTTCTATGAGATGTTCCACTCCCGATATGTTCTGATGGTGGAGCGAGAGAGGTTGGACCAGGAGTACCTGGATTTGAGGCAGGGTTCTGAGACGGTGACGGATATCACCAAGATGTTTACAAAGAAGGCAATGTTCTGTCCTGAGTTTGCTGCATCTGAGCAACCTTAGATGACCTGTTACTTGAGCATGCTTAAGAAGGAGATCAGACAGTTTGTTTCTACTCAACACTATGGTACACTGTTAGAGATGCAGGAGGCCGCCAGGCGGCATGCGATTGAGATTGTTCTGCATATGAGAGAGCAGAGGTCGGCTCGATGCAGTCGTAGCCTGTTCCAAAGTGATTTAAGACCGTTGATGTCAAATCTAGGGTCTAGAAGGGCCGCACTTGTGGGAAGTGCGGCAAGACGCATGAGGGTTCTTGTCGGCGTCTTCTGGGTGCCACAATTGTGGCCGGTAGGGCCATATGGTGATAGCTTTCCACCAGCAGTCCCCATCACTCATTCCCATGATTTGTTATCATTGCGACCAGGTTGGCCATGTAAAGGCCAACTGCCCATCTCTTGCTGCTAGGCTGGTGCTGGTTCCAGCGTCGACTACTTTCAGGATCACTGACGGGAGTCAGGGTAGGGCGGAGCCCCCGAGGGCTCAAGGTCGCGCTTTCCATCTTACTGTCGAGGAGGCCAGAGCAGCTCCAGATGTTATGACTGGTATGTTTCTATCCCTTATCCTGTTGATTATGTTTTGTATTATGCTTATGTTTGTACCTCTGTTTGGTACGTTAATAGTGAACTATTTGCTTCCTCTAGTGTTGTTTGAATCGGGTGCGAGTCGGTTTATTTGTGTCTCGAATGTTCGTTGAGGAGTTTAATATGCCCATTGGGGAGTAAGAGTGTCCGTTTCGAGTCTCTATCACCAACGAACATAGGGTTTTTGCATCCTCAGTATATCAGGGTTGTATTCTGTAGATTTCCAGGGTGCCTTATCTAATCGATTTGATCCCTATCCCCATGGGGGATGTCTGCATGATTGTTGGTATGGATTGGTTGTGTTGTTTCGGTGCTATGATTGATTGTGAGGGCCGACTCATGGTAGATCGAACCCCAAGTGGGGAAGAACTAGTTATCTATAGGGAGGGCACCGGGATAGGTTTAGGGTTCTGTTCTGCAACCAGAGCTTGACAGTATATTCAGCACGGGTGTGCAGGTTATTTGGCTTATGTGATGGATACGCGAGTTGGGGATCAGGTCTCAGTTACAAACAGGGAGTTTGTAAATGTATTTCTGGAGGAGTTACCCAGTGTGGCTCCTATGAGGCAGGTCGATTTCAGGATTGACCTCATGTCAGGTGCAACCCCGATTGCCAAGGCGTCGTACCACTTGGCACCGCCTGAGATGTGACATCCCCAAAATCTCGGCCAGAAAAGACCGATTTTCATTTATGCTTTTAAAATAATTTCAGAGTAAATCCTTTTGATTTGAAAGAGTTGCGGAATTTGTTCCCAAAAACAAAACATGATAAAACAATGTTTACCAAAGTATTTCATAAAAGAAATGTATTTTCATTATATAATCAAAACTTGGGGTGTGATGTTCCGATACAGACCAATAAGCATAAACGATAACATTACAAGTCATTCAACAAATATATACATATACAGACTTGTAAACAAAACAAGTTGATGGTTCATCCATCTCATGCCCTCGCGCCACTTCCTGTAATACAAATTAAAACTGAGTGGGTCAGGCTTGGGAGCCTAGTGAGCATATAGGGTTTTCAACCCACAATAAATAATTATATTTAATTTCCACCAACTGACAATAACCCAATTACCCATTCCCGTTATTCTCACTTTATGTCCCTAAAATAACTAACACAAGGGACCTAGTCTAAGAATATTTCATCGGGGCGACAACACATGCTTCGGGGGTTCCTCAACAATATAAGTCAAATAAGGCAACCATGAGGGGGATGGAGTACAGCGAATGAACACCCAAGTTCATTAACACCTACAGGTGGCAAACCTGCTAATGTTTCCACAAGACTGTCTAGAAAAGTCCGTGGTCGTCATCTAAACTCCGCTAGATGACTAAATCAAACAACAACGAGGCCTCTCATCTGTTTATTACACACCAACTATCTACCCATGTTCTACCCAACATATTAGTAGATAAAAATATACATTTTTATACATAGTTTAAAAACCTGTATAGCATGCTTTAATCAATATATATTTCACATAACAGATGAGGCACACACACACAACACATATTTCATAGAGAATAATCATATCTATGAGATAGAAGAAAGTGAATACACATTCACACATATAAACAACAATATACTTAATACACTCAAACCATACTTGTATTATTATCGTATTTATGAAAGGTAGTATACACTCACTTGATCAGAAGATGATCGGACAGCACTACGACTTGCAGAAGTAGTAATCCTCAGCAGAACTTCTCGCGGGCAGAGCTTCGGCTCGGGAACCGCACTTCTCGGGATCTTCGGGATCTCGGGACTTGCCTCGGGGCTCGAGAATATTACCGGGGCTTCGGGGTATTTCTGGCACGCAAATCGATGCAAAACGGGAGAGAGAAGAGAGAAAATAGCAAAAGAACTCAGCTGCCCTCGCATCCTATTTATAGGAGGCTGGAGCCTCGGAGTACGCGGGGCATACTGCTCCGAAACTTCATGGCGTTCGTCATCCGAAGAACTCGAGTGCGAGGTGCATCATGCTTCGCTGTACGCGGGGCGTACTTCGGATCAGATCGGTGACTCCTTCGGATAATCATCCGAATTAAAGATTAAATTTAAATACAAAATATTTAATAAACTTCGAAAATTCATATCTTCTTCATACGAACTCCGTTTTCGACGTTCTTTATATCCACGCGTAGGTGAGACTACGCTCGTTTAGACTCCTAGACTATTACATTGCTAAAAATGGCAAGCTCGGAAACACAGGCGTTACAATTCTCTCCACCTTAGAATGATTCCGTCTCCGGAATCACACATCAACAAACAAATGCGGATAGCGACTCAACATGTCACTCTCCGTCTCCCAGGTGAGATTCGGCCCATTCGTGTGTTTCCATCGAACAAGCACTAACCCAACCATTTTGCGTCGCAACTTCTTAGTCTTTCGGTCAACAATTGCCTCTGGTTCTTCAATCAACCTTTTGTTCTCATCAATTCTCAATTCAGAAATTGGAATTATATCGGGAACTTCTCCCGTGAACTTCCTCAAATAACACACATGAAAAGTGTTGTGAATTCCATTCAGTTCTTCGGGTAATTCGAGCTTGTAAGCTTGGTTCCCAATTCTCTGAAGAACTTTAAATGGTCCAATAAACCTTGGACTCAACTTTCCTCTTTTAACAAATCTTATAAGTCCCTTCCACGGCGAGACTTTAAGCAAAACCGAATCTCCAATTTCAAAAGTCATCGGTCTTCGCTTCTTGTCAGCATAGCTCTTTTGACGATCCTGAGCTGCTAACATTATTTCTCTAATTATTTTCAACTTTTCACCAGTTTGATGAACCATCTCCGGTCCCATAAACTGCTTTTCCCCAACCTCAAGCCAACAAGACGGCGTACGACACTTCTGTCCATACAAAGCTTGATAAGGTGCCATCTTAATGCTCGAGTGAAAACTATTATTATAGGAAAATTCTACCAATGGTAAATGTTCATCCCAATTACCTAGGAATTCCAAGGTACATGCTCTTAGCATATCTTCAAGTGTTTGTATTGTTCTTTCACTCTAACCATCAGTCTGCAGATGGTAAGCTGTGCTTAAACATAACTTGGTACCCATTTCCGCTTGTAGACTTTTCCAAAACCTTGAGGTGAAACGGCTATCACGATCCGATACAATCGTCAACGGAACACCGTGAAGCCTCACAATTTACTTCACGTAAGAATTCGCAAGCTTTTCTATAGACCATTTCTCCTTGGCTGCTATGAAATGCGCACTCTTAGTGAATCGATCAACGACCACCCAAATCATGTCGTGACCATTCTTTGTTCGGGGCAGTTTAGTGACAAAATCCATAGCAACATCTTCCCACTTACCCATAGGCACAGTCAATGGTTCTAAACTCCCGTACGGTTTCTGATGTTGTGTCTTGACTCTCGCACAAGTCACACACTCGGCCACATACTTTGCAACATCAAGCTTCATCGTCGGCCACCAGTAGTAGGGTTTCAGGTCCCTATACATTTTAGTGTTACCAGGATGAATCGAGTACATGGTCTTGTGAGCTTCTTCCATCAGAAGATCTCTGATTCCTCCTGTCTTAGGTATCCAAATCCGATCTTGGAACACCTTCAGTCCATGACTGTTTATACCGAACACTAACATTTTACCCAAACGTTCCTCCTTTCGGTCATTCTTTTCAGAAGCTTCGCTTTGAGCTTTCTTTATACTTTCCACAATGGTCGAGACAACTTCTATTCTCAATGCTCTTGGCCTTTTCCTTTCAAGATTGACTTTCCGACTGAGAGATATTGGAGACTCTTATGATCAGTGAAAAGTTTGCACTTCGTGCCATAGAGGTAATGCCTCCATATTTTCAGAGCGAAAACTACCGCTGCCAACTCCAAATCATGAGTCGGGTAATTCTTTTCATGCTCCTTCAGCTGTCGAGACGCATATGCTATCACCTTTTCTCTTTGGGTCAAAACACAACCCAATCCAACCCCAGACGCATCGCTATAAACAGCGAAGTCTTCAACTCCATCAGGTAGAGAAAGTATCGGTGCCTCGCATAGCTTCTTCTTTAGCTTATCGAATGCTTCTTTATGCTTATCACTCCAAGCATAAGTAGCTCCTTTGTGGGTCAAAACTGTTAATGGAGTAGCAATCGAAGAAAAGCCTTGGATAAACCTTCGGTAATATCCAGCTATTCCTAAAAAGCTTCGGATCTCCGTGGGACTTTTCGGTTGTTCCCACTTCATTACAGCTTCAATCTTTGCTGGATCAAACCATTATCCCTTCTTGGTTGACCACGTGACCCAAGAATTGGACTTCACGAATCCAAAAATCACATTTGGAGAACTTAGCATACAACTTCTCCTTCTTCAATACTTCCAACACTTCTCGCAAGTGTCTGCCATGCTCCTCCTGGCTTTTCGAGTAAATCAAAATGTCGTCTATGAACACTATCATGGATTTATCAAGGAAAGGATTACAAACCCTATTCATTAAATCCATAAATGCTGCTGGAGCATTGGTGAGTCCAAACGACATAACCAAGAACTCGTAGTGTCCATATCTAGTTCTGAATGCAATCTTCTCGATATCTTGCTCTCTTACCTTTAGCTGATGATATCCTGACCTTAGATCGATCTTCGAGAAATAGCTCGAACCTTGCAATTGATCAAATAGGTCATCAATCCTCGGCAACGGATATCTATTCTTTATTGTTGCCTTGTTCAGCTCTCTGTAATCGATGCACATTCTCATACTTCCATCTTTCTTCTTCACAAATAACACCGGAGCTCCCCAGGGTGATGAACTAGGTCTAATGAAACCTTTGTCCAACAACTTCTGAAGTTGCATCATCAGCTCCTTCATCTCCGTTGGTGCTAATCGATAAGGTGCTTTTGCTATTGGCGTGGTCCCTGGTAACAAGTCTATTCTGAACTCCACTTGTCTATCAGGTGGTAATCCAGGAAGATCTTCGGGAAATACTTCCGGATAATTACACACCACTGGAATACTCTGCATCACCTTCTTTTCCTTCTTAGCATCAATCACGAATGCTAAGTATGATGTACATCCCTTGGTCAAACACTTTCTGGCTTTCATTAGAGAAATGATTCCAGAATTTACTCGTCGTTTGTCCCCGTACACCATAAATGAATCCTTCCCAGGCGGGTTTACTTTAACCAATCCATTCCCAACACGATGTCGAAACCATTAAGTTCGATAGGCAATAATTCCTCACGAAACTTATTCCCATTAAGGTCGATTAAGATGTCTTTCATACGATGGCTAACAGGTACAAACTTGCCACTAGCAACTTCGACTAATAAAGCATTATCTAGTCTATCAACAGGCAAATCTAGCTTTCTACCAAACTCATGCGAAATAAAGGAGTAGTTGGCTCCAGAATCAAACAAAATTTGAGCAGGTAATTCGTTTACGAGAAAGGTACCTGAAGCGACATCAGCTTCATCTTTCGCGGCCTCAAGTGTCATCTGGAAGGCTCTCGCCTTCGGCTTTGGTGGAATGTTGGGCCTAGCTGCCTCCTTCTTCTTCGGACAGTCTTTCAAAATGTGCCCCTCTTCATTACAACCAAAACACATCCTTTTGTTGTTCGGACACTCATTGGCAAAATGTCCAACCTTTCCACACTTGTAGCAGGTTACATCCTCGCTACATTTCCCAAAGTGCTTCTTCTTACACTTATCACACCACTTCGCTTCACCTCCTTTTCCTCCACCAAACTTTTTCGAATCAGATTTCGAAAATTTTCTTTTCTTATCGGAACCAGATGTTCCCTCAAACTTTCTTTTCTCACCAACCTCAACCTTGTCGGTGGTTCTCCCCTTTATCATGTTCTCAACAGACTTGGCAGCCCAGATAGCTGCCTCTAGAGTATGTGCCTGACGTACTGGCACCTCGTACTCCCATGGGAGTCCCTTCGCATACCGGTCCACCTTTGTCAGCTCGTCTGGGATGATACGCAAGGCAAACTCCATCTTATCGGTGAAGTTATTGGTGTATTCATCAACTGACATGCTGCCTTTCGTCAATGTCAGAAACTTGTTCTCTAGTTCCAACAGATTTTGAGCCGAGCAGAACTTGCGCTTGAACTGCACCAAGAATTCTGCCCATGTCAATTGCAATGGCTCATTAGGGCTTAAAGTCTTCCCTAGAGTGTTCCACCAACGAACGGATCCACCTCGGAATTGACGCACTGCATAGATAGTCTGCAACTTGCCTCTGCAGTCACAAGTCATGAAGGCTAACTCTATTTCGGAGATCCAATCCATAACTCCAATCGGATCCTCCTTTCCATTGAAGGTCGATGGTTTGCAAGTTAGAAAGTCCTTGTACTTGCATCCCATTCCATCATTCCTTCCATCATGGTTGTTTTTCTTAACTATCGGTGGGTTGGCTTGACCAACTGACCCACTGAAATTTCCACCTTCCGAGTGCCCTTCATTTAATTCAGGCTCCTCCACACGAATTGACAGTTCTTCACGATTCTGTTGAAGCAACCGTCTAGTTTCATCCATCTGACGATCCAACATCGTCTGAATCATCATTTGCACACCAGCCATGGTTATTGGCTCAGGTGCTGTTGCTACGACAGGTATTTGCTCAATCACTGGTGGTTGATTCCTGTTTTCATCAGCATTTCCAACTCCACTTCTTGTTCTCACCATTTTTGATCTACACACCGAATAAGGTGAAATTAGATCCTCAATCACGATAGATATTCAAATCATCCTGATCACTCCGAAACATTTACATGCTAGTTCTAATATCGTAGACGTACGCTTAGAATCCTACACACATAAGGTTTCTAGATCCGGTCGACAACAGACCATAGATCCGAACGTATAATATCATATATGGCAAACATATAACATTTAGCACATAAAAGCATTTTAGGCAATTTTCCTAAAATAAACTAGTGCTCGTGTCTAAAATATCACAGACACACATCTCAAAACTTCACTTAGCATTCTAAGTTTAAGTCTAGAAATCCTACAAATTCCTAGTTCGCTTAAACTAATGCTCTGATACCAACTGTGACATCCCCAAAATCTCGGCCAGAAAAGACCGATTTTCATTTATGCTTTTAAAATAATTTCAGAGTAAATCCTTTTGATTTGAAAGAGTTGCGGAATTTGTTCCCAAAAACAAAACATGATAAAACAATGTTTACCAAAGCATTTCATAAAACAAATGTATTTTCATTATATAATCAAAACTCGGGGTGTCATGTTCCGATATAGACCAATAAGCATAAACGATAACATTACAAGTCATTCAACAAATATATACATATACAGACTTGTAAACAAAACAAGTTGATGGTTCATCCATCTCATGCCCTTGCGCCACTTCCTGTAATACAAATTAAAACTGAGTGGGTCAGGCTTGGGAGCCTGGTGAGCATATAGGGTTTTCAACCCACAATAAATAATTATATTTAATTTCAACCAACTTACAATAACCCAATTACCCATTCACGTTATTCTCACTTTATGTCCCTAAAATAACTAACACAAGGGACCTAGTCTAAGAATATTTCATCGGGGCGACAACACATGCTTCGGGGGTTCCTCAGCAATATAAGTCAAATAAGGCAACCATGAGGGGGATGGAGTACAGCGAATGAACACCCAAGTTCATTAACACCTACAGGTGGCGAACCTGCTAATGTTTCCACAAGACTGTCTAGAAAAGTCCGTGGTTGTCATCTAAACTCTGCTAGATGACTAAATCAAACAACAACGAGGCCTCTCATCTGTTTATTACACACCAACTATCTACCCATGTTCTACCTAACATATTAGTAGATAAAAATATACATTTTTATACATAGTTTAAAAACCTGTATAGCATGCTTTAATCAATACATATTTCACATAACAGATGACGCACACACACACATAACATGTATTTCATAGAGAATAATCATATCTATGAGATAGAAGAAAGTGAATACACATTCACACATATAAACAACAATATACTTAATACACTCAAACCATACTTGTATTATTATCGTGTTTATGAAAGGTAGTATACACTCACTTGATCAGAAGATGATCGGACAGCACTACGACTTGCAGAAGTAGTAATCCTCAGCAGATCTGGAAGATCTTCACAAAAATCGAACTTCTCGCGGACAGAGCTTCAGCTCGGGAACCGCACTTCTCGGGATCTTCGGGATCTCGGGACTTGCCTCGGGGCTCGAGAATATTACCGGGGCTTCGGGGTATTTCTGGCACGCAAATCGATGCAAAACAGGAGAGAGAAGAGAGAAAATAGCAAAAGAACTCGGCTGTCCTCGCATCCTATTTATAGGAGGCTGGAGCCTCGGAGTATGCGGGGCGTACTGCAGTACGCGGGGCGTACTGCTCCGAAACGTCATGGCATTTGTCATCTGAAGAACTCGAGTGCGAGGTGCGTCATGCTTCACTATACATGGGGCATACACGAGTACGCGGGGCGTACTTCGGATCAGATCGGTGACTCCTTCGGATAATCATCCGAATTAAAGATTAAATTTAAATACAAAATATTTAATAAACTTCGGAAATTCATATCTTCTTCATACGAACTCCGTTTTCGATGTTCTTTATATCCACGCGTAGGTGAGACTACGCTTTACAACTTTCGTTTAGACTCCGTCGGCAAATTTTAACTTTATTTTTATTATTTATTTTTAATAGGCCGGGACAGAAAAACTTCGTTATAAATTCATAACTTCTTCGTTTGACGTCCGTTCTCGCCTAACTTTTCATCGCTTCGATACCAACAACGAGACCTTCGATCCTCGTTTATATTGCTTCGGCTAAAAACCCCTCGATCTCAAATTGAGTATAACAGGCTACACATCGCTAAGTCGAAACTTCAATAAATCATAACTTCCTCATACGAAGTCAGATTTAGGCGTTCTTTATATATTCGGAAACCTCGTTTCAACTACTACAACATCAACCAAAGATATCAAGTTTATTTTACACTTAAATTTTGACGCTTATTTTTATTCTTAATTAATCCAACCACATAATTAAGCAATTAAGCACAAAACACATAATACTCAAATAATACAATCTTATTATTTCAAAACGGGTTACAAAGGTTAACCTAGACTATTACATTGCTAAAAATGGCAAGCCCGGAAACACAGGCGTTACATGAGATGCATGAGTTGGCATCTCAGCTGCAGGAGCTGCTAGGCAAGTAGTTCATCAGGGCGAGTAGTTCTCCGTGGGGAGCGCCAATTTTATTCGTCAAGAAGAAGGATGGTTCAAACTGGATGTGTATTGAGTACTGGGAGTTGAACAAGCTAACGCTAAAGAACCGTAATCCCCTCCCATGGATTGATGATCTCTTTGATCAATTTCAGGGTGCATCTTGGTTCTCCAAGATAGATCAGAGGTCTGGGTACCATTAGGTCAGGGTGAGAGAGGAGGACGTGGAGAAGACCGTGTTTCAGACTCGTTATGGACATTACGAGTTCATGGTGATGCCATTCAGGCTCACCAATGCACCTGTGGTATTTATGGATTTGATGAATCGGGTATGCAGGCCGATGCACAATCGTTCGGTTATTGTGTTTATTGATGATATCTTGGTGTATTCCAAGACCAAAGAGCAGCATAAGGAGCATCTCCGCGAGCTTATGGGGGTTATGAGGCGAGAACGACTTTACGCTAAGTTCTCGAAGTGCGAGTTTTGGTTACAAGAGTTCAGTTCCTTGGACACCTCGTTTAACTAGGGAGGGATATTGGTTGATCCTGCCAAGATCGAGGCGGTGATGCAGTAGGAGGTTCTGAAATCTCCCTCAGATATAAGGAGTTTCTTGGGTTTGGAAGGGTACTACCAGATACTCATTTAGGATTTCTCCAAGATTGCAGTACCCCTCACTCGTCCGACGAGGAATGGGGTGGATTTCCGATGGGGCCCTGAGCAGTAGTCAGCATTTGAGATCCTTTGGCAGAGATTATGTGAGGCCTCGGTTTTGACCCTCCCAGAGGGAATTGAGGATTTCATGGTTTTCTATTATGCTTCAATCACTGGTTTAGGGGCGGTCCTCATGGAGAGAGGACGGGTGATAACATATGCTTCGCGACAACTGAAGCCGCACGAGATGAGATATCTAACACATGATTTGGAGTTGGGGGTAGTGGTTTTTTCCCTCAAGATTTGGAGACATTATCTGTATGGGGTCCATTATACTATCTATACGGATCGCAAGAGTTTGAGGCACATTATGGATCAGCCGAACCTGAACATGAGGCAACGCAGGTGGATGGACATGGTCAAGGATTATGACTGTGAGATCATTTACCATCCGGGTAAAGCGAATGTGGTGGTGGATGCTTTGAGCCACAAGTCGGCTGGATCTTCATATGGGGTATCATGTATGAGGATATCAGTGGATTCCCTTCTTTGGGGATTGATTAGGAAGGCTCAGGGCGAGGGAGTTCGAGAAGAGAATTGGAAGATTGAGAGGATCAGGGGTGATATCACCAGATTTGTCCCGAATAGTCGTGGATTGCTGACACGTTGTGGCCGGGTATGGGGTTCCTATGTCCGGTGGGGTCAGACATATTGTGTTAGAGGAGGCTCATAAGTCTCGTATTTGTATCCATCTGGGGGCCACCAAGATGTATCGGGATCTAAGATTGAGCTATTTTTGGCCGTATATGCAGAGGGAGATCGTCTGGTACGTGGAGAGGTGCTTGACATGCAGGATCGTCAAGGCCGAGCATCAGAGGCTGCATGGAAAGTTGTAGCCTCTGGAGGTTCCCATGTGGAAATGGGAGCATATTTTGATGGACTTCATAGCCAATTTTCTAACAACGGAAAAGGGGTTTGATGCTATTTGGGTCATCATTGATCGGTTGACCAAGAGTGCCCATTTCCTGGCGATTCGGGAGAGTTCTTCAGCCGAGAAGTTGGCCGATGTGTATATCCGCAAGATTGTTGCTTGTCATGGGGTTTCGGTCTCTAGTGTTTCAGACCGCGATGTTCGGTTTGTGACATCCCCAAAATCACGGCCAGAAAAAACCGGTTTAATTTATCCTTTTAAAATAATTTCAGAGTAATCCTTTGATTAAAAGAGTTGCGGAATTTGTTACCAAAATGGAATATGAAGAAATAAGATTTACCAAAGCATTTATTAAAGAAATGTACTTTCATTTTATAACAAAACTCGGGATGTCATGTTCCGATAAACAGACCAAAAGCATAAACATTACAAAACAGACCTTACAACTGTTAAATATAACAACAAGTCTATAATCCAAAAATAACTTGACAAGTCATCCAACTTATGTTCTCGCGCCACTACCTGTAATACATCAAAACTGAATGGGTCAGGCTTGGGATCTTGGTGAGCATATAGGGTTTCCAACCCACAATAAATAATTATATTTAATTTCACCAACCAACAATAACCTGATTACCCATTCCCGTTATCCTCACTTTACGTCCCTAAAACAACATCTATTACCAGGGACCTAATCTAGGACTTTCATCGGGATGGACATTACTGCAAAGGGGTTTCCTCAACAATAGATGTCCTAAAGGCAACCATGAGGGGGATAGAGTACACCAGTGAACACATCGTTCACAACACCTATAGGTTATGAACCTGCCAGCGTTCCACTGGACTGTCTAGAAAGAGTCCGTGGTCGTCATTCATACTCCGCTAGATGACTAGATCAACAGCAACATCGAGACCTCTCATCTATATATTTTTATACATAGTTTAAAACCTGTATAGGATTCTCATTCAATACATATTCCAAACAACAGATGAGACACATACACATAACACGTATTTCATAGAGAATAAATCATATCTATGAGATAGAAGAAAGTGAATATACATTCACACATATAACAACAAAATATAAACATAACACGTATTTCATATAAAATACTTCATAATTATGCGTTAGAAGAAAGTAACTACACACTCAATTGATCAGAAGATGATTGGACAACACTACGGCTTGTAGAAGTAGTATTCTTCGGTAGATCTGGAAGATCTTCACAAAAATTCGCTTCTCGCGGGCAGAGCTTTGGCTCGGGAATTGCACCTCTCGGGATCTTCGGTGCTTCGGGACTTGCTTCGGGGCTTGGGATTAATATCGGGGCTTTGGGATACTCCTTGCACGAAAAACGATGCAAAAACGAGAGAGAAAGAAGAGAAAATGAGCAAGAAACTCGGCTGCCTCGACTTCCTTTTATAGGAGGCTGGATCCTCGATTTACGATGGGCGTAAATCCAGGTACGTTGGGCGTAACCCGGATAATCCCGGTGACTCCCCCCCCCCCTTTGGATAATATCGGATATTTATAATTAAATTTAATATTTTAATTATTTAATAAACTTTAAAAATTCATATCTTCCTCATACGAACTCCGTTTTCGACGTTCTTTATATCCACGTGTAGGTGAGACTACGCTCTACAAATTTCGTTTAATCTCCGTTGGCTAATTTTGAATTTATTTTTATTATATATTTTTAGTAGGCCGGGATAGGAAAACTCCGTTATAAATTCATAACTTCTTCATCTGACGTCCGTTTTCATCTGTCTTTTTATCGTTGCACTACTACCAATGAGATATTCGATTCTCGTTTAGATTGTTTTGACCAACAATCACTCAATCTCAAATTCGAATTCCGGGCTGCATACTGCTAAGCTGAAACTTAGAAAAATTATAACTTCCTCATACGAAGTCAGATTTGGGCATTCTTTTTATGCACGCTCTCGGTTTAACAAACTTTAAAACTTTCGTTTAGATCACTAAGGCTAAATATCGCCCTAACGGTAAATTCACTATTTACGTTGCGCCGTGTCGTACCGGTTCTGTCGCGAAACTTCGATAGATTATAACTTCTTCGTTATAACTCGGATTTCGGTGTTCTGTATATGTATGAAATCCTTGTAACATATAGTACAACTTAGTTAATATTATTCATTCTAAATAATCTTCTATAAAAAAGTTGTTTTCAACACTCATTGTCTATTAATTGACTAGCCCTGATCTACGGGCGTTACACGGTTCACCTACCGTTTTTGGCAAAAGTTCCATAAGGAACTGGGTACGAAGTTGCACTTCAGCACATCTTATCATCCGCAGACCAACGACCAAAGTGAGCGGACACTACAGACGCTTAAGGATATGTTACGGGCCTGTGTCATTGATTTTTGTGGGAGCTGGGACTCCTACCAACCTCTTGCAGAGTTCTTTTACAACACAAATTTCACTCTAGCATTGGTGCTCCGCCTTTTGAGCTCCTGTACGGGCGGAGATGTCCTACCCCGATCTACTGGGATGAGGTTGGTCATAGGGTCATGGGGCGGACCGAGGTAGTCCTTAAAACTACAGAGATGATTCAGCAGATCAGGTAGAGATTGCAGACTGCTTAGAGTCGACAGGAGAGCTATGCCGACCGATGCCGATCCGAGTTGGAGTTTTAGGTCTGTGACATGGTGTTGCTAAAGGTCTCACCTTGGAAGGTGTGATTCATTTCAGGTAGAGGGGGAAATTGGGTCCCCGATATATTGGGTCATTCCGGATTATTTCCAGGGTTGGCAAGGTTGCATACAGATTGGATCTTCCTGAGGAGCTCAATCAGATTCATAGCACTTTCCCTGTGTCGCAACGGCAGAAGTGCGTATTAGATGAGGATGCAATGGTGTCGTTGGATGATATTCAAGTGGATGAGCGTCTAAACTATGTGGAGAGACCAATGGCTATTCTGGAATGGAAGGTAAAGGTTTTGCGCAACAAGGAAGTACCTTTAATAAAGGTACAATGGCAACATCGGAGGGGCTCTGAGTGGACCTCGGAGCTGGAGGCTGAGATGCGGTAGCATTACCCATATTTGTTTAATGGAGCAGATTTCGAGGAAGAAGTCTAGTTCAAGTAGGGGAGATTTGTAACATCCTGGGTTTTAGGTATTATCAAAACCTTCCTTTGGTTTTTATAGTTATGTTATTTTGGTCCTTGGATTATAAAGATGTAGCCCTAAGAAGCCCTAGTGGAAAAATGGTAATTTTTGGGATGGTGGTGTACGCTATGCATACATGGGGTACACTAAGCGTACTAGGGCATGCCCTAGTACGCTGGGCGTACTAATGTCTGGGTGAAACCTAAATTTTTAGGGTTTTAGGAGTATTTAAACGCCTTTATGGATCATTTAGCCTCATTCTTTCAGCCTCCAAGCCTTTGAGTCGTTCTTGTCAAACCCTAACCCCATAAAAGAGTGTTTTGAGGTTAAAGAGTGTTCTTTGTGTGCTTAAGGAAGAGGGAATTTCATCAAGGAGCTTAGAAGTTAAAGAAAGCTTGTGGATCTTGGATCATCACATTCTTTAGAAGCGCTAGAGGGTAAAAAGTTGTTGCCTTTATTCTTTGTTTTCTTGGATCTCACCTTGGTAGCTTTATCATGTTCTTTTGTCCAAAAAAGTGTCATTGTTGTGCATGTTTGATGTTAGACGTTTTGGGCTGTCATTTTAGACCCTATGAAGGGTTCAAAGCCATAAAAATGAGGTTCCTTTAGCTAGTTTGGCTTCATGATTCTTGTATAATGTCTTAATGGATTAAGACCATGTATTAAAGACTTTTTAGACATCTAAAGTCATAAATTTGGAGACTTTAATGACTCTGGGTGCATTTGGACCATGGATTTGAAGTTTGAGCTAAAGTGCTTAAGCCTTTAATCACTTAATCAAGGTTTGGGCTCTGCGAGGGTATGCCCCATGTAGAAGGGAGTACGCCCCGCATACTCGGTTAACGTCCCCATAGTGCAATCAATACGAGGCATGCATATGCTGAGCGTACCTCCGGAGTAAGCCCCACGTACTCGCATGCTTCAGCCAGTTTTGAGTTAACTTGACTGGGTTGACTCGGTTAGGTTGACTCGACTGGGTTGACTCAGTGGGTTTATGGAATTTGACCATTTGACTTTGAGTGGACCATGTTTGACCAAGTTGACTTTTAAGGGTAGTTTTGGTATTATTGGGTTTTAATGGAATTGGTCACTTGGTGGTTGTAGGCATTTGAGTTGAGAGCTGAGATTCAGAGTCGAGCCTTATCAGTTTTGTGCTGCTTGTGAGGTGAGTTTTCCTCACTGTACTTTTAGGTCGAAGGCACTACGGCCGGACCATTGGTTTGATAACATGATATTGGTTATATGTTGAGTGTGGGATATATACGCATGCTAGTTTGATATGCTAGTCTTGTAGATCTATAGAATTACCTATGATATTGTCTGTTTATCTGTATATGATATTATATGTTATATGTAGACATATTGTGTGGGTTAGGTTGAGGTTGTACTACTCCGTTCTGTAGCCAACAAACCCTGGAGCATACCAGTTATGAGTTGAGGGCTAGGGAGGACATGCCAGACTCAGATTGAGGGCTCATGAGCATTCCAAATATGAGCAGAGGGTCGGGAAGTGCATGCCACACTCGTACCGAGGGATTGGTGGTTTTTAGTCCGTGGACTGGTCACGTCGGGGAACAAGCCAGACATACGCTGTGGGCCCAGGGGGCAAGCCAGACATATGTTGTGGGCTCAGGGGTAATCCAGTTTATTAGATGTGGATCTATTGCATGTTGTTATTGTATTTGTGCTATTTGTTATGTATTGTTATTGTGGGGGAACTCTCTAAGCTTTGGGCTTACGGTTTTGGTTTATGTTTCAGATACCTCATAGGACCGCGGGAAGGTGAAGGCGTGATCGTGCACCTCCTCTTGTTTTGTTTCACGATTTTGGGATTAATCTAATATTGAAATCGTTCTAAAAACTATTTGTAAAAAATGATGGTTTTTGGGTTGTTTAAAAGTTTAAATTATTCATTAATTTTATGAGTGTTACAGAGATGAATTTCGAATAGATTTGTGACGGATTTTTGAAGAACTTTCATTAAATTCATATTTGACATGAACATTTGAGGGGTAGTCTGTGCTACCCCGTGCTATATATTGAATTCACCAATGGATCATGCCCCACTTATATCAGCAACCTAATTCACTAATTAGTCAAATAATTTTGGTTCTCTAGTTTTCTCCAAGTAGAAGATGATTTCAACTTCAGGTTCATTTGTCTTTATATCACACAACGAGATTCTTTGTGATTGCTTCATCCCAACTCGAATTTGCACTTCCAAGACAAAAGTACACCCTGGTTCACGAATGAATTATGGATGAATATAATTTTTTTGACAAGGTCTTCTTTTGTCTTGTAAGTGAAAATTCGAGTTACGAGGAAGCAATCACAAGTATCTCGTTGTCTACCATGGAGATAGATGAAACCGAAGCCGAAAACATTTCGAGAAAACTAGAACACCAACATTATTTGAACGATTCTTGAATTAGTTTACTGATATAAGTGAGGTATGAGCCACATATGAGAACACCTCATTAATGATTGTCCCACATACGATGTCGTGAGCAAAACTTGAAGAAACTGGTCATAAGGATTGAATATGTACAAAAACATTGAGGACAATGTGTAAAAACTGAAATTATATTACCATATTATGCTAAGGGGTATGGGGTAAAAAGATGCATAAGAATCCTATGTAGAGGGGATTCTCATAAGTGCACACCACCCCCACAGTATAGTAAGTGTCTTGTGGACTAGGGTGTTCATGGATCTTCACGAAAGGCATTATGTCTATCTCTCTCTCTCCTTTTGCTCTCTATCCGTAATGACCTAGATTTCTATACATCTAATCTATGAGAAATAACAGAGTTTTTCTTACAATGCGGAATTATAAACAAAGTAAAACTTTTTACTTCCCAAGAATAATCGTGGGTTTACAATTAAATATTACATACTAAAAAAAACGACAAGGAAAAGTACATAAATAACAACCTACTATCTATTTCTTCCTTGTGCTCATGTATTCTCTTCTGGTACCGTGACTACTACTACTTAAACTACAAAAAATAAAATTGATGCAGCATCAGACACAACATGTCTGGTGAGTTAGGTTAGATTAAGGTGTCTAAGGTCTTAACTAAATTTGTATAATTTATTGAATAATAGTAAAGTCCTTTTTGGGTTGCCCTCACAACCATGAAATGTCCTGGATTGATTATAAGAGAGTGATAACTAATTTATGAATATATTATGGGATTGATGTATTAAATAGAAATACTAATTATTAATTGAGAATTAATCAAAATTAATTTAATTAATTAAGCTAGATTAATTAGAATTAATTATTGAGTCTAGGGTTATAATGTAATTGTTCAATAGTCGAGCAAGGAGGCATTCTAGAACCTCCTGATAGGGGATGGTTTTAGGAGCACTTAATAGGGTTTCTTTAAGCCTTTCTTGGCCAACAAGGAACATGATACATATTTGTAATGTTTTTCAGGGTTTCCTATGAGTATAAATAGGGACCTCCATACGACTCAAAGAACGCTACAACTCCACAAGGATTTTCGAAATCCTCTTCCTCTCTCTATTATTGATCCTAGGGTTTGGGTGTGATTCATTAGTGGATTCCACACTATTGGGGATAACATTCCAAGGGTCTTCAAAGTACATTGTTATTTTGGAAAATAACATTAAGGTATGTGTAGCAGCTGGTTCTTGGTACGTATTCTTTTGTTAAATACTTTGCATTTTGGCCTTGGACTCAGCGAGTTGAAGGTCCAAATCGCCGAGTAGAAGCGAGAATGGACACGTGACTTAAGCGATGGACTCGGCGAGTCGGGTCCCGGACTCGGCGAGTAGACCCTGTTTGGAAAAAACCCTTATCGGAGGGTTTGCACCCTATTTAAACACCTTAACTCGGCCTCCTTCGTCCCATTTGCTCCCAGAAGACACCCATAGCAAACCCTAGCCGTTATTGAAGCAATCTAAGGCATTTGGAGTGACTTTGGTGCTTTTGTGATCCAAGGAGGGAAGGACAAGCTTGAAGGAATAAGAGGAGGCTAAAGGGATCCGAGTTTGTGCACCATTTTCAGCTCATTGAATGTAAAAAGCCTGTACCTTGCTCTTCCATTTGCTAGATCCCATTTTGTGAAGTTTTAGGGCTTTTCTAAGCCATTTTGGTCACCAAACATGATTGCAAGCATGGTTTGGAGTTGATGTTTCGGATCTAGGCCCTTAGAGGGGTTACGAGGTAGAAAGGAGTGGCTCTTGCACTCAAAGAAGGCCCCATGCTTTGAGAGGGCTTGTTTAAGGACCTTTTAAGCTCAAATTCCCATGCAAGCACGTAAAGTTTGTAACTTTACGTGCTAGATCGATTGTAGAAGCATAGATCTATCTTTTGATCAAAGGTTGTACGTCAGAAATCAAAGATTCAGTGAGTGGTTGTGACCAACTCGATGAGTCCGTTCTTGGACTCGGCGAGTCCAAGGTTCTGTCCCATATCAGTTGAGGGTCATAAGGACCCAGTTGGGTGTGGAAAGGCTTGAAGGGGGTCTCAGGGAGTGACCCAACGTTCTGGACTAAGCCATTGTTTTGGAAATTCATGGGACTCGGCGAGTGCATGAACAGACTCGGCGAGTCCAAGGCAATCTTCTTAAGGATGAAGATGAACTCGACGAGTTGTTCATACAACTCGGCGAGTCAAGGACAGGACCTGTGTATCAGTTGATGATGAACTCGACGAGCTGTTCATACAACTCGGCGAGTCGGATGAGGATTTAGTCGGTGTTCATTTAGAAGGAAAAATATCGAGTCATCGCCTAACTCGACGAGTAGAGACGGGTATGAGGACAAATGGAAGGATAGGGACTCAGCGAGTTGGCGAGCCAACTCGACGAGTCAGGTCAACTGGAAGTTGACTTTGACTTTGACTTGGTCAGGGGTAAAATGGTCATTTTACCCTAAGAACAGTTTGCAGTGTATGACTAAGTGTTTTGTGGGAATTATAGCCGGAGGATTTTCGGAGCAGCAGCGGCAGTAGTCAGAGGATTCCCGCACAGTTCAACAGCTACTACGAGGTGAGTTACCTTCCAGTAGCGGTGGGTCTACGGCCACAATGCCGGCCCACCAGTAGGATTCGTATGTTAGATGATTGTCTTTGTGATATCATCTAGGTTTGCTACTACCTGATATGTTATATGCTGGCATGACATGTTATATGTGATAATAGTATAGTTCGGTTGTTAGGACCAAAGGGTAGGTCAAACACCCCAGATATGTCTGACAGTATGTGATGCTATGTTTATATGTTGGCATGATATGTTATATGTGATAGTGGTAGTAGGAGGGGAATAGTGCCCAAGTTTGGTTGTTAGGACCGAAGGGTAGTTCGGACACCCCAGATATGTCTAATAATATGTTTATGTTATGATATATGTGATAGTAGCAGTAGGGGGTGGAACAGTCCCCGAGTGTCGGTTGTTAGGACCGACGGGCAGGTCAGCACCCTAGAATGGCTTGACACGGGTAGGACGACACCCCAGAATGGCCGCATGGGTAGGATGGCACCCCAGAATGGCCGTACCTGGTAGACCGGGCACCCCAGAATTGCCTGGCGGTATGTATGCTATGTGATTGTATGGTATGTGGTATGATGGGGGAACTCACTAAGATTTGTGCTTACAGTTTACAGTTTTGGTTTCAGGTACCTCTTCAGTGAAGGGGAAGGAGCTGGCACGGTAGCGGCACATCATACACACACATATTGGTTTTCCGCATTAGAGTTTCTTGGGATTGTACTCTGACATTGTTTTATTTTGTGAGTGGTTTTCAGACATGAGTTGTGGATTTTTAAAAAGTTATTATTAGCTGGTGTTTTCCTATAAATGTTTCTATAAATCAACTAGTTAAAAATGAAATTTTTGGACTTGAAAATTGGGTCGTTACAAGTTGGTATCAGAGCCTTGGTTTGAGGGATTCGGACACACCTTTGGGGGCGTCTGGACTCAAACCGAGGGATTAAAAGATTTTATAAGAAAGTGGTTTTCTAAAGAATAAGACAGAAGAGTTTTTGAGAAAGAACAAGTGTGTGATGTGCGCGACCGGCCGAGCTCAAGTAAGTATTCCCCAAAGTACCCATACAATGTTATACTATGTTTATCAGAATCAGTAGAACAACATGCTAGAATAGGACTAAGGATCTAGGAATGATGCCTGATGTGCCTGCTTTATGTGCTTCAGCTTATGAGAATTGCATGCTAGTATTGAGTAGACAGTAGTAGGATAGCCTGTTTAGGTTATGCCTGGTAGTATGAGCTTAGCATTATATGTTAGTTTAGCTTCTCATTATGAGGACATATTTGCTTGAGTAGTTTTCCTGCGTCCAAATGCCGCTTGCTTTGTGCTTTGTGGGACTCTGAGTGATGGGAGTTAGTCATTAGGTGAATACGTCACGTCACATGTGATCAGGGTTGAATAATCTCAGAGTGTTGGATTTGGCCTTATTGCACAGCTCTTGTTTGAGTCTAACCATTATAGGGACGAGTATGTTACTCGAAGGATTATCTGAGCCTCATCACATGTGATGGTATTCAGGTAATGGCTGATTGGCATTACAAGGAGGCCTTCAGCAGCTGAGGACCGGTTTGGGTGGAGTCAAAGATTTTCCTTAGGGCAAGCCTAGAATGGGAATAGCAGAGGATCAACAGTGGTGAAAGGGATCTGGTGGAGTCAAAGTTGTCCTTGAGGAAGGTACGGATAGATGTAGAAGGTAGTATGGGCCCGTACTACTGAAAGCAGGGGATCCGTAGCCGAATTAAGGATGGATGAGGCAAGACCAGGGAACTAGTAGTAGATGTGATCCATTTAGAGGTGTCAGTATCACTAATGGTTGCATGTATGTATTGCAGAATGGTGGTACTACGTCTGAGGCCAACAGTTGGCAGTTCAGGAGAGGGATCGGGTTCGGGATCAGGTTCCGAGCCAGTAGATGAGAGGCTACGCGAGTTTATCGCGTCAGAGATCACCAGAGGCATCCTTGAGTCGACCCCCATCATTTTTGGATCGATCAAGGAAGGGATAGTTGAGCTGATGGAGGACCGCCTCAGGGTGTTCAGGAGTGACATGGCATCTGCCAGTCAGGATCTCGCACACTATCCTTTAAGGACTTTCAGTGCCAGTGGTGCGCCGGATTTCCATGGGGCAAAGGACCATATTGCTGCCAGACGATGGATTGCAGACATTGAGCCCGCACAGTTGACCAACTTCTGCCCCGAGGGGTCGAAGGTGAGATATGCAGTAGGGTGTTTGAGAGACAGACCTAGAGACTGGTGGGAGTCTATTGGCAACTCTCTGGGAGTCTCGGCTGTCGAGGCTATGACATGGTCGGATTTTGTGACCCGGTTCCGAGCAGAGTTTGCGCCAGCGGTAGAGCTTCAGCAGCTGGCCAGAGAGTTTTTGGACATGAGAAAGACTATGGAGACTGTAGCGGAGATCACCGCCAAGTTCCGGGAGAGGGCATTGTTGGTGCCCCAGTATGCGAGATATGAGGATATGAGGAGGACCCGCTATCATGACATGATGCGAGCCGACATTCGAGAGCATTTTAGTTTTTCAACTTGCCCTACCCTGGATTCCATGATTGCCAGGGCTAGGGAAAGGGAGATTGATCTGGAGCATGTCCGAAAGAGGAAGACTGAGGAGGGTCAGACGACTGGGTCTTCAGGGAAGAAGCCCAAGGGATCAGATGGTAGGCCGAAAGGCCAGTCAGGACCGGTCCGCTGCAGGAAATATGGCAGGCCACATGAGGGGGAGTGTAGATTGGGATCATCGGGCTGCTATAAGTGCAGCAAGACGAGGCACTTCAGCAAGGACTATACTGCCCCTGCATCGGTTATTTAGACGTCTGAGTTGTTGTATTTCCACTGCAACCAGAGGGGCCACAAGAAGGCCAATTGCCCCCAGTTGACAGCAGCATCAATGCCAGTGAAGGCACCAGCTCCAGCGACCCTACGGATCACTGATGGATGGCAGGGCAAGGCAGAGGCTCCAGTTGTGAGGAGCCCCCATTCTAGTTGACTACCGAGGAGGCACGCGCTGCACCCGATGTGGTGACGGGTATGATTTCTTATCATTATGCTTTATGATGTGTTGCTGTGATTTTGATATTCTATGTATGTGCTCTGTTTAGGATCGTTCCATGTGAACGGTATCCTAGTTCAGGTACTATTTGATTCAGGGGCTACCTGATCATTTGTCTCTCTTGCGCTTAGCAAGAAGTTTCCTGAGTCTTCGGGCATGTTGGATTGCCTTCTAGAGGTAGAGATTGCTGATGACCGATTGGTGCGAGCATCGACGGTATTCCGAGACTGTGTGTTGAGATTACTCGAGGAGCGTTATCTAGTGGACCTGGTTCCTATTCCGTTGAGAGGGAACAAGGTGATTATAGGCATGGATTGGTTGAGCCCTAATGGGGCAGTGATAGATTGCACACAACAGCTGGTTCAGATCAAGACCCCAAGTGGGGGTGAGTTGGTAGTTCAGGGCGAGAGGCCACAGCAAGGACCAGCATTATGTTCAGCAGCGAGAGCTAGGCGTTACCTTCAGTAGGGTTGCGCAGGATATGTCGCTTATGTTATGGATACCCGGGAGGCGGGAAAGGCGACAGTGGGCGATGTGCCTATAGTGCGAGAGTTTACGGATGTATTCCTCGAGGAGTTGTCAGGGATACCTTCGGAGAGGCAGGTGGAGTTCAGGATCGACCTAGTCCCTGGTGTGGCTCCGATAGCCAAGGCACCGTATCGGTTGGCTCCTCCTGAGATGTAGGAGTTGTCTATACAGCTGGAGGAGCTGTTAGACAAGGGATTCATTAGACCGAGTAGTTCTCCAATTCTGTTTGTAAGGAAGAAGGATGGGTCGCATCGGATGTGTATAGATTATCGGGAGCTGAACAAGGTAACGGTGAAGAACCGTTACCCACTACCAAGGATTGATGACCTCTTTGACCAGCTACATGGAACATCTTGGTTCTCCAAGATTGATCTGCGTTCGGTATATCATCATATGAGGGTCAAAGAGGAGGATGTGCAGAAGACTGTGTTTCGGACACGCTATGGCCACTACGAGTTTGTGGTGATGCCCTTCGGGCTCACCAATGCTCCTGCCGCGTTCATAGACCTCATGAACCGTGTGTGTAGACCGATGTTAGACCGGTCTGTGATAGTGTTTATTGATGACATCTTGGTTTACTCCAAGACACAGGAGGAGCACGAGGAGCATCTGCGAGAGGTTCTAGAGACTTTGAGGAGGGGGAACTTGTATGCTAAGTTCTCCAAGTGTGAGTTCTGGTTGCGCGAGGTGCAGTTCCTTGGGCATCTCGTCAACCAGAAAGGGATCTCAGTGGACCCGGCCAAAGTGGAGGCCGTGATGAGATGGGAGGTTCCGAAGTCTCCATCCGAGATTCGGAGTTTCCTAGGATTAGTTGGCTACTATCGGAGATTCATCCAAGATTTCTCCAAGATAGTCGTACCTCTGACCAGGCTAACAAGGAAGACCGTGGTCTTTCGTTGGGGGCCTGAGCAGCAGGAAGCGTTCGAGACACTGAGACAGAGATTGTGCGAGGTGCCAATCTTAGCCCTGCAAGAGGGCATGGAGGATTTTGTTGTGTACTGCGATGCGTCTATCTTAGGTTTGGGCACAATATTGATGCAGAGAGGGCATGTCATCGCCTTCGCGTCGAGGCAGCTAAAGCCTCACAAGGCGAACTACCCGATGCATGATTTTGGATGCTGTTGTATTCTCCCTCAAGATTTGGTGTCATTACTGTTGGATAAGGTGTCTAAGTCCATAACTTATTTGGTATATACTTGACCCGACCCGGCATGGTCCATTTGGGTTGCACTTCACCCGAACAATTTATGGATAATTTTATAAGAGTTATACATATGTTTATTAATATATTATAAGTTATAATATATTAATATGAAGTTATGTTATTTAATTAGTCTTAGTCTTAAATTAATTAATGAATTAATTTAGAGATTAAAAGGAAGACTAATTAGATTATGGGCTATTGGTTTTATATGGTGTGGGCTAACACTCATTTGTTAATGGGCTAGGCTTGGATGGAAGTCCATGGATGATCCATGGAGCTTTTAACCCATGGGTCCTTGGAAAAGGAAAGGTCATGGGTTATTAGGGTTTCACCCTAACCATGTACACTATATAAGCATGCTTATGTTGCATGAAATAGCCACTAGTGTGTGTGTGCTTGTGTGTGGCCGAAAATATAAGTGTGTATACACTCTCTCAAAGTTTTCCAAGTTTTTGTGGTGATTTGTGATTCCATTTGAGGCATTCACATTATTGGTGCTTGGCTCTCAAACTCCAAAGAATCAATCTCATCAAAAAGGTATGTAATCTCATCTAACTCTTTTATGTTTAAATGTTCCCCATGCCATGTTAGACAGGTTATGAACCTTGGAAAATTATTATTTTGCATGTATTTAGACAAACATAGATCCAAGGTTTATTAGGGTTGCATGCACACTTAGGAAGTGTTAGATTGCTCAAAACCCAACAGTGGTATCAGAGCCTAGGCTTGCTTGTTTGATACTTGATGCAAAATAGTTGAAAAAGTCGAAAAATTTGCTGTCTGCCTGATGAACTCGCCGAGTCCATGGGGGGACTCGCCAAGTTCATGTGTATCTTCAACCTACTCGCCGAGTAGGTTCATGCACTCGACTAGTAGGAGCCACAGAGTGCAGATTTTCGACTTTTGCTGCTGGAAATGGACTAGAAACATTACCCTAAACTGTTTTGGTGTTTTAAAACTTGTTTTAGTTGGTGTAATGGTTGTTCTAATCCATTTACAATAGCATATATCAAAATTCCATGATTTTTATGTGTTCATATAATTCTTGAAATTTTGATGATCATGTTCATGTTCTTATGAATTTAGAAGATGATAGGAATTATTTGCTGAATTGTTTAGAATTAATTCTTGATCATTTATGTGTTTTAATGGAGTCCATAATTTTTCCTCAAGTTATGGATATCCAAAGGTCACTTTTCTTTAACACACACATTTAAACACATAAGTTACATGAAAATGAAGAGTCTTCATTTTATGAACCTTTAATTCATAAGTTATGAAATGAAAAGTTTTGGATAGTTACAAAACTTGCCCTCAAGTTTTGGAATTTGTAAAGTTTCACACACTTTAATAAACTTTAATTCCAACCCTTAGAGTTTTAATAGTTAAAATTCAACCCTTATACTATTTATAACATTAATGGTTAACTATTATATATATGTATAAGAATAAGTCGTCCTACCGTTAGTAGGCCTCATTCACGAAGCCGGTCTATAAGGTGGGTATAAGGTTGTTGCCTATAAAATGGCAACTTAATGGGTGTCCACTCTCACCCACCGCTTGCTTAACTGGTGGAGGGTTGTTAGCCGAACGGGTAGGACAATGACTTTAAATCCTCATTAAAAGTATAATGATTATTATAAGGTAACTAAAACTTTTTAATTCCCAATCTTAGTTATTTTAGGAAAAATGAGAACATGGTGCTAGTCCATGGAATTCACACTTTGTACCTTACCAAGTCGTTGGTGGAGCGTGTGTGGTTAACCGACACACTAACTTGGACTAGTAAGGATCACGAAGGGTGACTTAATGTTTGTCATAGATCAATGGAGCGTGTGTGGTTAACCGGCACATTGATTAGGTGATAATATTAAGGGTACCAAGTGAATTAGCATGGTTATTCACACCTTGTTTTGTGATCCTCGGCATCCCAGTCACAAAACTTGAAGGGCACAATCGAGATTGAAACATGCCATTGAAAAGTTCAATGAATCTCAAAAGAATCTAGGAATTTCAAATCCAATTAAAACCTAATAATTCATTTTGTTTTTCATGGTGGAAATTGGTGAATCGTCATTCACCTACCTTTCAAATATATTATTACTTAGATTACGGCATCCCTCTTCTAAGTATAATATATTGTGATTGGGTCCTAGCCTTAATATTACATTTGGGTGTCTTATTAAGGATCCTATATATCTAATCTAAACTTGCTTTCTTCTTTCAGATGTCTTCCAACACAAATGCTTCGAGCTCTAACCCAACTGGTTCTTTCTCTCTCATGAATCTTTGTGGGAAAGTCATCTTTGATGGTTCCAACTTCATGGATTGGATTAGGAACATCAGGATGGTTACTCGTTATGAGGACAAGGAATATGTCCTCGATAAGGAGTTAAAAGAGCTTGATGAGTCTACTGCTACTCCTGAGGAGATCGCTGAATTCAGGACACATGAGAGAGATGCTACTAAGGTGGCATGTATCATGATGGCCACGATGACAGCCGAGCTCCAAAAGTCATATGAAGATTTCTACCCTTTTGAGATGCACCAAGACCTGATGGAAAGGTACCATCAGAGTGCTCTTCAGGAGCGGTATGAAATAATCTCCTCCATAATAACTACCCGCATGAAGGACGGTGATTCCTTGACAGCTCACATGCAAAAGATGCAAAGGTATGTGGACCGTTTGCTGAAGCTGAATGTGAACATCCCTGAGGAGTTGGCAATTGACATCATTTTGCACTCCTTACCTTCTTGTTATGACCAATTTCGTATGACATATCATATGAACAAGGAGGAAGTTACCCTCAGCAAGCTTCAAGGACTCTTGAAGACCGCTGAAACCGGTCTTAAGGGCAAGGCGGTTGTTACCTCTACTACTCCTACTCCAACATCTACCCCTGTTTTGGCTATCGGGCAAGGCAAAGGGAAAAAGAGGAAGCACCCTTCGAAGGGTACCAACGGAAAGTCTCTTGAAGGCTCCTCATCGAAGACCAAGAGCGGTTCTGTCACTCCTTCTGCCATTCCCAAGGATGTTGAATGCTACTATTGCCATGAAAAGGCAAACTGGAAGCGAAACTGCCCTAAGTACTTGCAGGATCTAAAGGATGGGAAAGTGAAACCCACCCATGCAGGTATTTACACTATATTGTCTAATTACTCAACATATTCTAACTCTTGGGTGCTTGATACAGGATGTGGTATTCACATATGTTCTGATTTGCAGGGCCTAAGAAGAAGTGAGGATGTGGAGCACGGGAAGATAAACTTGATCATGGGGAATAGGAAGGCTTCACCTGTTTCCAAGATTGGAGTTTATACTTTGTTGCTTAATAATGGGTTAAAATTAGATTTGAATAAATGTGTGTACTCGTCTGAAATGGCGAGGAATATTATTTCTTTTCATGCTTTGTACAAACAAGGTTTTACCTTTTCGTTTGATAATGAATGTGGTGGTATTAATGCTTTCTTTAAAAATGTGTTTTATTTTAAAGCATTACCTTGTGATGGTGTGTATGAAACTGTGTCGATTGTAGACAACTTAGGAAATAATGTGTTGTATATTGATTCTTCTACTAGCCTAGATAAAGCATCATTGTGGCATTGTCGTCTTGGACATGTAAACAAGAAACGCATAGCCCAACTCCAATAGAGTGGAGTCTTGGAGTCATTCGACCTTAAATCGGATGATAGTTGTGAATCTTGTCTACTTGGAAAGATGACAAAATCACCCTTCACTGGAACTTGTGAAAGGGGTGAGGGTTTGTTGGACCTAATACATACTGATGTATGTGGGCCATTCAAAACCGCCACAAGGGATGCTAATCGGTATTATGTGACTTTTATTGATGATTTTAGTAGATATGGGTATGTCTACTTAATCAAACATAAGTCAGAAACCTTTGAAAGGTTTAAGGAATTCAAACAGGAAGTAGAAAATCAATTGGGTAGGAACATTAAGATGCTTCGATCCGATCGAGGTGGTGAGTATCTTAGTACCGAGTTCCTTGACTATCTTAAGGAGTGTGGGATTGTCTCACAATTGACTCCTCCCAGGATACCACAGCTGAATGGTGTAGCTGAGAGGCGTAATCGAACCTTTTTGGACATGGTTCGCTCTATGATGAGTCGAGTTTCGCTACCAATTTCTTTTTGGGGGTATGCCTTAGAGACTGCCGCCCATATCCTTAATCTAGTCCCTACAAAGAAGGTTACCAAAACACCTCATGAGATGTGGACTGGGAAGGTTCCCAATTTAGTCCACATAAAGATTTGGGGTTGCGAGGCTTTCGTGAGGCGTGAAACTCATGATAAGCTCGAACCCCGAAGTGAAAGGTGTATTTTCATCGGCTACCCACAGAAATCCTTCGGTTACCTCTTCTACAGACCCAGTGAGAATGTGGTCTTTGTAGCAAGAAGAGGGGTCTTCCGTGAGAGGGAATTTATAAGCCAAGGAGACAGTGGGAGGCAAATTGATCTTGAAGAAATTCAAGAAGCAATTGGTGAAGGAACCTCAGACACTAGCAATCAACCTGAGGAGGAAACTCCTGTTGAGCAAGCTAACATGTCTGTACCTCCGAGGCGTTCCACACGGGTTAGGAACACACCTTCGTTTTATTATGGCTTTCATATTACTATGGAAGGTGATTCGTTTATCAGCGATAGTACACTGGTAAATTTGGATGAACCTAGCAGTGTTAAGGAAGCCATGGCAGGCCCGGAGTCTGCTAAATGGAAGGAGGCTATGGACAGCGAGATACAGTCCATGTATGACAATCAAGTTTGGAACTTGGTTGACAATGTACCAGGCCGTAAAACAGTCGGGTGCAAATGGATCTTCAAGAAGAAGACCGACATGGAAGGAAAAGTGCATACTTATAAGGCTCGACTGGTTGCGAAGGGTTTTACTCAGACTCAAGGTATTGATTATGATGAAACTTTCTCGCCGGTAGCAAAGATTAAGTCTATTAGGGTTATGTTAGCCATTGCAGCATTTCATGATTATGAAATATGGCAAATGGATGTCAAAACCGCTTTCCTTAATGGAAAGTTGGCTAAGGATGTGTACATGAATCAGCCAGAGGGTTTTGTCAGTATAGAGTACCCTAATAGAGTATGCAAGCTTGAGAAATCCATTTATGGATTGAAACAAGCATCTCGTAGCTGGAATCTTTGTTTCGATGAGAAGGTCAAAGAGTTTGGATTCTCGAGAACCGAAGATGAGTCTTGTGTGTATGTCAGAGCTAGTGGGAGTATAGTTAGCTTCTTGGTACTGTATGTGGATGACATACTACTTATAGGAAATGACATCCCAACCTTGCAGGAGGTTAAGTCCTGGCTTAGGAAGTGCTTTGCTATGAAGGACCTAGGGGAGGCTGACTATATCCTAGGGATAAGGATATTAAGAGAAAGGAGTAGAAGATTAATTGGACTTAGTCAGAGTACCTACTTGGATAAGGTGTTGAAAAGGTTCAACATGCAGAATTCCAAGAAAGGAGATTTACCGATCCAAAGCAATGCCAAACTGAGTAAGAATCAGAGTCCGAGTACAGAGGCAGAGATAGCTGAGATGAGCCAATTACCGTATGCTTCCGCTGTTGGCTCGATCATGTATGCTATGACTTGTACCCGCCCTGATGTGGCCTTTGCTTTGAGCATGGTCAACAGGTATCAGGGAAACCCTGGCAAGGCTCATTGGATAGCGGTAAAGAACATTCTCAAGTACCTGCGGAGGACTAAGGATTGGATCCTTACCCTTGGTGGGAGTGATGACTTGAGAGTATTAGGGTATAGTGATGCTAGTTTTCAGACTGATAGGGATAACTTCCGCTCTCAGTCGGGCTGGGTCTTTACCTTAAATGGAGGGGCAATTTCTTAGAAGAGTTCCAGGCAGGAGACGGTGGCTGATTCAACTTGTGAATCAGAGTATATAGCAGTGAGTGAAGCAGCGAAGGAGGCGATATGGCTAAAGAACTTCATCGGAGACCTTGGAGTTGTACCAGCTATTAAAGAACCTATGGAGATTTTCTGTGACAGCAATAGTGCGGTTGCCTTAGCCAAGGAACCAAGAGATCATGGCAGATCCCGAAACATTGACAGAAAATATCATTTCATAAGACACAAGATTGAAGAAGGACTCCTCGTGGCAAAAAGGGTATCGTCAGATGAGAATCCTGCACATCCCCTTACGAAGGGACTGACGAGGGTTAAGCATTTTCAGCATGCGAGGCGCATCGGGCTGAGGGACGATATTAGTTTTACAGATTAGATAGTTTTCCTGAAACTTGTAAAATGTAATCGACATTTGATGATGAATAAAATTTGTGATTTATTTATGAGTAAAGTGTTACTATCATTGTCAATTATTTACTATTGTTTCAGTTTTGCATGTTTTGACTTTCAGAATAATTAATTTATTCAAACCTCCACAATCAGTAATACGTCGGAAGTAGGTATGAATCAAGATTGTCATGAATTGGGTTTGTAGATGGCTAAAGGTGTTTAGACATGGCAATGGTTGCTGCAACGTTCATGAGTACTCATAAGTTATGAGTATTGGTATAAACCCACGCTCACTTGTATCACTTCATGGAATTTATCTCGAGTGATCGTGAGACGATAATATCATATAAGTCTTCAAACCTAGAGATATGAGTTGTTACCTATGAGTTGGTTGTGCATTGATTGCACGTAAACGCATCAGTAACTTGATGTTATAAAACGTGCCTTTGTGTACAATTTAACAAGTAGTAGAACAAGCATATGAGTCGAAGTTTATCTATTCCTTCTAGAAATAGAAGCGATATCTGGGCCCCTCGATGATTTTGTGTTGGCCCATGTACCGGGCCCGGTCAGAACTAAACTGATGTGTTCAGTAAGGTTCTTTGTCAAACAAATCGGAAATCGAGAAACAACTGCCAGACAATAAGCAAGACATAGTTCCATGTGTTTGTCCGGCTGATATCATGAGAACAGAGGATTGTATGATCACTTGTCTTAAAATGGCGCTTCATAGTTCAACAGAGTTTTCGAGAGCTATGATTGCTGGTTGGTTCCTGAAGTTATATAGGCAAATACAGTTATTAGACTTATCCAAGTGGGAGTCTGTTGGATAAGGTGTCTAAGTCCATAACTTATTTGGTATATACTTGACCCGACCCGGCATGGTCCATTTGGGTTGCACTTCACCCGAACAATTTATGGATAATTTTATGAGAGTTATACACATATGTTTATTAATATATTATAAGTTATAATATATTAATATGAAGTTATGTTATTTAATTAGTCTTAGTCTTAAATTAATTATGAATTAATTTAGAGATTAAAAGGAAGACTAATTAGATTATGGGCTATTAGTTTTATATGGTGTGGGCTAACACTCATTTGTTAATGGGCTAGGCTTGGATGGAAGTCCATGGATGATCCATGGAGCTTTTAACCCATGGGTCCTTGGAAAAGGAAAGGTCATGGGTTATTAGGGTTTCACCCTAACCATGTACACTATATAAGCATGCTTATGTTGCATGAAATAGCCACTAGTGTGTGTGTGCTTGTGTGTGGCCGAAAATATAAGTGTGTATACACTCTCTCAAAGTTTTCCAAGTGTTTGTGGTGATTTGTGATTCCATTTGAGGCATTCACATTATTGGTGCTTGGCTCTCAAACTCCAAAGAATCAATCTCATCAAAAAGGTATGTAATCTCATCTAACTCTTTTATGTTTAAATGTTCCCCATGCCATGTTAGATAGGTTATGAACCTTGGAAAATTTTTATTTTGCATGTATTTAGACAAACATAGATCCAAGGTTTATTAGGGTTGCATGCACACTTAGGAAGTGTTAGATTGCTCAAAACCTAACAAAACCTTCAGTAATATCTAGCTAATCCTAAAAAGCTTCGAATCTCCGTAGGACTTTTTGGTTGTTCCCACTTCATTACAGCTTCAATCTTTGCTGGGCCAACCATTATTCCTTCTTGGTTAACCACATGACCTAAAAATTGGACTTCTTGAATCCAAAATTCACATTTAGAAAACTTTGCATACAACTTCTCCTTTTACAGGACTTCTAGCACTTCACGCAGATGCTTTTCATGCTTCTGCTTGCTCTTCGAATAAATCAAGATGTCGTGTATGAATACTATCACGGATATATCTAGGAATGGTTTACAAACCCTATTCATCAAATCCATGAAAGCAGTTGGGGCATTGGTTAGTCCGAACGACATAACCAAAAATTCATAGTGTCCATATCTTGTTCTAAACGCAGTCTTTTCGATATCCTACTCTCTCACCTTTAGTTGATGGTATCCCGACCTAAGATCGATCTTCGAGAAATAGCTCGAACCTGCAACTGGTCAAACAAGTCATCGATCCTTGGCAACGGGTACTTGTTCTTTATCGTCACTTTGTTTAGCTCTCTGTAATCGATGCACATTCTCATGCTTCCGTCTTTCTTCTTTACAAATAACACAGGGGCTCCCCAGGGCGATGAACTAGGTCGAATAAAACTTTTTTCCAATAACTCCTGAAGTTGTGTCATAAGTTCTTTCATCTCTGTTGGTGCTAATCGATATGGTGCTTTTGCTATCGGCGTCGTTCCTGGTAACAAGTCGATACAAAATTCTACTTGTCGATCAGGGGGCAATCCGGGAAGATCTTCAGGAAAGACTTCTGGATAATCACACACCACCGGAATATTCTGCACCTCCTGCTTTTCCATCTTAGCATTGATCACGAACGCTAGATATGATGTACATCCCTTGGCCAAACACTTTCTGGCTTTCATTAAGGAAATGATTCCAGAGTTTACTCTGCGTTTGTCTCCATACACCATAAACGACTCTTTCCCTGGCGGTTTTACTTTTACTATCTTCTTTCTACATAATATTTCTGCATCGTTGGCGCTAAGCCAATCCATTCCTAAAACTATGTCGAATCCATTTAACTCGATAGGCAATAATTCCTCGTGGAACTTATTCCCAACCAAGTCAATGAGGATGTTTTTCATACGATGGCTAACAGGTACAAACTTGCCACTAGCAATCTCGACTAATAAGGCATTAACTAGCCTATCTACAGGCAAAGCTAGCTTTCTACCAAATTCATGCGATATAAAGGAGTAATTGGCTCCAGAATCAAACAAAATTTGGGCAGACAATTCGTTTCCGAGAAAAGTACCTGAAGCGACATCGACTTCTTCTTTTGCAGCTTCAAGTGTCATCTGAAAGGCTCTCGCCTTCGGCTTTGGTGGTAGATTGGGCTTTGCAGCATCCTTCCTCTTTGGACAGTCTTTAATAACATGCCCTACTTCATGGCACTCAAAACATACCCTCTTCTCGGACGGACACACGTTGGCATAATGCCCAGTCTTTCCACATTTGAATCAAGTCATCTCCTCACTACATCTCCCAGAGTGCTTTTTCTTGCACTTCTCACACCATTTCACTTCACCTCCTCCTCCTCCAAACTTCTTGGACTTATAAAATTTGCTTTTCTTGTTGGAACCCGAAGTTCCTTCAAATTTTCTCTTTTCACCAACTTCTGCCCTCTCCAAACCCTTCTCTTTGATCTGAACCTCAACATTCTTAGCAGCCCAGATGGCGGCTTTCAAAGTGGTTGCTTGCTTAACCATCGGACCAAAGTCCGCTGGTAATCCGAGCGAAAACTTGTTGACCTTAAAGAGTTCAGTTAGAACTAGATGAGGAACTAGCTTCATCTTTTCCATAAAACTAGCAGAGTATTCAGTAACGCTCATCTTTCCTTTCATTAAGTTCTAGAAATCATTGTTGATTTCCAGAAGATCCTGGTCAGAGCAGTACTGCAATTTCAGTTGTACCACAAATTCTTCCCAAGACATCTTACTAGCTTCACCCTTGGGCATCGAATCAGCTAGTAACTTCCACCAGCTCAACACACCAGACTTTAACAGAGGAATCGCAAGTGCGGTCTTTTGTTTGTTGCTGCACTCGACACTTTCAAACATCGTCTCCATTTCGGAGATCCAATTCATGACTTCCACCGGTGTCGGACTCCCAGATAGACACGGCGATTTAGATGCCATGAAATCTTTGTATTTGCATCCGCGTCCATCAACTCCTCCATCTTGGTTGTTTTGTCTAACTATCGGTGGGTTGGCTTCAACAAGAGTCCCACTGTAGTTCCATCCTACTAATTGCCCTTCATTCAATACGGGCTGTTCAACAGGCATCGTAGTCTCTTCCCTATGTTGTTGTAGTAATCGCCTTGTCTCCTCCATTTGGCGATCTAACATCATTTGCATCATTACTTGTACCCCAGCCTTCGTCATTGGCTCAGGTGCAGCTCCTACAACAGGTACTTGCTCAACTACTTGAGGTTGAGGCTGTTGATCTCTGTTTCCATTTGCATTTCCAGTTCCACTACGAGTTCTGGCCATTACAATCTATATAACGAATAAGGCGAATTTAGGTCTTTATCCTTGTTAGACATGTCAATTTCCTTATCACTCCGAAACGTTTACATGTTAGTTCTAATCTCATAATCATACGCTTAGAATCCTACACACATAAGGCTTCCAGATCCGGTCGGCAATAGACCATAGATCCGAACAAATAATGGCACACATGGCAAACACATAGCATTTAGCACATAAGGGCATTTTAGGCATCTTTCCTAAAATAAACTAGTGCTCGTGTCTAAAATATGGTAGACACTCATCTCACAATCATCACTTAGCATTCTAAGTTTAAGTTTAGAAATTCCACAATTTCTTAGTTCGCTTAAACTAATGCTCTGATACCAACTGTGACATCCCCTAATTTCTCGGCCAGAAAAGACCGATTTAATTTATGCTTTTTAAAATAAAATCAAAGAAATTTTTTTCAAAAGATGTTGCGGAATTGGTCCCCAAACAAAATATGATAAAAGTTTATCAAAACCCTTCATTAAGAAGGTATATGTTTTCCATATATATATCAAAACCTCGGGATGTCATGTTCTAATACAGATCAAAAGCATAAACAAGACATTATAAGCCTTTCAACAGTTATTTACAACTACTGGCCTATAATCCAAAAATCTCTCGTCGTCCTCCGACTATGCTCAGGGTCCACTACTTGTAACATAAAAAGCTGAGTGGGTCAGGCTTGGGAGCCTGGTGAGCATATAGGGTTTTCAACCCACAATAATAATAAACTTACTAAGTTCATCAATCAACAATAACCCTGATTTCCCGTTCCCGTTATCCTCACTTGATGTCCCTAAACACTTGTCACAAGGGACCTAGCTTAAAGAATATCATCGGGATGGACACGACTGCTAAGGGGTTTCCTCAGCCATACATTTCCTAAAGGCAACCATGAGGGGGATGCAGTACATCGAATGAACACTCTCAGTTCATTAACACCTACAGGTTGCGGACCTGCTAATGTTTCCCACTGGACTATCTAGAAAGTCTGTGGTCGTCATCCAAACTCCGCTAGATGACTGGATCTCAAAACACATCGAGGCCTCTCATCAATTTTATTTTATCACACATCGCTATCTACCCATGTTCTACCCAACATATTTGTAGATAAAAAATACTTATACAGTTTAAAACTTGTATAAAACATCAACACAACAATCACCTCGAATAAACAATTAATATATTTACACATAGCACGTATTATAAGGTAAATACTTCATATCTATGTGTAAAATGAAAGTGACTATACACTCACGTGATTTGATGATAATCGGGCAGCAATTCGTTTCCTAAAACGATCGTTTCTAATAAAACCAGGAGTTTTATTAAGAAACCGGGCTTTGCAAAAGTCGGGCTTCGAAACCGAAAAAAATAAATTTTCCGGGCTTCTCGGGCACTTCGTGGAGTATTCCGGGCTTTACAATCGATATCGGGGCTTCGCGGAATGTTAAGATGAAGAAAATATGGGTTTAGGGGTTAAATATGGAAATTTCTTAAAAATATCCGAGAAGGCTCGCAGCCTTCTATTTATAGGGGAGAGCTTCTGATCAGACGGTTGAGAAGGTGCCACGCTTCGCAGATCCGAGGGTTCGCAGGGAAGGCTTGCACGAGGGTTGCGCATGGCTCGCACATGGCTCGCACCTGCGAGGGCTTGCTGGCAGCTTCTAAGTGGACCGGAGTCTACAGGCGCACATGCGAGGTTCGGAGCTAGGCTATGCGAGGCTAGGAACACGCGGCAGCAGGGCGAAGCTTCGGCTGGGGAGCTGGCTGCTTCAGATTAGGCATCCTCCTCGGTCGAATCAGGATCCGACACGTGGCTTCGCATGACTCAGCAGCTTCGGTGACTCAGCAGCTTGGTGACTCAGCAGGACATGTGTCACATTCTAAGCGAGGGTGACGTGGCAAAGTGTGTCTATGCGAATTTTCATGATTTTCGCGCCAAAACTTCTAAAATCCATAACATTCGCATACGAGCTCCATTTTTGACGTTCTTTATATGCACGCGTAGCTAGAATTACGCTCTACAACGTCCGTTTAGACTTCGTCGGCTAATTTTGACTTTAAATTTTATATTATTATTTTTAACAGACCGGGACAGGAAATCCGTTAAAAATTCATAACTTATACATCCGACGTCTGTTTTCGTCAGACTTTTTACTGTTTTGCTCCTAATGACGAGACCTTCAATTCTCGTTTAGGTTGTGTTGGCTAAAAATCACTCGATCTAAAATTCGAGTTTTTAGCTGTCTATTGCTAAGCTGAAACTTCAAAAAATCATAACTTCCTCATACGAAGTCAGATTTGGGCGTTCTTTTTATCGAACTTCTTGGTTTAACGAATACTACGACTTTCGATTGGATAACTAAGGCTAAAAAGTAGTTTATCGAAAACTCTCTTTTTACGACATTCAGCACCGTGTCGGTTTTGTCGCGAAACTTCAACAGGTCATAACTTCTTCGTTATAACTAGGATTTTGGTATTCTTTATATCCCCGAAATCCTTGTTTCGACCACTACAACTTTATGTAAAGATATAGGGCTTATCTCACACTTTAATTTTGACGCTTATTTTATTCTTAATTAATTAAGCCCTAATAATTAAGCATAAAACACATAATTCACATAATATTCACATAATTCCTTTTCATTTCTTCAAAATGAGTTACAAAGGTTAATCAAGACTATCAACTCAATATAAATGCCTACGCTAGAAACACGAGTGTTACAGCATCTTTTTCTTTCCCCTTACCGATATTATTACCGGTTCTCTTTTTGGAGATTTGACCCTCACGGATCATAAACACTTGATTGTTCCTAGATTTCTTGATATTTGCCTCAACATTTTTGAGCATGTTATGAAGCTCATTAATGCTCCTTTCCCAGTCATTTATAGTGAAGTTCATTACAAATTGGTTGAATGACTTAGGCAATGAGGCTAGGATCACATCGTCGCTAGCTCATCCCCAAATGGGAATCCGAGGCAGGCAAGTTGCTCAACAAGCTTTCATTTTGAGTACATGTGCACTCACAAAAGATCCCTCGGCCATCTTGAAACCAATGAAAGAATTCAAGGTCTCAAACTTCTCTTGCTTAGCCTGAACTTTAAACATGACTCTCATTTGTTCAATCATTTCAAAAGCTTCATGAAACTCAAAAGTTTTTTGAAGTTCAAGAGTCATAGTTGCAAGCATGATGCAAGCCACTTCGGTTAAATCATTAACATGTTTCACCCGAGCATCTTTTGGTGCTTTGGGAGCATTAGCTGGGAGCTCTTCTGGGATAGGTTCATCAAGGACATAGTCCTTTTTCTCAAGCTTGAGAACAATTCTCAGTTGTCTGAACCAATCAAGAAAGTTGGGTCCACTTAGTTTTTCCTTTTCGATGATGGATCGAATGGTGAGTGATGAGGTGGTTTCAGTTAGGCTAGCATCTACAAAATGATAAGATTCATTTCAATATCTTCGATATAAATTTTTTTCATAAATAATTACCCTTCAAATTAAAGTTTGAAAAAAGCTAAGATCCACATCATCCAAAATAACTTGAGGAGGTGACCCATTACTCAAGTGATTTTGTTGACCGGTAGGTTACGATAACCAATTACAACTCTTATGTAATTCTTAGATTTATGGGATCCAAAAACATTACTTTGTTTTTAAATGGCATTTTCATCTCATCTATGCCTCAAAACTCTTATGCTTAGGTGACCTTTATCACATAAGAAATTGATCAAATCATCCATTTAAAAACCATGTGAGTTATATTTCACAAATGGTTAGGTGACCTTTATCCCATAAGCAAATACTAAAACACCTTGACTATTTTTGACAACTCAAATGAATAAGATGACCCTAAAATCCACATGACTTGCACAAAAATTCCAAGTGATTTTTAAATGGATTGCATAGATTTGAAGTTTTGTAAATAAGGGTTTTTATCAATGTTTTATTATTCTAGCATTTTAAAACATTATGCATCATGAATATTTCATGGTATATTTAAAGTGTTCCAAAAATCATAAACTTGAATTTATTTCATAAAAAAATTTTACCGGTTAAAACTTATATTCAATTTTAATCCGACGTTATACGGATTGAAACCGGTTTCTAACTTTGTTAATAAAACAACATTTTATTATTGAGTTATGGAGTTTAGATTAAGTTTAAAAAAAATTGTAAACCTATTATATCTTTAAAAGTTTGGCTACTTTAGAGTTTAAAAATTCAAAAAAAAAAACTTTTTATCGAAAAAACTCAATTTGGACATCTTATGTTGAAACTTTTATATAAAACTCTAAACCCCAAGTTTGAAGTTAGTTTTGTGAAAATGTTTTAAGCATGGCAAACAAATTTTCATCCGTACAATATTTTATAACAACAAAAATAACCATCATAAGCATGCATTTAAGGTGTATAAACAAAGTCATTTTAAAGTAATATTTATTGTGAGCCATCGCAACAAATATTAAGTCATTTCCTAAAGGACTTATTAGGACACTTCAAGGTATTCAAAAGGCCCCATGTCTTTGATGTGCACAAAAGTACCCACTAATTTTAATATTTATAACCTAACAAACTTAGACTATCTATGCACTTATAGGCAGTGTACCTAGTCAGATTACAGTATAGCTTAGGTAAGTCGGGTGTCGATCACAGGGAACGGTGGATTAATTTAATATATTTGATTATAGGTTACAGGTTACACGAAAATAATAAATAAAATGGTTTAATAAATCTCAAACTAGCAACTCTCGATAAACTAACAGGAAAGCACATCTCTTCAGGTACTTTGGTTTAGATAAATTACACTTTAAAAACATAGACAATTGCATACACAAATTCATTTATTCATGTTCACCGATTCCTAAAATGATTAGATTCGCGTTCACTATAACTAATCCTTTAGCAAACAAGTCAATTCAAACAGTGATCAGTTGATTAAACTAACATGTTTCCTAGTGTTCAGTTCGTATCAAGCAAGACTTGTAAATATAGTTAATCAATGTAGACATTTAATCAACCTCTTGTTGATGGTCATCAAACAAGGCTCACACATTAACTTACTTATTCTCAAATTAATTCTAGTTTCACATTCGTTATTTCTAGTCTTATAATCTCGATGGTCATCAAAAATCATAAGAGACAAGCAAATCAAGCAGATGTTCAAGCAACTCAATTTACTTAACAATTAACAGAAAATAATCATCATTAACACATGAGGATCTTTTAACAAGCTTGGCAAAATAAATTAAACACAAATAAACTATTTAATATAGCAATTAGTCTAATAATCAAAACTTCATTCAATCATAAACACAAAGTAAAAGGTTTTTACACCTAAATCAGAAACTAAATACAGAAAAGTACCACAATGGAATGCTAAACATGGTCACGTCAGCAAACCATATGATAATCGACATGTATCCGCTCTCCAATCCTTCCGATCTCCGCTCCCGTTAGCTTAACGGCCTTCCGGCCGCCTTCTAGACCCTCAAAACGGCTTAACAGAAGTTAATTGTCGACTAAATTAGGTTAGAAGTCGAATCCCCCCTCCTGGTTAGCTAAAAATCGACATTTATAGTCTTTGTGGCCGACCTAAGTACGCTGGGCGTACTTAGGATTACGCAGCGCGTACTCAAGATAATCACGCGATCAAGTCTATCCGAAGCAAGTCTGTACGCGGCGCGTACCATTTCATTACGCGGGGCGTACTCGCTACCTCAGCATTCTTTTCTTTCTTTTAGCTTCTAAGCCCGGTTTCCGCTTCAGTCTTTTCTTTTGTGGTTCATCGGCAACGAATAGCTGCAAAACATAATTCAAAGTATTATGAGTACTTTTTAGTTCTAAAATAGAATAAATAAGGCCAAAATATTGAGATAAAGTGCATAAAAATATATATAAAAATACACATATCAGTCTTCATAAGAACTTCATGCTCCATCTTGTTACATTCTTATAAAAATAAAATAAAAGTAGTCTAAAAACTAATTTATTACATATAAAAATGAACAAATGAAATAATACCTATTTATCTATTACATCAACATATGAATAAATAAATACTAACCACAAATGTCATAATGGCGTGTTTATACAGAACAAACATATAAATAAAAGCAACACTTTGTTTTTTCTAAGGCAAATTTTATATAACCAAAATACATGGAAAATTGTTATATAAAAAATAAACACTTTTAACAAGTTGCCAAAGAAAACAAATATGGACATGTCTTTAGCCAAAAAGAAATCCATGCTTGTTTTCCAAAAAACAAAGATTATTATAACATAAAAATCATTATAACATTTAAAAGATGACTCTGATACCACAGATGGGTTTTGATACATCAAATAGAGAGTTCTTCATAAAAACAGGCAATAGAAGCTTTAAAAATTTCGAGTAAATAACAAAACCAAACCATCAATGATCCATTTAAAGAGGTTCGAATGATATTAAAACAAACATATGATGTTTTAGAAATAACCTTTGTTTTCTTTGGACCCCTTTGGCTTTTAGGGTGTTGATGAAGATATAAAGATCAAGAAGCTTGATCTTTGCTAGAGAAGTCCACCAACAAGTATATGATACTTCAAATGATAGTTTTCTCTTATATATTATTTTTGTCTTTAAGCCTTGAGCACTTAACTAATAAGTGTAAAAGGAAGACGCAAAAGATAAACTTTAAAAACCCAAGAACTAACTTCAAGTGAGAAAGAGGGAGAAGGGAAGGGAAGCCACAGTTCTTTTGGTGAAAGAGTGAAAAGTTTTTCAAGTATTTTTGGTGATATACAACTAGCCTTTATATAATATTATCATGTTGTGTATTACATGCAAGGTAATGAACAAACATGATACATAAACAAGCATGGGGGGACAAGAATGTTGGAGGTTGACTTTCAACCTCCTAGCCTTGATAACCCACAATTATAAGCACCAAAAAGGTCCATTGGATTTGCTAGTTTGTTGTTTAGTCACTTAATTAACTAGCTAGTTTGTCGATCTTTGGTGAAAGTGTCCAAAACTTTGTACATGACTTATATATCATACCATATGATATACATATATATATATATATATATATATATATATATATATATATATATATATATATATATATATAAGCTAGTTAGTCTTTCATTTATTATTATTTTTATAAAACAATAAGTTTTCTCTAATTAAATACAAGAGTTGAATTTATTTATTAATTATCAAATACTTAATAAATATTCAATATGTATCAACTTGATAAAGGTGTGACACTATAGGATCATATATTATTAGCAAAAATCATTCAATAATGATTCTTGGGAAAATAGAACCAACAATATTGGCCATGATGTGGCAATCGTTTTGGGACTAAAACCCTAATCTTGGGGTTGGTGCGTTATTTGAGGACACTAACTCCTAGGGTTGCCTCATTTGGAAGCCTCCACCCTCTAAAAATGAACCTTCATCTAAACCCTAACCTCTATTTATGCTTTGAGAGCTTGAAATCCATTTTTGTGAAGGTTAAAGGAAGAAAGTGTTGGATAAGGCGTCTAAGTCCATACCTATTTCTGGTATGTACTTGACCCGTCCCAACATGGTCCATTTGGGTTGCATGGCATCATGCATTTGGATAGACTAAATGAGAGAATTAACACTTGTGGTTTATTAATATATTATAAGTTCTAATATATTAATAGTATTATTTAATTAGTATTGATCAAGAATTAATCTAGAATTAATTAAGTGATCAAATGGTGACTAATTAAATATATGGGTTGATTATGTAAACCATCCATAACTTATATATTGGGCTAAAAGGCTCCATGGATAATCAAGTTGGGTTAAACCCATTGGATGCTCCATGGAGGCTCCATGGGAGTTACAAACCCATGGGTCATGGAAATGAAGAGTCATGCCACATTAGGGTTTACATGGTGTAACCCTAGATGTGAGACACTATATAAAGAACATCATACTCACTAAAATTGGATACACATAGTGACTAGAGGGCTTGAACGACTTTTAGAGTGTTACACATTCTCTCAAAGTTATTCCAAAGCATTTGGTGTTGTGTGAAGCATTTGAGGCATCACACTTGGGGTGCTAGACTCTCAAGGTTTCAAGGAATCATAACAACAACAAGGTATGTATTTCTAGCTATCTTTTATATTATAAAGTTCCCCATGTATGTTAGATAGGTTTATGAACCTTGGAAAAAGTATTTTGCATGTATCTTAGACAAACATAAATCCAAGGTTTTCTAGGGTTGCATGTACACGTAGGAGTGTTAGAATTGCTCAAAACCCATTAGTGGTATCAAAGACCAGGCTTGCTTGTTTGATACTTGATGCAAAATAGTGAAAAACGTCGATTTTTTGTTGTCTGCCTGCTGAAATTGCCGAGTCCATGAGGGGACTCGCCGAGTTCATGTGTAAATTTATCCTACTCGTCGAGTAGGTTCGTGCACTCGACGAGTAGGAGCCTCTGAATGCAATTTTTCGACTTTTGTTGCTGGAAATGGACTAGAAACATTACCCTAAACTGTTTTGGTGTTATTAAACCTGTTTTAGATGGTGTAATGGTTGTTCTAATCCATTTACAATGGCTAATATCAAAATTCCATAATTTTATGTGTTCTTGAAATTTTGATATTCATATTCATGTTCTTATAAGTTTAGATGATCATAGGAATTATGTGTAACTTCTTGCTAGTTGTAATTCTTGATCATTATGTGTTTTAATGGAATCCATAATTTGTCAAGTTATGGATTACCAAAAATTTTATCTTTCAATGTGTTGGAATAGTGTCTAAGGCTGCAACTATATTAGGCAAGTACTTGACCCGGTTGTGCATGGTCCTTTTGGGTTGCCTTCACCATAGCAACTTGACAGGATGATTTATCAAGAGAGAATAAATATTATTAATATATTATGGGAATAATATAAAGAATAATATATTGTTATTTGATTAATATAAGTCATAGAATTAATTAGAATTAATTTGGTGACTTAAAGAGATTAGTTAAATAAAGGGGTATAAACTGTCAATTGTTTGATAGTTAAGATTTAGACTGTAAATCCATATAGATATACAAGGGACGGATTCTAGAAGCTAGGATAGCTTCAAAATCGTCCAAGGGGTTATCTATGGAATGGATTTGGATAGCCTTAAGAGATGATTATCCAATTAGGGTTTAGATTGTAACCCTTAAGGAGTCTACAAGTATAAATAGATCCCATGGGCAAGGGAAATCAGGACCTCACCTAAAGTAAGAGAACCCTGGCCGATTTCCTCCCCTCTCCTCTCTCCTAAGTCATCTTTCTTGCTATTGGTGTTTGTAAGCCATTAGAGGAGTGATAATTGTGACTCTAGAAGCTCCAAGACAACAAGATCAACAAGGAATTCAAAGGTATGGTTCTAGATCTGTTTCAATGTTGTTATTAAACCTAATTAGCCATTAGAAATCTTGGATTCAAAGCATGTTTAATTAGAAAGCCTAGATCCAAGCATTAGGGTTTTGCATGCGCACATAGGAAAGTTCTTATGGCTAAAACCCATCAGAATGTCCATTAAAGAAACACATAGGTTACATAAAATGAGGAGTCGCTCATTTTAATGAACCAATTAATCTCATAAGTTATGAATTGAAGATTTTTGTTACGTTACAAAACTTGCCCTCAAGTTTTGGAACTTGTAAAGTCACCTAATTAACTTTATTTCCAACCCCTAGAATTTTAAATGTTAAAATTCAACCCTTATACTTTATAATATTATAATTTTAATAATATATATATATATATATATATATATATATATATATATATATATATATATGAGATCAAGTCGTTTTACCGTTAGTAGGCCTCATTCACGAAGCCGGTCTATAAGGGGGGTATAAGGTTGTTGCCTATAAAATGGCAACTTAATGGGTGTCCACTCTCACCCACCGCTTCCTTGATCGGTGGAGGGTTGTTAGTCGAACGGGTAGGACAGTAACTTAAAATTCTCATTAAAAGTATAATGATTATAATAAAGTAACTAAATGTTTTATGAATTCCCAATCTTAGTTACTTTAGGAAAAATGTGAATAAGGTGCTAATCCATGAAATTACACTTTGCACTTTGATTAAGTCGTTGGTGGAGCGTGTGTGGTTTACCAGCACACTAACTTAGACTTAACAAGGTAGGCAAAGGGTGACTTAATGTTTTTTCATAAGGTCGGTGGAGCGCGTGTGGTTTACCGGCACATTGATTAAGTGGAAAAAACATTAAAGGTACCAAGTAATTTGCATGGTTACTTCACACCTTGTTTTGTGATCCTCGGTATCCCAGTCACAAAACATGAAGGGCACACTCGATATTGAAACATGTCATTGAAAAGCTCAATGAATCTCAAAAGAATCTAGGAATTTCTAAAAACCAAATAAAACCTAATAATTTATATTTCGTTTTCATGGTGGAAATTGGTGAATCGTCTTTCACCTACCTCTCAAATATGTTATAACTTGGATTACGGCATCCCTCTTCTGAGTTATAATATATTGTGATTGGATCCTAGCCTTAATATTACATTTGGGTGTTTTATTAAGGACTTTCTCTATATCTAAACTAAACTTGCTTTCTTCTTTTCAGATGTCTTCCAACAATGCTACTCCTGACTCAAACCCTACTGGCTCCTTCTCTCTTATGAACCTTTGTGGGAGAGTCATCTTTGATGGATCCAACTTTACAGACTGGATTAGAAACATCAGGATGGTCACTCGATGCGAGTACAAGGAATATGTTCTCGACAAGGAGCTCAAGGTGCCTGAGCTAACTGCTACTCCTGAAGAGCTTGCTGAATATGAGGTACATGAAAGAGATGCTACAAAAGTGGCATGCATCATGATGGCCACCATGACAGCCGAGCTCCAAAAGTCCTATGAGGACTATTATCCTTTTGAGATGCACCAGGACTTGATGGACTGTTACCATCAAAGTGCTCGTCAAGAGCGATATGAAATAATCTCCTCCATGATAACAACCCGAATGAAGGATGGTGAACCCATCACGGGCCACATGCAGAAATTGCAAAGGTATGTAGTCCGTTTACTGAAGCTGAATGTGAACTTCCCCGAGGAGTTAGCAATAGATATCATTTTGCACTCCTTACCATCGTGTTATGATCAATTCTGCATGACATACCACATGAACAAGGAGGAAGTCACCCTCAGCAAACTTCAGGGACTCCTTAAGACCGCAGAATCAGGTCTTAAAGGTAAGTCGGTTGTTACCACTTCTACTCCTACTTCAAACTCCGCAACTGTCCTGGCAATCGGGAAAGGGAAAGATAAGAAGAGGAAGACCCCTTCGAAGGGTACCAAGGGTAAGACCCTTGATGGCTCCTCTTCTAGCGGAACCAAGAAAGGTTTCGTTACACCTTCTTCTGATCCCAAAGAGGCTGAATGCTTCTACTGCCATGAAAAGGCACACTGGAAGCAGAACTGCCCAAAGTACCAGCAAGATTTGAAGGATGGGAAAGTGAAACCCAACCATGCAGGTATTTACACTATCTTATCTAATAATTCACTTTATTCTAACTCTTGGGTCCTTGATACCGGCTACGGTATTCATATTTGTTCTGATTTGCAGGGACTAAGAAGAAGTAAGAATGTGGAGCATGGAAAGATAAACTTGATCATGGGAAATAGGAAAGTTTCACTTGTCACCAAGATTGGAGTTTATACTTTGTTGCTAAGTAGTGGGTTTACTTTAGATTTGAATAAATGTTGTTATTCGCCAGAAATGGAAAGAAATGTTATTTCCTTTCACGCTTTGTACAAACAAGGTTTTACCTTTTCTTTTGATAATGAAATTGGTGGAATAAATGCTTTTTTTAATAATGTGTTTTATTTTAAAGCATTACCTTGTGATAGTGTGTATGTAGCTGTGTCTGTTGTAGATAATTTAGGAAATAATGAGTTGTGTATTGATTCTACAAATGATAATAACTTGGATAAAGCATCATTATGGCATTGTCGTCTTGGACATATAAGCAAGAAACGCATAGGCCAACTCCAAAAGGATTGATTTTTGGAGTCATTTGACCTAAAGTTAGATGATAGCTGTGAATCATGCTTACTTGGAAAAATGACAAAGTCACCCTTCACTGGTTCTTGTGAGAGGGGTCAAGGTTTGTTGGATCTTATACACACGGATGTGTGTGGACGCTTCAAACATGCCACCAGGGATGCTAATCGTTATTATTTGACTTTTACTGATGATTACAGTAGATATGGATATGTCTACTTAATCAAGCATAAGTCAGAGACTTTTGAACGGTTTAAAGAGTTTAAACAAGAAGTCGAGAATCAATTGGGCAGGAACATTAAGATGCTTCGATCCGATCGAGGTGGTGAGTATCTTAGTTCAGAGTTCCTCGACTATCTTAGGGAATGTGGGATTGTCTCACAATTGACACTTCCTAGGACACCGCAGTTGAATGGTGTAGCTGAGAGGCGTAACCGAACCTTGTTGGACATGGTTCATTCCATGATGAGTCGAACTACACTACCAATCTCATTTTGGGGGTATGCCTTAGAGACTGCTGACCATATCCTTAATTTGGTCCCTACAAAGAAGGTTGCCAAAACACCTCACGAGATGTGGACTGGAAAAGTTCCTAGTCTAGCCCACATCAAGACTTGGGGTTGCGAGGCTTTCGTGAGACGCGAGACTCACGACAAGCTTGAACCTCGAAGTGAAAGATGTATTTTCATCGGCTACCCACAAAAATCCTTTGGTTACCTCTTCTACAGACCTAGTGAAAATGTGGTCTTTGTAGCAAGGAGGGTTGTCTTGAGAGAGAGAGAGAGAGAGAGAGAGAGAGAGAGTTCATAAGCCAAGGAAACAGTGGGAGGAAAATTAACCTTGAAGATATTCAAGAATCAAATGGTGAAGGAACCTCAAACCCTAGCAGTCAACTTGAGGAGGAAACTTCTGTTGATCCCATTATACCTCCAATTGTACCTTTAAGGTGATCCACAAGGGTTAGGAATGTACCTGAGCATTACTATGGTTTCCATATTACTGCTAAAGGTGAGACACTTATCAGTGATGGGACATTGGTAAGTCTGAATGAACCTAACAGCTATGCGGAAGCCATGGCAGGCCCCGATTATGTTAAATGGAAAGAGGCAATGGATAGCGAGATACAGTCCATGTATGACAATCAGGTCTGAGACTTGGTTGACAATGTGACAGGTCGTAAGACATGTAACATCCTGGAATATCAAGAGTAGAGTTGAAGGGCTAAAAGAGTAAATGGCAAAGGGCAACTCGGCGAGTCCACGAGTGGACTCGGCGAGTACGGTCGCGACTCTAGTCGCGTGTTAAGTGACCAACTCGGCAAGTAGCATGGGTGGACTCGGCGAGTTGGTGTTGAATGGATAAAACCCTAATTTCGAGGGTTGAGCCCTATATAAAGAACATCATATCTTCTCCCCAGCCTCCTTATCATTCCTTGAGTTCCAGAAGCCCTAAATTCGTGAGGAGACCCCATTGTTGAGTGAATTAGAGCTTGGAGAAGGATATTTGGTGCTTTAAGCTTGAAGATTGGAGGCTTGTATCAGGAAGCTTGGGGGAATCAAGAATCAACAGTTGGTTGGGCTCATTCTAAGGGTAAGGAACCATTTCCTTTAGCTATTTTCTTCATGGGTTCATGTGTGGTGGTTGATATGACATCTAAATTGAGATAGAAGCTTGGATCTGAGAATGCTACTTCAGATCTAAGCTTGGGATGGTCTTGTATGTCATAAAGTCCCTGTTGATGAGTGATTGAAGGAGCTATCTTGTCCCAAACCCAAACTCTAGAGTGAAAATGCCTAGATCTCCTTGGATTCACGTAAAGTTTGCCACTTTACATGATGGATGGCCTTAGGAAGGGTAGATCTATGGTTTGGATCATCTGCATGGCTTGGAAAGCCTCTGTATGGATTCAGACCCGGTGGTACTCGGCGAGTCATATGGGTGGACTCGGCGAGTTGCTTGAAGATAGACTGGAACTCGACGAGTTGGAAGAACAACTCGGCGAGTTGGATGAAGATGGCTTGGAACTCGGCGAGTTGGAAGTGTTGGAATAGTGTCTAAGGCTGTAACTATATTAGTCAAGTATTTGATCTGGTTGTGCATAGTCCTTTTGGGTTGCCTTCACCATAGCAACTTGATAGGATGATTTAATAAGAGAGAGTAAATATTAATAATATATTATGGGAATAATATAATGAATAATATATTGTTATTTGATTAATATAAGTCATAGAACTAATTTGGTGACTTAAAGAGATTAATTAAATAAAGGGGTATAAACTGTCAATTGTTTGATAGTTAAACTTTGGATTGTAAATCCATTTGGATATGGTATGGACGAATTCTAAGAGATTTAGGATAGCTAAAATCGTCCATATGATTATCTTAGGAATGGATTTGGATAGCCTTAAGAGAAGATTATCTGATAGGGACTTATCTGTAATCCTTAAGGAGTCTACAAGTATAAATAGACCCTATGGCTGATGGAATTCGACACTCAACCTAAAGTAAGGAACCTCTGGTCGAATTCCTCCCCTCTCCTCTCTCCTAAATCATCTTCCTTGCTATTGGTGTTTGTAAGCCATTAGAGGAGTGACATTTGTGACTCTAGAAGCTCCAAGACAACAAGGTCAACAAGGAATTCAAAGGTATGGTTCTAGATCTGTTTCAATGTTGTTATTTAGCCTAAATAGTTATTAGAAGTCTTGGATTCAAAGCATGTTTAATTAGAAAGCCTAGATCCGAGCATTAGGGTTTTGCATGCGCACATAGGAAAGTTCTTATGGCTAAAACCCATCAGTGGTATCAGAGCCTAGCTTGGTTTTCTTTAAATTGTTGCTTGATTAACTGAAACAAACCTGCAAAATTCGATTTTAGGTTTCTGAGTCATGGACTCGGCGAGTTCCAAGGTGGACTCGGCGAGTAAGCCTGACTCGGCGAGTCCCCTTGTGCACTTGGCGAGTCCAGGCGTCAGGAATGGCCAGATTCGGGATTTCTTTGTAATTATCTTATCTAAACTTTCCATAAACTAATTAGATCAATGTTAATTCGTTTTTCTGATTAATATAACTGCAATCTTGATCTAATTAAAGATATTTATCATATAATAAAATATTTGATTTCCTTATATGATAATTAATTAATTATTTTGATTATTTTGATAATTATCCTAAAAGAAATCTTGAATAAATCAAATATAGATAATTAGGATATTAATTGTTAATTGGAATTATTTGTTATTTGATCCTCCATGTTTTAAATGTTTAAAACTTGCCCTCAAGTTTTGAAATTTATATTTATGATTAAAAGTTTTAATTTAGACAACTTAAATTTCAAAAACCCTAGATTTTAAAAGGTTTAAAATACAACCCTATACTAATATGATATTACTAGTATAATATATATATATATATATATATATATATATATATATATATATATATATATATATATATATATATATATGTATAACTAAATGCTAGTCTTACCGTTAGTAGGCCTCATTCACGAAGCCGATCTATAAGGTGGGTATAAGGTTGCGGCCTATAAAATGGCGCTTAATGGGTGTACACTCACACCCACCGCTTGCTTGATTGGTGGAGGGTCGTTAGCCGAACGGGTAGGATAGGGCAACCTCATCCTCTCATTAAAAGTATAATAAGAAATATAAAGTAACTACACATATTTTAAATTTCCCAATCTTAGTTACTTTAGGAAAAGTGAATTGATGCAATCCCATGAAATTACACTTTGCACCTTGCTAAGAAGTTAGTGGAGCGTGTGTGGTTTACCGGCACACTAATTGGTTCTAAGCGAAGGTGGCAAAGGGTGATTCATTGTATATCATAGTTCGATGGAGCGTGTGTGGTTTACCGGCACGTCGAATAGGTGATCGTTACAATGAAGGCACCATGTGAATTTGCATGGCAATTCACACCCGCTTTGTGATCCTCGGCATCCCAGTCACAAACTAGAGGGGCATATCGAGATTTAAACATGCCATTGAATAGTTTCAATGAATCTCATCCGAACCTAGGAATTCTCAAAAAACACTTAGGACTAATAGTTTAGGTTTTGTGGTGGAGAATTAGTGAATCGGCATTCACTTACCTTCAATTTATTTGCATGTTAGATTACGGCATCCCTTTTCTAATATGTAAATGTCATTGTTGGATCCTAGCCCTAATTTTTCTTATTGGGTGATAATTAGGGATTCGTATTCTAATCTATCTTTGTCCTTTTCTAATTATAGATGTCAAACGCAAACAATGTTGCTGCTAGTTCTTTCACGTTGATGAGCCTTTGCCAAAAGGTCACCTTCGATGGAACGAACTTTAGCGAATGGATAAGATACATCCGCACCATTGCTCGCTATGAGGAGAAGGAGTATGTCCTTGATGAGAAGCTCGAGAAAATCAACACCGAAATCGCTACTCCAGCCGAAATCACCGCCTTTGAAACTCATGAGCGAGATGCAACGAAGGTACATTGCATCATGATTGCTACCATGAACTCCGAATTCCAAAAGTCCTACGAGGACATGTACCCGTACGAGATGCACCAAGACTTATTGGAGAGGTACCACCAAAACGCGAGACAAGAATGGTACGAGATTTTCACTAACATGATTTCCGCGAAGATGGGTCATGGAGAATCTCTTACCGTGCACTTGCAAAAGATGCAAAGGTATGTCGACCGCCTTCGCAAGTTAAATGTTGACTTCGGGGAAGACTTGGCGATCGACATGGTGCTTCACTCTTTGCCTCCGATGTACAACCAGTTCAGGATGACCTACCACATGAACAAAGAGGAGGTCACCCTAAGCAAACTCCAAGGTCTCTTGAGAGTCGCTGAGAGCAACTTCAAGGACAAGTCTGTTGCACCTACTCCCAATCCGCCCGCTGCTCCTGTCTTGGCTATTGGTCAAGGAAAGGGAAAGAAGAGAAAAGCTTCATCGAAGAACCATCGCAAGGTGAAGGCCCGAGATGGTGCCTCTTCTAGTGGGACCAAAGTTGATCCCGCTAAGCCCTGTCCTAACCCGAAGGAGGCAGAGTGCCACAACTGCCACAAGATAGGACATTGGAAGAGAAGCTGCCCAGAGTACCTGCAAGCAATCAAAGAAGGAAAGATCAAGCCATCTTTCGCAGGTATATACGCAATTAAATCTAACGATTCTAATCATGCTATTTCTTGGGTCCTTGATACCGGTTGTGGTTATCACATTTGTTCTAATGTGCAGGGACTAAGAAGAAGTAGGGATGTGGAGCAAGGAAGGATCAATCTAATCATGGGGAACAGAAGATCGTCGCCTGTAACCAAGATTGGAGTGTATTCTTTAGTGCTTAGGAATAGTTTGGTTTTAGACTTGGACAATTGTTGCTATTCGCCAGAAATGGCAAGAAATATCATTTCATTTCATGGTTTATATAGACAAGGATTTAGATTTTCTTTTAATAATGAGAATGGTTCTATTTTGGCTTATCTAAATGGTGTCTTTTACTTTGAAGCTATACCATGTAATGGAATATATGAAACTGTTATGATTGTTGATAACTTAGGAAATGATGTTTTGAATATTGATTCTTCCACTAGTATGGATAAAGCATCCTTGTGGCATTGTCGTCTTGGACATGTCAACAAGAAACGCATAGCCCAACTCCAAAAGGATGGAGTGTTGGAATCATTCGACCTTAGGGAAGATGACACATGCGAGTCTTGTTTACTTGGGAAGATGACTAAATCACCCTTCACGAGTACATGTGAAAGGGGCGAAGGTCTATTGGACCTAATACATACCGATGTATGTGGACCGTTTAGATCAACCACGAAGGATGGGAACCGCTTCTGCGTGACTTTTACCGATGACTATAGTAGATATGGGTATATCTACTTAATCAAGCAAAAGTCAGAAACCTTTGAAAAGTTCAAAGAGTTCAAGAATGAAGTGGAGAATCAATTGGGCAGGAAAATCAAGATACTTCGATCCGATCGAGGAGGAGAGTACCTAAGTCTTGAATTTCACGATTATCTCAAGGAGTGTGGAATAGTTTCGCAATTGACGCCTCCTAGGACACCGCAGTTGAATGGTGTGGCAGAAAGGCGTAATCGAAACTTATTGGATATGGTTCGCTCTATGATGAGTCGTGCTTCACTACCTATCTCTTTTTGGGGGTATGCCTTAGAGACTGCCGCCCATATCCTTAACCGAGTCCCTACCAAGAAGGTTGCCAAAACACCTCACGAGATGTGGACAGGGAAAGCTCCCTCGTTGGCACATATCAAGGTTTGGGGTTGCGAGGCTTTCGTAAGACGAGATACTCACGACAAGCTTGAACCTCGAAGTGAGCGATGTATTTTCATCGGCTACCCGCAGACATCCTTTGGATATCTCTTCTATAGACCGAAGGACAATGTGGTCTTCGTTGCGAGGAGAGGAGTTTTCCGAGAGCGAGAACTCATAAGCCAAGGAGACAGTGGGAGGCAAATCGAGCTTGAAGAGATTCAAGAGTCGATAGATGAAGGAACCTCTACCGCTGGCACTCAACCCGAGGAGGAAACTCCGGTTGAACCGATCGACGAATCCTTACCTCTTAGACGTTCCGATAGAGTTAGAGTTCTACCCCAGTTTTATGGTTTTCATATTACTACCGAAGGGGACACGTATATTAGTGATGGTACACTAATAAATCTTGATGAACCTAATAGCTATAAGGAAGCCATGGCAGGCCCGGAGTCTGCGAAATGGAAAGAGGCAATGGATAGCGAGATCCAATCCATGTATGATAACCAAGTTTGGAATTTGGTTGATTATGTGCCCGGATGTAAGACCGTTGGGTGCAAATGGATCTTCAAGAAGAAGACCGACGTGGATGGAAACGTGCACACATATAAAGCGCGATTGGTTGCGAAGGGCTTTACTCAAACTCCTGGAGTTGACTATGATGAGACCTTCTCACTAGTTGCGAAGATTAAATCTATTAGAGTGATGCTAGCTATTGCCGCATTTCATGATTATGAGATTTGGCAAATGGATGTCAAGACCGCTTTCCTTAACGGGAAGTTGGCTGAGGATGTTTACATGGCTCAGCCCGAGGGGTTTGTGGATCCGAAGCATCCGAATAGAGTGTGTAAGCTTGAGAAGTCCATTTATGGACTTAAGCAAGCATCTCGCAGATGGAATCTTTGCTTCGATGAGAAAGTCAAAGAGTTTGGATTTGTACGAAGCGAAGACGAGTCTTGTGTATATGTCAAAGCCAGTGGGAGTATAGTAAGCTTCCTCGTTCTATATGTCGATGACATATTACTCATAGGAAACGACATCCCGATTCTGCAGGAAGTTAAGTCCTGGCTCGGGAAGTGCTTCGCTATGAAGGACCTAGGAGAAGCTTCTTACATTTTGGGAATAAGGATAGTGAGAGAAAGAAGTAAGAGACTAATTGGACTTAGTCAGAACACTTACTTAGAGAAGGTACTAAAACGTTTTAGTATGGAAAACTCAAAGAAGGGAGAATTACCGATACAAAGCAATGCCAAGGTGAGTAAGACTCAAAGTCCGAGTACCGAAGCTGAGATAGCAGAAATGAGCCGAGTACCATACGCTTCCGCAGTTGGCTCAATCATGTACGCTATGACTTGTACTCGCCATGATGTAGCCTTCGCTTTGAGCATGGTTAGTAGATATCAAGGGAATCCTAGCAAAGCACATTGGATTGCGGTGAAGAATATCCTTAAGTACCTTCGGAGGACGAAGGAATGGTTCTTAGTCCTCGGAGGGAGTGATGACTTGAAGGTGCGAGGGTATAGTGACGCCAGTTTTCAGACCGACAGGGACAATTACCGTTCGCAGTCGGGCTGGGTCTTTACCCTAAATGGAGGAGCAGTGACACGGAAGAGTTCCAAGCAGGAAACCGTAGCTGATTCAACATGCGAATCAGAGTACATTGCAGCGAGCGAAGCGTCGAAGGAGGCGATATGGCTAAAGAACTTCATCGGTGATCTTGGAGTCGTACCTGCCATAAAGGAGCCAATGGAGATTTTCTGTGATAACGAAGGTGCGGTTGCCTTAACCAAGGAACCGAGGGATCATGGTAGATCAAGACATATCGACAGAAAATATCACTTCATCAGACATCGTGTAGAAGAAGGACAACTCGTAGTGAAGAGGATATCATCAGAAGATAACCCAGCAGATCCGCTTACGAAGGGACTGAGTAGGGTTAAGCACTTACAGCATGCTAGGAGTATTGGGCTGAAGGATGATATTAGCATAGATTAGATAGTATAAGAAACGTGTAACAGATAAATGTAATTAACATTTGATGATTAAATAAAGGAGTTTTATTTATGAGTAATGTTATTGTCTTATGTTAATTGTTTAACTATTGTTTCACTTTGCATGTTTTGACTTCCAGAATAATTGAAATTATTAGGAATAATAGAATTGTTCAAATTGTCCACGATCGTTCATATGTTGGAAGTAGATATGAATGAAGATTGTCATGAATTGGTGTGTAGATTGTCTAAATGGTGTTAGACATAGCAAAGGGTTGCTGCAACGTTCATGAGTGCTTATGAACTAGTTTTGAGCATTGGAACAAACCCGCGCTTGCTGGAATCACCTTATGGAATAAGATATAAAAGGGTGATCGCAAGACGATAATATCATATAGTCTTAAAACCTAGATATATGGTTTGTTATTTGTTAATTGGTTGTACATTGATAATGCGAAAACGCATCAGTAACTCGGTGTTATAAAACGCATTGTTGTGTATAGTTGGTTAATGAATAAGTAAATGCATATAAGTCGAAGTTTATCTGTAACTTTTATCTAAGAAGGTAAAAGCGATATCTCGGCCGCTCGATGATTTGATTTGACTTATGTGCCGGGCCCGGTCAGAACTAAATTGATGTGTTCGATTAAGTTCTATGTCAAATAAATCAGAGATCGAGAAACCTAAATGCTTGACTAACCATTCCATAGGATTGTCAGCATGATATCTAACAGAGGACTGTACGTTCCCTTATCTAAAGGACAAGATTGATTAGATCAGAGTTTGACAGCGTCTTTGAGAGCTACGATTGCAAACCGAATTGTACTTGTATAGTTACTAGACTTATCCAAGTGGGAGACTGTTGGAATAGTGTCTAAGGCTGTAACTATATTAGTCAAGTATTTGATCCGGTTGTACATAGTCCTTTTGGGGTTGCCTTCACCATAGCAACTTGATAGGATGATTTAATAAGAGAGAGTAAATATTATTAATATATTATGGGAATAATATAATGAATAATATATTGTTATTTGATTAATATAAGTCATAGAGTTAATTTGGTGACTTAAAGAGATTAATTAAATAAAGGGGTATAAACTGTCAATTGTTTGATAGTTAAACTATGGACTGTAAATCCATTTGGATATGGTATGGACGAATTCTAAGAGATTTAGGATAGCTAAAATCGTCCATATGATTATCTTAGGAATGGATTTGGATAGCCTTAAGAGAAGATTATCTGATAGGGACTTATCTGTAATCCTTAAGGAGTCTACAAGTATAAATAGACCCTATGGCTGATGGAATTCGACACTCAACCTAAAGTAAGGAACCTCTGGTCGAATTCCTCCCCTCTCCTCTCTCCTAAATCATCTTCCTTGCTATTGGTGTTTGTAAGCCATTAGAGGAGTGACATTTGTGACTCTAGAAGCTCCAAGACAACAAGGTCAACAAGGAATTCAAAGGTATGGTTCTAGATCTGTTTCAATGTTGTTATTTAGCCTAAATAGTTATTAGAAGTCTTGGATTCAAAGCATGTTTAATTAGAAAGCCTAGATCCGAGCATTAGGGTTTTGCATGCGCACATAGGAAAGTTCTTATGGCTAAAACCCATCAGGAAGAACAACTCGGCGAGTAAGTTGAAGATAGCCTTAGACTCAACGAGTCTGTTCTTGGACTCGGCGAGTCTTGTCGAAGAGTCCCAATCTTTTCTGGTTGAGCCGAGAATCGGTGAGTCAAGGGATGACTCGGTGAGTTGTGTGTGAGTGGACTCAGAGTTGTTGGACTCGGGGTGACTCAGCGAGTTGAGTCGCTGATTGGGGAATTCTAAGCATGGGGACTCGGTGAGTCATCGAGTTGACTCGGTGAGTATAGTCAGTCAGGGGTTGACTTTGACTTTGACCAAGGGTTGACCAGTGATTTCCAGGGGCATTTTGGTAATTGTTGGATATTGTTTTGAGTTCAGTGCCTTGGTGGTTGTCCAGTGGTGGAGACCGTATCAGTGATCGGAGCAGCTTGGGTTATCTATTCAGTCGGTAGTTTCGAGGTGAGTTTGTTGGATTAGTGTCTAAGTTAGTAACCATATTTGGTATATACTTGACCCGAGTGTGCATGGTCCTTTTGGGTTGCCTTCACCAAAGCAACTTGACAAGGTAATTTGATATGAGAGAGGAGAAATTATGATTTATTTATATATTATAAGAATAATATATTAAAGGAAAAATCATATTTATTTAATTAGTATTAGTCATAAATTAATTAGGAATTAATTTGGTGACTAAAAGAGATTAATTAAATAAAGGAGTATAAACTGTCAAATGTATGATAGTTGATTTTTGGGCTAGGAAACCTAATGGACTAAGGGGGAACGAAATTATGGTGAAGGATCATCATATTTTCGTCCAAGGCCTCATTCCATAAGGTTCCTTGGGTTGCTTGGTGGCTAAGTTGTCCATTAGGGTTTAGACTAAAACCCTAGCACCCTATAGTATAAATACATGCCCTATGCTTCAATTTAAGGCCACTTGATTCCAAGGGAACCCTAGGGCCGAAATTAGCATCATTCCCTCTTCTCTCTTAGTTGCCTTCTTGCTTCAAGGTGTTTGTGAGCCATTAGAGGCACTACAATTGTGGTGCTTGCTTTCAAGAGTTCAAGAGAGTTCAAGAGATCAAGGAAACTAGTTGTTATTGCTATATAACAACAAAGGTATGTCTACTACACTTCTATGTAATTTTCGAAAATCATAGAAGCATGCTAGGGTTTATTTTGTGTTCATAAAGTTGTATGTCTTATAGTGAAAACATAGATCCAACTAGGGTTGCATGCACACATAGGATTGTTTGTATTAAACCTATCAGTGGTATCAGAGCTATTGGTTTTTTGTTTTCAATTGGATTTGATACATATTATGAATTTGACAAATTAGGGTTTATGGCAAGTAAACCCTAAGGCTTGGTGATTTTCGCAAATTAGGGTTGCAAAACCCTAGTTGGCGATTTTTGATAGGGTTCTTAAAACTTTTTTGCCTAGCCTCCAAATTTCGAAATTAGGGTTAACAAACCCTAGGGATTTCGAAAATCCCTTGCCCCCCAAGATAAGATCCCAAGATTTTAGGGATTTGGATATTGCTATCTTTGTGATTATCAATTTAATTGTTTAAACTAGATAATTGAAGATCTTGTATTATCCTTTCCATATATTTAAAAAATACAAAAATCTAGGGGATAATATCAGTTTTGATTTTATGATAAACCTTAAAGATTTAATAATTCAAATTAATTGTTTTATCTTGATAATCATTAAATCAAAGTTTTTGGTGTTTAAAATTTTAAATTAAATAGCCTTAATTTTCGAAAATTTTAAATACACATTAAGATACTAGTATTTTGAAATGCTTTAAAATACACCCTTATACAATTATGATATTATAAGATTAATAATTATATATGTATAAGAATAAGCTAGTCTTATCGCTAGTAGGCCTCATTCACGAAGCCAGTCTATAAGGTGGGTATAAGGTTGTTGCCTATAAAATGGCGCTTAATGGATGTACACTCACATCTACCGCTTGCTTGACTGGTGGAGGGTCGTTAGCCGAACGGATAGGATAGGGCACTTAATTCCTCATTAAAAGTATAATGGAAATATTAAAGTAACTACATTGTTTTACAAATTCCCACTCTTAGTTACTTTAGGGTAAAATGTGAAAATGATGCTAATCCATGGAATTACACTTCGTACCCTTGTCAAACATTGATGGAGCGCGTGTGGTTAACCGGCACATCAATTTGGGGATGACATTGGTGGCGAAGGGTGACTCGATGTTTGTCATAGATCAATGGAGCGTATGTGGTTTACCGGCACATTGATTAGGTGATAATAACATTGAGTGCACCACGTTAATTCACATGGTTATTCACAAATTTGTTTGCGATCCTCGGCATCCCAGTCGCAAATGTGAAATGCATATCGAGATTTAAACATGCCATTGAAAAGTTCAATGAATCTCAAAGATCTAGGAGTTTTCAATACATTTAAAACCTAAATTGCTTTTTCGTTTTTCATGGTGAGAACTAGTGAATCGTCATTCACTTACCTTCAAGTTATTTACTTTTAGAGTACAGCATCCCTTTCTAAGTTGTAAATAATGTTGTTGGAACCTAGCCCTAATTTCTCATTTGGGTGTTTAATTAGGGATTCATTTCTAATCAAGCTTTGTCCCTTTCTTTTTCAGGTGTCTGCTAACAACAACAACAACAACGCTTCTGGGTCATTCTCGTTGATGAACTTGTGTCAGAAAGTGACATTTGATGGTTCAAACTTCAACGAGTGGATGAGGTACATTCGCATGATCACACGCTACGAGGACAAAGAATATGTCCTCGATGAAAAGCTTGAGAAGATCATCCCAGATGTTGCTACTCCTGAGGAACTGGCCGCCTTTGAGGCCCACGAGCGTGATGCCACAAAAGTTCACTGCATCATGATGGCCACCATGAACCTCGAACTCCAAAAGTCCTATGAGGACATGTATCCATATGAAATGCATCAGGATTTGCTGGACAGGTATCACCAGAGCGCGAGGCAAGAGCGCTATGAGATCATTACTAGCATGATCACCGCTAAGATGGGGAGTGGCGAATCCCTAACCTCTCATTTGCAGAAAATGCAGAGGTATGTTGATCGTCTTCTCAAACTTAATGTTAAGTTTGATGAGGATTTGGCTATTGACATAATCCTCCACTCCTTTCCCTCCTGCTACAATCAGTTTAGGATGACCTACCATATGAACAAAGAGGAGGTCTCCTTGAGCAAGCTCCAAGGACTCTTAAGGACTGCTGAGAGCAACCTCAAAGACAAATCCGTTGCACCGTCACCTGCTGTGGCCGCTCCTGTGATGGCGATAGGTCAAGGAAAGGGTAAAAAGAGGAAGGCTCCATGTAAGAGCCACCATAAGGGGAAACCCCGTGATGGTTCATCCTCAAGTGGGACCAAAGCTGGCCCCGTTAAACCCTCTTCCGATCCTAAAGAAGCAGAGTGCTTCTATTGCCACCAAAAGGGCCACTGGAAGCGAAGCTGCCCACAATATCTGCAGGACATAAGAGATGGGAAAATCAAGCCCACATTTGCAGGTATGTATTCTATTAAATCTAATAACTCATCATTTGCTACTTCATGGGTTCTTGATACAGGATGTGGTTACCACATTTGTTCTGATTTGCAGGGCCTAAAAAGAAGTAGGGAGATGGAGCATGGGAAGATGAACCTGATTATGGGAAACAGAAGATCTTCGCCTGTGACCAAAGTCGGTGTTTATTCTTTAGTGTTGAGTAATGGGTTAGGAATAGATTTAGAGAATTGCTGTTATTCGCCAGATATGGCAAGAAACATTATTTCTTTTCACGGGTTGTTTAGACAAGGTTTCAGATATTCTTTTGATAATAGTAATGGTTCTATTAATGTTTATTTAAATGGTGTCTTTTATTTCAATGCATTACCTTGTAATGGGATTTATGAATCAGTGATGATTGTTGATAATTTTGGAAATAATGTTTTGAATATTGATTCGTCTACTAGTCTAGACAAAGCATGCTTGTGGCATTGTCGCCTTGGCCATGTCAACAAGAAACGCATAGCCCAACTCCAAAAGGATGGGGTGTTGGAGTCATTCGACCTTAGGGACGATGACACGTGTGAGTCTTGTTTACTTGGGAAGATGACCAAGTCACCCTTTACTGGCACTTGTGAAAGGGGTGAGGGTTTATTGGATCTCATACACACCGATGTGTGTGGGCCCTTTAGATCCGCCACAAGGGATGCTTGCCGCTTCTACGTGACTTTTACAGATGATTATACCAGATATGGATATATCTACTTGATCAAGCAAAAGTCGGAAACCTTTGAAAAGTTCAAAGAGTTTAAGAATGAAGTGGAGAATCAGTTGGGCAGGAAAATCAAGATGCTTCGGTCAGATCAAGGAGGAGAGTACCTAAGTCTTGAGTTTCACGACTATCAAAAAGAATGTGGAATCGTTTCGCAATTGACGCCTCCGAGAATGCCACAATTGAATGGTGTGGCTAAGAGACGTAATCGGACCTTGTTGGACATGGTTCGTTCTATGATGAGTCGGACTTCGTTACCAATAGCTTTCTGGGGGTATGCCTTAGAGACTGCCGCCCATATACTTAACTTAGTTCCCACCAAGAAGGTTTCCAAGACTCCTCACGAGATGTGGACAGGGAAGGCTCCCTCGTTGGCACATATCAAGGTTTGGGGTTGCGAGGCTTTCGTAAGACGGGAGACTCACGACAAACTAGAACCTCGCAGTGAGAAGTGTTATTTCATCGGCTATCCGCAGAAGTCTTTTGGCTACCTTTTCTATAGACCGAGTGACAATGTTGTCTTCGTTGCTAGAAGAGGAGTTTTCCGAGAAAGGGAATTGATAGGCCAAGAAGACAGTGGGAGGCAAATTGAACTTGAATAAATTCAAGATCAAAGCGATGAAGGAATCTCTGACACTGGCACTCAACTTGAGGAGGAAACTCCTGTTGAACCTGTTGACGTGTCCTTACCTCTTCGACGTTCCACTAGGGCTAGTGTTCCACCCCAGTTTTATGGTTTTCATATTACTACTGAAGGGGATACATTTATTAGTGATAGTACACTAGTAAATTTGGATGAACCTAGCAGCTATAAGGAAGCCATGGCAGGCCCGGAGTCTGCAAAATGGAAAGAGGCTATGGACAGCGAGATTCAGTCCATGTATGACAACCAAGTTTGGAATTTGGTTGATAATGTACCGGGTCGTAAGACAGTCGGGTGCAAGTGGATCTTCAAGAAGAACACGGACATGGATGGGAAAGTGCATACTTATAAAGCGCGATTGGTTGCGAAGGGCTTTACTCAAACTCCCGGAGTTGACTATGATGAGACCTTCTCACCAGTTGCGAAGATAAAGTCTATTAGGGTGATGCTTGCCATAGCTGCGTTTCATGATTATGAAATATGGCAGATGGACGTGAAAACCGCTTTCCTTAATGGAAAGTTGGCTGAGGATGTCTACATGAATCAGCCAGAGGGTTTTGTCAATGTGAAGCATCCGAATAGAGTATGCAAGCTTGAGAAATCTATTTATGGATTGAAACAAGCATCTCGCAGATGGAATCTTTGTTTTGATGAGAAGGTTAAAGAGTTTGGCTTTCTGCGAAGCGAAGATGAATCTTGTGTGTATGTCAAAGCCAGTGGGAGTATAGTAAGCTTTCTCGTATTGTATGTCGACGACATACGACTCATAGGAAACGATGTCCCAACCTTGCAGGAAGTCAAGTCCTGGTTTGGGAAATGTTTCGCTATGAAGGACCTCGGAGAAGCCGCTTATATTCTGGGAATAAGAATAGTAAGAAACAAGGAAAAGAGACTGATAGGACTCAGTCAGGATACATACTTGGAAAAGGTGCTAAAGCGTTTTAGTATAGAAAATTCCAAGAAAGGGGAGTTGCCAATCCAAAGCAATACCAAGTTGAGTAAGACTCAGAGCCCGAGTACAGAGACAGAGATAGCTGATATGAGCCGAGTACCTTACGCTTTCGCAGTAGGCTCTATCATGTACGCTATGACTTGTACTCGCCCTGATGTGGCCTTCGCTTTGAGCATGGTCAGCAGATATCAAGGGAACCCTGGTAGAGCACATTGGATTGCAGTTAAGAATATTCTTAAGTACCTTCGGAGGACCAAGGAATGGTTTCTAGTCCTCGGTGGGAGTGATGACTTAAGGGTACGAGGGTACAGTGATGCTAGTTTTCAAACGGATCGGGATAACTTCCGATCGCAGTCGGGCTGGGTCTTTACCCTAAATGGAGGAGCAGTGACTTGGAAAAGTTCCAAGCAAGAGACCGTGGCTGATTCAACATGCGAATCAGAGTATATTGCGGCGAGCGAAGCGTCAAAGGAGGCTATATGGTTGAAGAACTTCATTGGAGACCTTGGAGTTGTGCCATCCATAAAGGAGCCCATGGAAATTTTCTATGATAATGAAGGAGCGGTTTCCTTAACCAAGGAACCAAGGGATCATGGCAGATCTCGACATATCGATAGGAAATACCACTTTATTAGACATCGGGTAGAAGAGGGACTCCTCGTTGTGAAGAGGGTATCGTCAGAAGATAACCCAGCAGATCCCCTTACGAAGGGACAGAGTAGGGTCAAGCATTTTCAGCACGCTAGGAGTGTAGGGCTGAAGGACGATATTAGTTTGGATTAGATAGGTAGGAAACTTGTAATAGATAATGTCATATTCAACAAATGATGATTAAATAAAGGTGTGTTATTTATAAGAAAGTTTCTATCTTGTGTTGATTATTTATATATTGTGTCGATTTTGCATGTTTTGACTTCCTGAATAATAAGATTATTCGAACAGTTCACAATCGCTCATATGTTGGAAGTAGATATGAAGGAAGATTGTCATAAATTTGTTTGTAGATTGTCTGAAAAGTTTTAGACATAGCAAAGGTTTGCTGCAAAGTTTATGAGTGCTTATGAAATTTGTATTGAGCATTGAAATAGACCCACACTTGCTGGTATTACTTAATGAATGTTATCACAAGTGATCGCAAGATGATAATATCATATAATCTTTAAACCTAGAGATATGGTTATTGTTTGCTAGTTGATTATACATTGATAATGCGAAAACGCATCAGTAACTTGATGTTATAAAACATATTATTGTGTGTGGTTTAACTAGTAAATGATAAAGGCATATTAGTCGACGTTTTCTGTTCCTTTTATTCTATGAGGATAAAAGCGATAACTTGGCCACTTGATGATTTGGTTTGACTTATGTGCCGGGCCCGGTCAGGATAAAGTTGATGTGTTCAACTGAGTTCTATGTCGAACAAATCAGAGATCAAGAAATAAAATGCTAGACAATAAGTATTGTTAGCATGATATCTAGAATAGAGGATTATACGATCCCTTATCTAAAGGACAGATTATTGGTCAGGGTTGACAGCGGCTATTGAAAGCTACGATTGCTATCGGGTACGGAAATCATACGTGAGATATAGTTACTAGACTTTTCCAAGTGGGAGACTGTTGGATTAATGTCTAAGTTAGTAACCATATTTGGTATATACTTGACCCGAGTGTGCATGGTCCTTTTGGGTTGCCTTCACCAAAGCAACTTGACAAGGTAATTTGATATGAGAGAGGAGAAATTATGATTTATTTATATATTATAAGAATAATATATTAAAGAAAAAATCATATTTATTTAATTAGTATTAGTCATAAATTAATTAGGAATTAATTTGGTGACTAAAAGAGATTAATTAAATAAAGGGGTATAAACTGTCAAATGTATGATAGTTGAGTTTTGGGCTAGGAAACCTAATGGACTAAGGGGGAACGAAATTATGATGAAGGATCATCATATTTTCGTCCAAGGCCTCATTCCATAAGGTTCCTTGGGCTGTTTGGTGGCTAAGTTGTCCATTAGGGTTTAGACTAAAACCCTAGCACCCTATAGTATAAATACATGCCCTATGCTTCAATTTAAGGCCACTTGATTCCAAGGGAACCCTAGGGCCGAAATTAGCATCATTCCCTCTTCTCTCTTAGTTGCCTTCTTGCTTCAAGGTGTTTGTGAGCCATTAGAGGCACTACAATTGTGGTGCTTGCTTTCAAGAGTTCAAGAGAGTTCAAGAGATCAAGGAAACTAGTTGTTATTGCTATATAACAACAAAGGTATGTCTACTACACTTCTATGTAATTTTCGAAAATCATAGAAGCATGCTAGGGTTTATTTTGTGTTCATAAAGTTGTATGTCTTATAGTGAAAACATAGATCCAACTAGGGTTGCATGCACGCATAGGATTGTTTGTATTAAACCTATCAGAGTTATCCTCACTATATCGACAGGGTCTAAGGCACCAAGGCCGGCCCTTTTATCGGATTGAGATCCGGGTGATTGTTGTTATGTTATTGCCTTGTTATGCTTGCATCCTGGTAGCTAAGATGGTATATGTTAGAGACCTGGTTAAGGTCGGTTCCCTGATATGTAGGGTGATGCTATGCTAGTGACCGGTTAGGTCAGTGTCCTGGTTAGGATGATGATATGCTATGTGATCTGTTTGATCGGCTTGTTGACTGTGAATTCTTATATGATTGTATGTTTATGTGCACATGGTTGTTGGACTAGAGTTAGGTTGAGGCGGGTCCTGCTTTGTGTTGTAGGCCAAGATACCCAGGGCGGACCGGTTGTCCCGAAGGCCCAGCGAGCGGTCCGGATAGGCTGTAGGCCCCAAGAGGGCAGACCAGACGTGTCGAGGCTCGAAGAGTGGACCAGACCGACTGAAGGCCCGGTGCGGGCGGACCAGTCATACTGTAGACTCAGAGAGTGGACCAGGTGGATTGAAGGCCCGGTGCGGGCGGACCAATCACATTGCAGACTCGATGTATATGGCTAGACTCGAAGGGTGGATCAGGTGGACTGTTGGCCGGTGCGGCGGACCAGTCACACAGTAGACCCGAAGTGCATGGCTGTTCTGTGATCGGATATGTTGGCATGTTATGCGTGTATGGTATATGTGGTTGGTATTTTGGGGATATCTCACTAAGCTTTCGGGCTTACAGTTGTGGTTTAATGTTTTTCAGGTTCTTCAGGAGACCGTGGCAAGGCGAAGGCGTGATCGTACTGCTCCTCATGTTTTTGTCGTGATGTGATTCTGGGAATACTTTAAATAAATTGTATTGAAAACCTTTTTGTAATAACTTTAATGGAATCAGGTTGTTTTTGAAAAATTTAAATTGGTTGGAATTTTTTAGTCGTTACAAGTTGGTATCAGAGCCTTGGTTTGAGTGAATTGTAGGAACACTCGTGTGACTCCGGTCTCAAATCGAGGAGAGTTTTTCAAAAGAGAATTTAAAATGGTTTTCAAAATGAGTAAAGGATGACGCGGAGGTACGATCAGCCGGAGCCAGTAAGTAACCCCAAAATACCATACATGATATTTGTTTTTGAGCTTGATAGAATAGCATGCTAGTGCTAGGCTAGGGATTTTCAGGATTTCATGATAATGTTGCCTGATTTGTGATGCTTGTAGCCTAGGGTTTCCTTGTGGGAGATTTCCAGTGTTCCTCTAGTAGTGAGGGTTGAGCGTTTGTTATGAATGTTTTCACTAGGGTGTTGTGGTAGTACTTCATACAAATATGGGTAGGTGTGGAAGGTAGTATGGGCCCGTACTACTGAAAGCACAGGACCCATACGCGTATCAGGGAAACCATGACCTCTAGGGTTGGATTGAGAGTTGGTTCCTAGGATAGTGGGAAGAATTTGAGATTTTGTGGTTTTTTTCAGTATGGAGATTCCGAGGCATGCTGGAAGTGGATCCGGGTCAGGATCGGGAGCAGGAGAGGGAGTTCCGGGCGGATCGATACCACCCAAGGTTATTGGTCAGATGAGCACATGCGAGTTGGATGCGAGGATTCGTGAGATCCTGCGTGATGAGATTGTTGTGTTGTTCCGGGCTGAGTTGCCGGAACTGTTCGGATCGATCAAGACCGCCATGGTTGAGTATTTTGATGAGCGCTACGCAGCTCTCATAGAGACGGCTACCGCAGTGGCTACAGCAGCTGTAGCAGCGGCAGGGGGAGGAACTGGTCGGGGTTTTCAGTATCGGGACTTCAATAATATGAAGTCTCCCACCTTCGATGGAGTTCAGGACCTGATTGTTGCTATAAGGTGGTTATCGGACGTGGAGGGGTGTTTCTTCACGTGTTCATGCCCTGCTGAGCAGAGGGTGAGGTGTGCTCTGAACCTGTTGAGGCTCGGGGCGAAGGATTGGTGGAGATTGACCACGGGGTCATATTCGGATGCACAGAGGGTTGCGGTTTCATGAGATCAGTTCAGAGAGATGTTCAGCACTCGTTATGTTCCGCGAGTTGAGAGGGAGAGATTGGCTCAGGAGTTCCTTGACCTGAAGCAGGATTCAGAGTCGGTGACTGAGATCACCAGGATGTTCATAGAGAGGGCGATGTTCTGCCTTGAGTTCACTTTGGAGCAGGCTCAGATGTCTCGATATCTGAGCATGCTCAAGAGGGATATCAGGCAGTTTGTGTCTACGCAGAGGTGCGAGACTTTGTTGGAGTTGCAGGAGGCCGCCAGGCGGCGCGAGTTAGAGATTGAGTTGCAGTTGCGTGAGCTGAGGCAGGCTCCGGTGCAGTCGCAGCCGGCGCCGAAACGGTCCAAGACTGTTGATTCTAGGATGGGAGATCTGAGTAGCCACACTTGTGGGAAGTGTGGGAGGAGTCACACCGGAGTTTGCAGGTCCGGTGGTGCATGTCGCAAGTGCGGAAAGGAGGGGCACTATGCGAGGGATTGTCGGCAGTCAGCGCCGGTTCGGGATTTGAGGATTTGTTATCATTGTCATCAGGTTGGACATTTGAGAGTCAACTGTCTACAGCTTGCTGCAGGACCGATGCAGGATCCAGCACCGGCCACTTTGAGGATCACGGGTGGAGGTCAGGGTGGAGCGGAGCCCCCAAGGGCTCAGGGTTGTGCTTTTCAGCTTACATCAGAGGAGGTCAGAGCAGTGCTAGATGCAGTCGTGGGTATGTTTCTTTCTTGATGTCTTGATTATCTTGTGATTATTGTGGGTATTGTTTATCTGTTGGTCTCATGGTATGGTATCCGTTTTTCCTTGAGGGTATAGTGCGGTTATGGGTTAGCGTTGGGAATTTCGTTGGTTATCATTCATGGGGTTTTTTTTAGTGGAAATCCGGCGTCTGGTTTGAAGGCTGGGTAGCATCTGCATTCTGAAGAGTGGTTAGCTGCAGATTGAGTTTCTTTCGAGCGGGATGATCAGTGTGGAAATGTGATTTTTTTTTGTGAAGGTTGTTAGTGCTAGTGGGAATCAGTCCGCATGTAAGTGTTGGTTTTGTGCAGGGTTGTTTTGGGAGGTCGGTGATAGCGACCGATAGTTGATAATCAGTGCTATAAGTAGGGGAGAATTGGAAATTTCTCCGGAAGATCGATGAGCATGTGAGGTTGCTTAGCTGTTTGGGATTCTGCAGTGTTCTGTCAACTCAGAGTGTAGGCTGGTATGAGTACGTGTCGGGCATGCGGGGCGGGATACAGACCTAGGGCATTTGTTTGTGGAGGGCCTGGGATCAGGCCGGGATCGATTATGTGTGATGGAGATAGAGTTCGGAACCCCTAGAGGGCTAGAACAGTATGCATGGGAGGATTTCCCGGAGAGATAGCTCGGAATGATGAATGCTAGTTGAGCGGTCCGGATAGACTGAAGGCCGGTAGGCGTGCCAGTCAGGCCGATGGCTCAGAGAACGGTCCAGTCAGACTGAAGGCGCTGGAGGGCGGTCCAGATTGGCTGAAGGTTCTGAGAGTTGTCCAGATTGGCTGAAGGCCTGGTGAGGCAGTCCAGTCATGCTGAAGACTCTGTAGGTATTGTTAGATCGGTTCAAGGATATGGATTGTGTATGTTGCGGTGTGATAGCATTAGAAGGTCTGGCCCCAGGTATTGATCTTGATTAGTGGAGATAGTGCATGGGCTCGAGAGTCCCTGCGAACAGAGTCAGAGCATGTGTGTTGGATGGATAGCGGTTACGCTATAAAGGAGTGGTGTAGCATTGGGCGAGCGTCGTGGCACTTGTGGTAGTGTCAAGGCAGCCAAGTGGTTTTCCTTGGTAAGGAAAGGGAAGAATGTAGCTCCGAGAGGGAGTGTAAGTTCATGGAAGTAAAAGCAGCAGTGCAGAGTTGTGATTGGAGTAATCCAAGTAGGGTCATTGAGCAGCGTGTTTGCGGCAGTGGAATGGAAACACATCCGGATTGGATGTCTGCTGAGGTCACGGAAGGAATTCCGAGGGTGTAGAGCCAAGAGGCTCGGAAGGGATGCAGGGATGGAGTCTTGGATTCCCAGTTTGATTTTCATCAAGGAATGGAGTATGTAGTGGTAATTCATCCTGGGGGATGTTTGGAGGTGTCGTCAGTGTGATGGGTTTTCCCAACCCGAGGGTGCTAGAGCTAGTTCAGCATGTGTATGTGGGGGAGAATTGTAACATCCCGGAATATCAAGAGTAGAGTTGAAGGGCTAAAAGAGTAAATGGGAAAGGGCAACTCGGCGAGTCCACGAGTGGACTCGGCGAGTACGGTCGCGACTCTAGTCGCGTGTTAAGTGACCAACTCGGCGAGTAGCATGGGTGGACTCGGCGAGTTGGTGTTGAATGGAGAAAACCCTAATTTCGAGGGTTGAGCCCTATATAAAGAACATCATATCTTCTCCCTAGCCTCCTTATCATTCCTTGAGTTCCAGAAGCCCTAAATTCGTGAGGAGACCCCATTGTTGAGTGAATTAGAGCTTGGAGAAGGATATTTGGTGCTTTAAGCTTGAAGATTGGAGGCTTGTATCAGGAAGCTTGGGGGAATCAAGAATCTACAATTGGTTGGGCTCATTCTAAGGGTAAGGAACCATTTTCTTAAGCTGTTTTCTTCATGGGTTCATGTGTGGTGGTTGATATGACATCTAAATTGAGATAGAAGCTTGGATCTGAGGATGCTACTTCAGATCTAAGCTTGGGATGGTCTTGTATGTCATAAAGTCCCTGTTGATGAGTGATTGAAGGAGCTATCTTGTCCTAAACCCAAACCCTAGAGTGAAAATTCCTAGATCTCCTTGGATTCACGTAAAGTTTGCCACTTTACGTTATGGATGGCCTTAGGAAGGGTAGATCTATGGTTTGGATCATCTGCATGGCTTGGAAAGCCTCTGTATGGATTCAGACCCGGTGGTACTCGGCGAGTCATATGGGTAGACTCGGCGAGTTGCTTGAAGATAGGCTGGAACTCGGCGAGTTGGAAGAACAACTCGGCGAGTAAGTTGAAGATAGCCTTAGACTCGACGAGTCTGTTCTTGGACTCGGCGAGTCTTGTCGAAGAGTCCCAATCTTTTATGGTTGAGCCGAGAATCGGTGAGTCAAGGGATGACTCGGTGAGTTGTGTGTGAGTGGACTCAGAGTTGTTGGAGTCGGCGAGTCTCGGGGTGACTCGGCGAGTTGAGTCACTGATTGGGGAATTCTGAGCATGGGGACTCGGCGAGTCATCGGGTTGACTCGGCGAGTATAGTCAGTCAGGGGTTGACTTTGACTTTGACTTTGACCAAGGGTTGACCAGTGATTTCCAGGGGCATTTTGGTAATTGTTGGATATTGTTTTGAGTTCAGTGCCTTGGTGGTTGTCCAGTGGTGGAGACCATATCAGTGATCGGAGCAGCTTGGGTTATCTGTTCAGTCGGCAGTTTCGAGGTGAGTTATCCTCACTATATCGACAGGGTCTAAGGCACCAAGGCCGGCCCTTTTATCGGATTGAGATCCGGGTGATTGTTGTTATGTTATTGCCTTGTTATGTTTTCATCCTGGTAGCTAGGATGGTATATGTTAGAGAACTGGTTAAGGTCGGTTCCCTGATATGTAGGGTGATGCTATGCTAGTGACCGGTTAGGTCGGTGTCCTGGTTAGGATGATGATATGCTATGTGATCTGTTTGATCGGCTTGTTGACTGTGAATTCTTATATGATTGTATGTTTATGTGCACATGGTTGTTGGACTGGAGTTGGATTGAGGCGGGTCCTGCTTTGTGCTGTAGGCCAAGATACCCAGGGCGGACCGGTTGTCCCGAAGGCCCAGCGAGCGGTCCGGATAGGCTGTAGGCCCCAAGAGGGCGGACCAGACGTGCCGAGGCTCGGAGAGTGGACCAGACCGACTGAAGGCCCGGTGCGGGCGGACCAGTCATACTGTAGACTCAGAGAGTGGACCAGGTGGATTGAAGGCCCGGTGCGGGCGGACCAATCACATTGCAGACTCGATGTATATGGTTAGACTCGGAGGGTGGACCATGTGGACTGTTGGCCGGTGCGGCGGACCAGTCACACAGTAGACCTGAAGTGCATGGTTGTTCTGTGATCGGATATGTTGGCATGTTATGCGTGTATGGTATATGTGGTTGGTATTTTGGGGATATCTCACTAAGTTTTTGGGCTTACAGTTGTGGTTTAATGTTTTTCAGGTTCTTCAGGAGACCGTGGCAAGGCGAAGGCGTGATCATACCGCTCCTCATGTTTTTGTCGTGATGTGATTCTGGGAATACTTTAAATAAATTGTATTGAAAACCTTTTTGTAATAACTTTAATGGAATCAGGTTGTTTTTGATAAATTTAAATTGATTGGAATTTTTCGGTCGTTACAAGACAGTTGGGTGAAAATGGATCTTCAAAAAGAAGACCGACATGGATGGTAATGTACACACTTATAACGCACGACTGGTTGCAAAGGGTTTCTCACAAACTCTGGGAGTTGACTATAATGAGACCTTTTCACCAGTAGCCAAGATTAAGTCTATTAGGGTTCTGTTATAAATAGCCGCATTTCATGACTATGAAATATGGCAAATAGATGTCAAAACCGCTTTCCTTAATGGAAAGTTGGTTGAAGATGTTTACATGAATCAGCCAGAGGGTTTTTTCAGCACAGAGTACCCTAATACAGTGTGTAACCTTGAGAAATCCATCTATGGATTAAATCAAGCACCTCGCAGATGGAATCTTTTCTTTGATGAGAAAGTCAAAGAGTTTGGCTTTTCGAGGAGTGAAGATGAATCTTGTGTATATGTCAAGGCTAGTGGGAGTATAGTTAGTTTTTTGGTACTGTATGTGGATGACATACTACTCATAGGAAATGACATCCCAACTTTGCAGGAAGTTAAGTCCTGGCTTGGGAAGTGTTTCGCTATGAAGGACCTTGGAGAAGCTACCTATATTCTAGGGATAAGGATTCTGAGAGACCGGAGTAAAAGACTAATTGGGCTTAGTCAGAGTACATACTTGGAGAAGGTGCTGAAGAGATTCAGCATGCAAGATTCCAAGAAAGGAGAGTTACCCATCCAGAGTAACGCTAGACTGAGTAAGACTCAGAGCCCGAGTACCGAGGTTGAGATAGCATAAATGAGTCGAGTACCTTATGCTTCTGCAGTAGGCACGACCATGTATGCTATGACCTATACTCATCCTGATGTAGCCTTTGCTTTAAGCATGGTTAGCAGGTATCAAGGGAACCCTGGTAAGGCTCACTGGACAGCGGTAAAGAACATTCTCAAGTACCTACGGAGGACTAAGGACTGGGTCCTTACCCTTGGTGGGAATGATCACTAGCTTCCAGACTGATAGGGATAATTTCTGCTCTCAGTCGGGCTGGGTCTTCACCTTAAATGGAGAAGCAATCTCTTGGAAAATTTCCAAGAAGGAGATAGTGGCTTATTCAACTTGCGAATCAGAGTATATAGCGGCAAGCGAGGCAGCAAAGGAGGCTATATGCCTAAAGAACTTCATTTGTGACCTTGGAGTTGTACCAGCTATAGCGAAGCTCATAGAGATTTTCTGTGATAGTGAAAGTGCAGTTGCCTTAGCAAAGGAACCAAGGGATCACGGGAGATCCAGACACATTGACAGAAAATACCATTTCATCGGACATCGTATAGAAGAAGGACTCCTCGTGGCAAAGAGGGTATCATCAGATGAGAACCCGGAAGATCCCCTCACGAAGGGACTGGGTAGGGTTAAGCATCTCCAGCATTTTCATAGGGCTAAAGGATGATATTAGTTTTAGTAGTTAGATAATTTTGAAATTTTGTAAATTGTAATTGACATTTGATGATGAATAAAAGTTGTGTTTATTTATGAGTAAAGTGTTGTTATCCCTTGTCAATCGTTTACTATTATTTCTTTTGCATGTTTTGACTTCCAGAATATTTATGTTGAGTTTTACCTATTATTCAAATTATCCACAGTTAGTCATATGTTGGAATTAGATATGAAGTAAGACTGTCATGAGTTGGTTGTAGAGGTCTAAGATGTTGGACATGGCCTCAACACTCATGATTGCTCATAAGTTCTGAGTATTGGATTCAACACACGCTTACTTGTATCACTTCATGGAATTTATCTCGAGTGATCGTGAGATGGTAATATCATATAAGTCTTCAAACCTAGAGATATGACTTGTTAACTATGAGTTAGTTATGCATTGATCGTGCGAAAACGCATTGGTAACTCGATGTTATAAAACGTGCGGTTGTGTGTAATTTAACAAGTAGAAGATCAAGCATATGAGTCGAAGTTTATATGTTCCTTCTTGGATTAGAAGCGATATCTGGGCCCCTCGATGATTTTGTTTTGACCCATGTACTGGGCCCAGTCAGAACTAAGTTGATGTGTTCAATTAAGTTCTATGTCAAATAAATCGGAAATCGGGAAACAAACTGTTGGACAAAAAGTAAGACATTGTTCCAGGTATTTGTCCGGCTGATATCTAGAACAGAGGATTATATGATAACTTATCTGAAATGGCGTATCATCATCTTCTCAGTTCCGAGAAACCTTGAAAAGAGCTACAATTGCCGAGCGGTTCCTGAAGTCATACTTGCAGTTATAGTTATTAGACTTATCCAAGTGGGAGACTGTTGGATAAGGTGTCTAAGTCCATAACTATTTCTGGTATGTACTTGACCCGGCCCGGCATGGTCCATTTGGGTTGCATGGCATCATGCATTTGGATAGACTAAATGAGAGAATTAACACTTGTGGTTTATTAATATATTATAAGTTCTAATATATTAATAGTATTATTTAATTAGTATTGATCAAGAATTAATCTAGAATTAACTAAGTGATCAAATGGTGACTAATTAAATATATGGGTTGATTATGTAAATCATCCATAACTTATATAGTGGGCTAAAAGGCTCCATGGATAATCAAGTTGGGTTAAACCCATTGGATGCTCCATGGGAGTTACAAACCCATGGGTCATGGAAATGAAGATTCATGCCACATTAGGGTTTACATGGTGTAACACTAGATGTGACACACTATATAAAGAACATCATACTCTCTACAATTGGCTACACATAGTGACTAGAGGGATTGACCGATTTTTAGAGTGTTACACATTCTCTCAAAGTTATTCCAAAGCATTTGGTGTTGTGTGAAGCATTTCAGGCATCACACTTGGGGTGCTAGACTCTCAAGGTTTCAAGGAATCATAACAACAACAAGTTATGTATTTCTAGCTATCTTTTATATTATAAAGTTCCCCATGTATGCTAGATAGGTTTATGAACCTTGGAAAAAGTATTTTGCATGTATCTTAGACAAACGTAGATCCAAGATTTTCTAGGGTTGCATGTACACTTAGGAGTGTTAGAATTGCTCAAAACCCATCAGAAAGAGCTCTTGGTGTTGCTTATGAGTGTGGTTCTAGCTTAGATCCATCATCTCCATCCCATTTCTGACTCATTGGATGTATAAAGTCTCTACATTGCTCATTATTTCTCTATATCTACTTTTAGGTCATTTTATAAGCTTTTGGTCCCAAATCTTCTTGTTCTTGGAGTTTAAGTGAACTCCAGAACCCTTGAGTGCATTTGTTAGCTTCCAAACCTTGGGGTTGGTTGGAAGTTGCCTTGCATGGCTTATTGAGTGAGTCCATGCCCTAGTGTTGTCATTTAGGGCTTAGAATTTATGATCTTGTCTTAATAGGATGCCTTAATGGATAAAGTTGGAAACTTTATCCATCAAGACCTTGAGTGGAACCAGATGTGAGCATTAGAGTTTTTGGGATTGAGTATAATAACTTAATTCATTAAGTTTTTGGTGCCCAGTGCTCATAGCATGGCGACCAGATGCCACAACATGGCGACTGGTGTTTCCGCGTCCATCTCGTTTGGGCGTTGCCATGGCGTGACCATTGATGGCTATGTTGTGGGAATCGACTGGTTGATGACTGTTTTGTCCTGTAGTACCCACGACGTGGCCAAAAAGTGGCTACAACATGGAGGATTGTCAAGTTGACTTTGACCGTTGACATTTGACCATAGTTGACTTTTGGTCCATTTAGAGGATTTTGGGTGTAGACTGAGTGGGCACTTCCTTGTTAGTGTTAGGTGATTCGTAGTACCAGTCTTCACTGTGTGAGAGTTGTCTTAATTTAGCAGCTACCTGTAAGGTGAGTCTTCTCACTACATTTACCTGTGTGGTATTTATGTCCGTCATTAGTTGGGTCTTAATTGTTGCTTATTGTTATGTGTGAATTCAATTGAATTGCTAATAACTTCGAGATTTCTGAGAATACCCAATGTTGCTAATAACCCCTGGAATATCTTGTTAATTTATAGCGCGCGTAGTTATCCCACTGGGATTGCTGACAATCCCCAGGGTTGCGGATAACCCATAGTTATGTTGTATGGATATTTTGGGAAGGAATCACTAAGCTTTATACTTACAGTTATGGATTAAATGTGTTTTAGGTACTTTGGATGATCGCAAGAAGGCGAAGGCTTGACTGTACACTTCGGCTCGTAGATTTTATGGTTTCCACATTTTGATACTCTTTTGAGATGATTGTATTGATATTCCTGGGATTTTTCGTGACTTGGTTTTTTATGGTACTTATGGTTTTTATATAATAAAAATGAAAAAAATTGTGGTAAAAATCAGTATGTTATATCAACCCTTAGACCGTCTGACATTTTGATTTTTAGATGGGTTGGAGGGAAACATGCTTGTGTGGAACTTAGAGGGGTATCCCCTCTCGTGGAATTGAGGGTTGGGGATTTCACGGCGAGACAGACTACTTTAAAAAGCTGTTACAGGCAAGGAAACCAAACATGAGAAATCGTGCATGGAAAATCAACATGTGTTCATACCATTTGCATTTGATATGTTTGGTTTTCTCGTGTCGGATGCAGTGGAGCTTCTTAATAGAATAAAACGGATCATGCATAACAATGTTATATCCCCTAGATCTATAGATGTAGTCTTCAAAAGAATTGAATTTACCATACAAAAAGGCTTAGCGGCTCAGCTTGTTGCCTGTTTTCCATCTCACTCATTGTACGTGTAACGCCCCATTTCTGGTATGCAATTAATCTATTTAAGTATTTATTTTTGAGCTACTCAACGAGTTGGTAGCCCTAACTCGTCGAGTAGATGCCAGAAAGGACGCGGGGATTTAAATGGTCTAATCGGCGAGTCCAATCCTAGACTCGACGAGTAGGTATGTCAGGAGGAAACCCTATTTTCGGGGTTTTGCACCCTATTTAAGCATCATATTAGGTCTCCACCCCAACCTCCATCACCCCCACAGCACACTCTTGAAACCCTAATCAGCCTTGTGTGTTGTTGAGCTATTTCTTGCCATTCTTGTGATTTAAAGCTAGAGGAAGGAAGAAAAGGCTTGGAGTTGCAGATGGAAGGTTGGAGATCCAGAGCTAAGGAATCATTTCTATCTTCATAAAGGTATAAAGCTTATACCTTGGCTGTTATTCACTTAGATCTCGTTCCTAGCTTGTATGTTGTCATTTTTGGGCTATTTCTAAGGTCATTCCGAGATTTGAACTCTTAGGGATGAAAGGACTCCAGATCTGGGCACTCTTGAGCTTTAGTAGCTCAAAGTTGCTACCTTTATTCAGCCATGACTCCATTCTAAGACTTAGACCTTCATTTTGGCTATATTGGGTGTTTTAGCTTCATAGCACTATGCATGCATGTAAAGTTAGCAACTTTACGTGTAAAACTAGTCTAAGGAGTCCAAATCTATGAATTAGAAGCATTGGAATGGATTATAATTGACTGAATGGATATGTCACGTGGGGGACTCGACGAGTTGTTCTTGGACTCGACGAGTCGGGTCGTGAACCCTAACCCCCTTTTTTTGGTTGTGAGTGAAACCATTGGGTTTAGGAGATGACTCAGTGAGTTAGACAAGATTAGGACTCGGAAGCTGAAGAACTCGACGAATCCAAGGAAGGACTCGACGAGTTAGAGACGATATGTCCCGATGTTATGACAGGAAGAACTCGACGAGTCTGGGAAGGGACTCGACGAGTTGACTTAGTTGACTACGAGGCTGAGTAGTGCATGAACTCGCCGAGTCGGAGATAATTCGACGAGTTGGGGTTGACTGAGAGTTGACCTTGACTTTGACTTTGGCCTTAATGTTGAATTTGACCAAGGGTAAAATGGTCATTTTCACCTAACAAGGATTATCGGATTTTGATTAAGTATATTATGTAGTTGATAGTCGAGGAGTCGCCGGAGTAGTAGTTAGAGATTCGTCACTTGGGTTTCAACAGTCAGCCTTACGAGGTGAGTTTTCCTTCAATAGGAACGGCTCTAAGGCGCTAAGGTCGGCCCGTAGCATGATATGTTAGTAGTTGAGTGTGAGCGGGCCCCGTATCTCATAGCTGAGTTTGATTATGGATATATGCCTGATTGATAGATTTAGTTATACTTGTTGTCTGTGTGATATTCGTATGTTTGTCTGGTAGTTGAGTGTGGACGGGGCCCGTATCTCATAGCAGTTGATGTGGGCCGGGGCCCGTATCTCATAGTATCCGGGTGTGGGCGGGGCCCATATCTCGAAGTAGCTGAGTCTGGTCGGGGCCCATCTCTCAAAGTCAGTGGAGTGTGGGCGGGGCCCGTATCCCCATGAGTGTGGGTGGTGCTCGTATCTCTTAGTTTCATGTTATATGTGTATGTTAAGTGGTAGTTTGGGGGAGCTCACTAAGCTTCGTGCTTAAGGTTTTCAGTTTTGGTTTCAGGTACCTCCACTAGCAAAGGCAAGGGCTCGGGATGATCGCATGTCACACACCACAGTCTTTAGCCTAGGAGTTTTACTCTAATATTTTGATATGAGATTTTGATATGTGACATATATTATGATACTTTATGATACATGATTCACGATTTAATTTATGATTGTGGATGATTTATGGTTTTAATAACGATTTGAAAATGAAATTTTTGGACCGTATTTTTTGGATGTTTCAGTACAATGGTAACTAAGATATATTGTAATTACCTAACATTACTTAAGTTGTAATATCGCGAAGGATGAGGTGGAGCTTCTTAATAGAATACAACAGATCATGCATAACAATGTTATATCCCCTAGATCTATAGATGTAGTCTTCAAAAGAAATAGACTCTTAACTTGCGTGGTTTCAGTCACCTATATAAACAGTCCATTTCTTTTAATTCCTTTTGGGATAGCTCTAAATTTGGGGTTGTTTTTTTCGAATATATAGGGAGGTTTGGAGGTTTTTTCTGTATCTAGAATGTCTCTCATATCCAGAATGTTGAGATTGTTAAATCTAGTAACTTTATATCGGTTTCGGATATGTGGAGGGGTTTCTCAGAAAAGGTGAATCGAGTTAACGTGTATGCTCCTATCGATCAAACAGAGAGACTCTTGTTATGGTCAAAATTATTATCCTCTAAAAACCGTAAGGAGGGTGTGTGGTTGTTAATGGGTGATTTCAACGAAGTTAGAAGGATAGAGGATATATTCTCTGAAAAAGTTTGTTATTCAAGTATGGAGGCTTTCAGTAGCTTCATCAGTGAAGTGGGACTTATTGATTTTAGCATGGAGGGAGGGTGGTTTACAAGGATGAGTGAGATGGGAGGAGTCTGAGTAAAATTGACAGGTTCCTAGCCTGTAATGCTGTCCTTACTAGATGGGAGATGGCCACAGTTACTGCTTTACCAAGACTCTCTTCAGATCATAGTACGATTATCTTGGTTAGTGAGTTTTTTTACTATGGACGTATACCTTTTAGATTTTTTAATTCATGGTTGATGATCAAGGGGTTCGAGATCTGATTCTGAATTCGTGGGCTCAATTACTTAGCGACCTTAGACCAGATTTTAAATTGATGAAAAATTGTAGAAGCTAAAGAAAGACATCAAGGAGTGGAGAACTCAGAGAAAAACGATAGTTTTTGATGAGTATTCGGCACTCGTTAAAAACATTGTTGAATTGGAAAGTATTGTTGAAACTAGATGTCTCTCTTCTCCTGAGAGATCGCTAAGAAAGGTTTGGAAATCAAGAGTGTTGGAGACGGACACATCTAAGACTTTGTACTTAAAGCAGAAGGAAAAATTAAAGTAGGACATAGAAGGAGATGAGAATAGAAAATTTTTTCATGGGGTGATTAATTGTAAGAAAAAGAAAAAGAAAATAAATGGTTTGATAATTGATGATAGTTGGTCCACTAACCCGGTTACAATCAAGGAGGAGGTTTAGAAGTTTTTTTTTGGATAAATTTAGTGAGAAGTTTCCTGCAGATCCAAATTAGTGAGTGACATGTTCAATAAGCTTTGATAATTGTGAAAATGAGTTTCTTGGTAACTCCTTTGCTCTTTCGTAAGTTAAGGAAGTCGTGTGGAGTTGCGGTAACGACAAGGCCTCAGGTCCGGATGAATTCACATTCAAATTTATAAAGGAATTTTGGGAGACGATAAAGATTGATGTCCTCAACTTCGTCAAGGGATTTGAGGATACAGGAAGGTTTATTAGAGGATGCAATTCCTAGTTCATTACACTCGTTCCAAAAATTAAAGATCCACTCTTTTTGAAGGAATATAGGTCGATCAACCTTATTGGTTTCATGTACAAGATTATCTCTAACATTCTGGCTTTAAGTCTTAACAAAGTTATTAAGAAGCTTGTAGGATTGGATCAACCGGCCTTTATTGAAGGTAGAAGTATTCTCGATGGGCCTCTTATCATCAACAAATTATATTATTGGGCCAAAAAGGTTAAGAAGTAGGTTTTGATCTTTAAAGTTGATTTTGATAAGCCTTTTGATTCCTTGAATTGAGGTTTCTTGGACTCGGTCATAGAGCAAATGGGGTTTAGCAACAAGTGGAGAGGATGGATGAGAGAACCCCTTTCGATAAAACTACATCATAATACTCTAAAACATGCTACATGCATATTCATAAAACAATATTTTACATTGATAGGTTAATTACAAAAGACTGGATACAAACCGACTATTAAGATTTTTACAAAATTATATATATATATATATATATATATATATATATATATATATATATATGTATATATATATATATGTATATATATATATATATATGTATATATATATATATATATATATATATATATATATTACATAACTTCCCAGGAAATTAAACACTAAATACAAAAGCTATAATATTATCTATTCTACATCTTCTACTAGTACATGACTATATTGGATGCTTATCACCTGCAATAGTTTCAACATTGAGAGGGCTAAGCGGGTGACGCTTAGTGAGTTCAATAACAGTTACAATATAACGCTATGCCATATACATTTCAATATGACAGAAGCAACAAGGGACAAAAAACAACAAAGACATATGTGTATCATATGACAGACTTTCCATATCAACCAACAATCTGATTCAATGATTTACAATCAATGAGACATAATAATTTCAACTTGATATACATCAATAAAGCTTCAGCCAAAATGGCATAGAATATACAAATTCGGATTATCATTTTTGCTAGAATATACAGGCTTTCAGCCCTACATAGCCCTATGCCAATACCAGAAGTTATACGAGTCATGCTCTACATGGCCAAAGGCACAAACCCAATACCAGAAGTTATACGAATCATGCTCTACATGGCCAAAGGCATAAACCCGGTATAACACAGGAAAGTACATTGAATATATAACACATAACATACAATTGTTCCTATATTGAACTCACCGTGAAATAATTGATTGATAAAATGATAATTTGGGCTGCACTTCGCCTCTAAATATGACTTTCTTTGACGAAACCGAGGGTTTTTGTTGAAAACTGGACCTTGCGCGGGAAGATTTTCTACTTGAAAATATTATTTCTCGGGTCTTCGGGGGCGTCGGGACTTGCTTCGGGTGTCGGGGATGTTTTCTAGCCTTCGAGGGGGGGTGTTATGGTAGAAATAAGGAAAGTATAAGGTGCAAATATGTAAGATTTTTGTAAACTTAATTTGGCAGCCTCGCACCCCTATTTAAACTATGTGAAGCCCCAGATTACGTTGGGCGTAACTCCTCGGTACGTTGGGCGTACTGTGTGGAAGTGTCCTACGTTGAGTTTAACTTTGGTATGCTGGGCGTACGAGACGTGGCAATGGTTCGGAACCCGAGCCTCGGACGTGGCTGAGTTAGGACACGCGTCGTCATGCGAAGGTGCTTGGTGGCTGATACGTGTCTTCGTAATACGTTGGGCGTACGTACGAAGTACGTTGGGCGTACTTCTCTGGCCAGCCTCGTAATTTGTGCCACAAACTTCAAAATTCTGTAACTTTTGCATACGAACTCCATTTTTTACGTTCTTTATATCCACGTGTAGGTGAAATTATGCTCTACAACTTTCGTTTAGACTCCGTAGGCTAATTTTGACTTTATTTTTAATATTATATTGTTAATGGACCGGGATATGAAAAGTTCGTTAAAAATTCATAACTTCTTCATCCAACGTCCATTTTTGTCTGTCTTTTACCGTTGTACAACTATTGACGAGACCTTCGATTCTCGTTTAGGTTGTGTCGGCTAAAAACCACTCGACCTTCATTTTGAGTTTTTAGCTGTATACTACTATATTGAAACTTAGAAAAATCATAACTTACTCATACGAAGTCAGATTTGGACGTTCTTTTTATGAAATTCTCGGTTTAATGAATACTATGACTTTCATTTAGATCGCTAAAGCTAAAAGGTAGTTTATTGAAAACTCACTTTTTACGCTAAATAGTGTTTTGCCGGTTTTGTCGCGGATCTTCGATTGGTCATAACTTCTTCATTATAACTCGGATTTTGATGAGGTTGTCGCCTAAATGTTTCTAACGAGATAATCTACAAATTTCAATAACATCATTTTTAATTATTTCTAATTTATATTTTCATGAATTTCAATAGTTGAATTTTGATTGGAATCTCATAAGACTTCCCATCACTTTTCGAATGATTCTGAACATAGTTTTACTTCAATCTCATAAAACTATCTAGTTAGAACTCAATGCTCAAAAGCATATAATATTTAATAATATTCATTTTTAAACTAACAAAACACGATAATTATACAGGGTTATTAACGTGTATGTTACAATGGAGTATGGGTTGTCTCTCGTCCGGAAGAGCTTTATCACACCCCCAAACCGAAACGGCGGAAACGTTCGGGGATGGATGATGTCATATGTAGTATCACTACAATTGCATCATAGTAATCAAAGTAAACACAACCATTACATTGAATATATATATATATATATATATATATATATATATATATATATATATATATATATATATATATATATATATATATGAGTAAATTACTGAAATCGTCCCTGTGGTTTGGTCAAAATTACATGTTTGGTCCCTAACTTTTTTTTTGCACTCGGATCGTCCCTGTGGTTTGATTTTGTTGCGTTTTTCTTCCCTATGGTTTGGTAAAAATAGCATGTTTGGTCCCTAACTTTATGTATGTAAGGGACGAAAAATGCAACAAAATCAAACCACAAGGACGAAAAACGCAACAAAATCAAACCATAGGGATGATCCGAGTGCAAAAAAAAAGTTAGGGACCAAACGTGCAATTTTGACCAAACCACAGGGATGATTTCAGTAATTTACTCTATATATACATACATATATATATATATATATATATATATATATATATATATATATATATATATAAAGGTATTTACATATGTTTGATTTATATATATATATATATATATATATATATATATACACACACACACACATCAGAAGCAACAAAATAAAGACGTGACTATATGCTCTGTCTTCTCAAAATCTGGGGGAAGTACCTGTCTACTGATTTCCTGAGAATACAAGCATTTTTGAAAGAGTATTATCAATAAGTTGGTGAGTCCATAAGCATGTTTTTGTAAGGAAAATATGTTAATGAATCAATGAAAATATTTGTATGTGTCCAAGAAAGTCCAATATTTTCTAACATGAGTGTGTTTGTTACTGTATCTCATAATGTATTAGTTCATAAACATAGTTACCACTAGATGTGTTGTATATTATTGTTTTGTATGGGAAATCCCATTTTTCATGAAAACCCTGGCTATCACCAGTATATATAGTAAGTTTGGAGAAACTTTGGAAAACTCTAGTATGTATAATAGTTCTATTATTTAAAATAAAACTAATTGAAGTTATTACCATTCATAAATGAATCGTATATTCTTAGTACCAACTTTATGAGTTGTTATAACCATACTTGACCATTGAATTGCCTGAACGATGTTCTTTAGGTGTGGGAATCGAAATGACTTTGTCACCCACGCCTATCGGCCTAACTGTAGCTAACAATTATGGTGCGGGATTGTCAATCCCGTATAGATATATACACAAAATCACGTTCTCCCGCAAGGAGACTCTTGTTATAATCTCAGGACTTTTGTTAGTACTTAAGTAAGTACGCGAAGAATGCTCACTCATAAAATGCTATACTAATGATTAGGTGTAGAATAAAATGAATCAATTGAATTTACTTACTATCTATATGTTTCATAAACTATACTCTATATAGCTTATATGTGTTGATCGCAATGAATCTATGTTTTGTATATTAATAAGATGATTGTTCCATAAACTATACATATTATAGTTCATATGTTCGTTAATGTATTCAAGTCATGTTTTACATTGAAAACTACGATTATGTTGAAAACTTCCCTTATGCTCTACATAATACAAAAAGGATAAAATATCTAAATATTTTATAAAAGCATGGAAAACATATAGCTGTATCAATTGTATCAGTTCTAAGTGTATTGAAATTCTTTTTGTATAATTTATCAAGATTAATGATGTTTGGCTTGTATCCTCCCTAAAAACATTAAAAACAGTAAAGGTATAGGGGTATGAACTCACCTGATTGTGAGTGACTTGGATGAATGATAAAGATAGGATGCTTGGCACGCTAAGTGAAATCTCGAGCACAGTACGGTCCTATTAAGCACATATTAACATGTATAGGCCTACAATTAGTGTCTAAAACCACTAACAAGCATAGGAAACACCCTTAGGATGTAGGAAACACTTACAATGAAGTGTTAGAATCAAGAATGAGGGACAAGAAGGAGTTTACGGCCAACCACCATGGGTTTACAGCCTAAGATGTGTTCACGGACCATGAACACATGAAGGATTTATGGCCCATCTATAAAGGGTTCACGGTCGTGAACTCTTCAAGATCATAAAGATGGTGATGAAAGTGATGAATCAATGGATGAATATGAAGCACTTTACATGAATAAGATGAATAACAAGTGAAAAGGGAGAATCACTTACTCTTGTGGGGTGGGAAAAGAGCTTTTGTTGGATGAGTCTAGAGAGAATCTTGAGGAGTTTTTGGCCAAGGAGGGAAGAAATGAGGAAAAATGAAGGATATATATATATATATATATATATATATATATATATATATATATATATATATATATATATATATATATATATATGGAGAGGGGTTCACGGCCCAACATGGGTTCAAGACCGTGAACCTAGTTTGCGGCCGTGAACACCCTTTGAAGAGTTTTCTGTTTCGATTACATTCCTCTAATCCCAAGCTAACAATTCTCAACATCCAACTCTTAAGTGCACTAGACTTAAAGACTCTCAAATTAACCCTAAACACAATAAGGTGATAGCAGAAACAAGTCTGACTTTTATTGAAATAATTTTGACTTAAAAAAAGATTTTGGGTTGTCACAAGCTTCTATTCTTATAAACGGTTCCACCACGAAGGAGTTTGACATTAAGAGGGGAGTTAGGCAAGGCGATTATTTAGCTCCTTTTCTTTTCATTCTCACCATGGAAGGTCTTAGTATCACTTTAAGGAAGGCTTGTGATCAACATCTTTTCCAAGGTATTCCTCTTCCTAATAGTGATACTTCTTTATCTCATCTTATTTATGTGGATGATGTTACTTTTATTGGAGAATGGCCCAAGATGAATTTGATTAATCTTAATGGAATTTTAAGGTGCTTCTTTTAGCTTTCGGCTTGAGAGTAAAACTCCATAAAAGTAACGTTATTGGTATGGGGGTGGAATATGTGAAGATTGAGCGCCTTACTAGTATTTTGTGTTGTGAGCCTGATAGATTTCCTTTTACTTATCTTAGACTTCCCATCAGATCTAACATGAAGTTAGCTAGATCTTGGAATCCTATAGTTGAGAAGTTTAAATCAAAGTTATCTTCTTGGAAAGCTACTAATTTATCTTTTGGAGGCCATCTCACTCTTGTTAGTTCCGTCTTAAGTAGTCCCCCCCCCCCCCCCCCCCCCCGCCCTTACTATTTTTCTCTTTTTAAAACCCCGAAAAAGATTATTGATTGTTTGGAGGGTATTAGGAGAAATTTCCTTTGGAATGGGAAAGGTGATAGTAAAAAGATCCATTGCATGGCTTGGAATACGGTGGTCATGCCCAAGAGAAAAGGAGGTCTAGGTATTGGGTGCCTTAGATCTTTAAACCTATCCCTCTTAGCTAAATGGACATGGAGGCTTAAAAAGGAAGGTAAAAATCTTTCGTTAAAATGTTAATTGCTTTGTGTGGACACTTATGCTACACAGAATTTCGGTGGCTTGCAACCTTGTTATAAGAAGTGTCTTTTTAGACTCATCCTTATGCAGGTTCTGTCAAAAGGAGGATGAAGAAGTTTGTCGTGTTTTTTTTTTCACTTGTGAGTATGCTATTGAGGTGTGTAAATGGTTTTGTTCATGGGTTGGTTTGCAAATTGGCATTCCTCATGATTTCTCTTCTCTTACCTCCACAATTAACTCCATGGGCATGGACAAGAAGTAGTACAAGTTAGTTTTGGCTTGATCATACTCGGTGTTGTGGTTTTTGTGGATTTCTAGAAACAATCTTCTCTACAAAAATCGAAAGTGCAATCCTATGACGATGGCGGATGAGATTCAACTTGCTTCTTATAATTGGATCAAACATAGAGCTAAATTTGATACGTTATGTTGGGTTTCCTTTCTTGTAACATTTAGTTTTCTCTAGCATTTTGTTAGTTCGTTTTAATATATTTCTGCCGTTATATATATATATATATATATATATATATATATATATATATATATATATATATATATATATATATATATATATATATACCTATCTAATAAAAGAATAGTTTTATTCTCCTTTTGACATGTGTCATCTTATTAAGCCTCCTAATTAATGCATATTTTATTCTCATTTTGTCATGTGTCATCATATTATATCTCCTAATTAATACATGACATTTGAAAACCTATTAATTCTCCATTTCAAATTTCAAATTTTAAATTTCTCAATCTAATTATATTAAATTAATAACATTATAATAAAAATTAAAATAAACTTAATACACATTATAAAGTGATATAATTTCACATATTTATTTAAATCAATGATTAAAATTTATATAACTAAAAAAATATCTCAATTAATAATTTATTTAAAATAATTGATTAATAATTTTTAGTTTTATTTTAAAAGTTTAAATAATTGTATAACTGTGGTTCCCACGGGTTATAAACTAATATATATATATATATATATATATATATATATATATATATATATATATATATATATCCCTTTTCTAATAAATAAATAAGTTTATTCTCCTATTGACAAGTGTCATTATATTATAACTCCTCATTAATATTATATGTCTCATATAATGTCACTTGTCAACATATTAATTATCTATTTGAAAATTTAAATTTCTCACCTTAATTACATTAAATTTTAATTCAAAATTTAAAATTTTTCACTTTAATTGTATTAAATTAATAACATTAGATTAACAAATAAAATAAAACTGATACAAATTATAAGATAATATAACTTCACGTATTTATTTAAATCAATGATTATAATTTGATATAACTAAAAAAATATATTTTAAATACAATTTTTTTTTAAAGTAAGTGATTAATAACTTTGATTTTTTAATATGAAAATTTAATTAATTTTATAATCGTGGTTCTCACGGGTTAAAAACTAGTATATATATAAAAGGACCAAATTGGTAATTTAATCTTATATATTTGAATTTTAATTGCGTCATACAACTGGAGGCGGCCATTAGAGCCGCCAGAAACTTCTAGCTTGTCCTTCTTCGCAAATCGTACCTACCCCTTCCTGTCTTCTTCATCTTTATTTCAGTACATTCGAATCCGGAAGGGAACTGCTCATTTCATTTTGGTGATTTTTGAATCAAATTACAGAAATTTGATACGCAGTTGTTCAAGATGTGGAACCGAACGTTCGGAAAAACCGAAACCGACGTGGAGTCGGGGTCGAGTGAACCGCTGTATCCGACGATGGTGGAGTCACCAGATCTCCGGTGGTCTTTCATCCGCAAGATATACACGATTGTCGCCATACAACTACTTCTTACAGCTGTTGTTGGTGCTATTGTCGTCTCTTATCATCCGATCGTCATTTTCCTCACTACCACGAGAGGCGGATTCGCTTGTTACATTCTTATCATAATTACTCCATTCATAAGTAAGTTCAAAGCAAAGTACTTCACTTTTTGTTTTCATTTGATTATTTTAGTAATCGATTGAATAGTTTTGCGTTGTTATGTTGTGTAGTTCTGTGCCCTTTGTCTTGCTATTATCAGCGGCATCCTGTGAATTATGTGCTGCTAGGGATCTTCACCATCGCCCTTGCTTTTGGTATTGGCTTGTCATGTGCTTTCACTAGCGGTGAGTTGAAATCAAACACTTGAATTTCTTTTTACCAGTTTATATGTTGTAGTAGATACACATACACTCAAAATCATGTGAAACAATTGCAGGGAAGGTGATTCTGGAAGCAGTGATTCTAACAGCTGTGGTGGTTGTGAGTCTGACTTTATTCACATTTTGGGCGGCAAAGAGAGGATCCGACTTCAATTTCTTGGGTCCTTTCTTATTTGGTGCTCTTATGGTGCTTATCGTATTCTCCATCATTCAGGTCTGTATCCCTCCCCCACAAATGGTGTTACATTACATGTTTTGGGTTCTAGTTGACCAATTTACTAAATTACTAGTCTATCCATGCAGATATTTTTCCCTATGGGAAAGATTGGAGTGATGATATATGCTGGTGTTTCTGCTATAGTCTTTTGTGGTTACATTGTGTATGACACCGATAATTTGATTAAACGATACTCATATGACGAATACATCTGGGCTGCTGTGGCTTTGTACCTTGATATCATCAATCTTTTCATTTCCTTGCTCACTATACTCAGAACCGTTGATAGATAAACACATACACACAAACATTTGGTATGAACTTGTTGAAAAAGACTTTGCTTCATTATTGTTGTAACATTTGAATATTGTTGATGAATTAGTTTGTTGTTGTAAGTTGTAAGGTTAGGAAGTAGTTGGACTTTGTGGTTTGTGAGAACACAACGGGGAATATTCTTTTTTCCCATGTCATAGAAAGGAAGAAATTTTAAGTTGAATATATGAATGAGTGCTGATTTGGTCTATGTTTGGTTTTGTTTTGTATAAACAAATAAAATTGACAAGAGAATATTTTGATTTAATAAAATGACAAGATAAAATAGAGGAATAGAATATTGTAATATTATATCTAGCCAAGGGCCCAAGGCCAATGTATGTTTGGTTTATGAAAATGTATCGATAACTATCAACTACCAACACCAACCAAACGTATATCATTAAATTCATTACACACCCCTATCAAATAAGCCTATAACTATAATTATAAACTCCCTAAACCTGCCAGCTATTAGCCATACTACACACACAGACCTTTACAATGTTTGTCGTCGTACAAAACAGCAAAACTAAGTAGTAGTAGGAGTAGGAGGACAGTGTCCCTAACTAACCTTAAAGGCTTAAACCTTATGGCCTTCGAGAGAGCTTCTTTTCAGCCACAATTGACAAAAGACGAGACACACCCTGAGTCCACATGTCGTATTCTCTTTGGTTCCTGCACTCAAACTCCACTACTCCACGAATGGTTGTCCTCAGCCCAAAGTAGCGCCGTTGCTCACTGCCTTCAAATAGGTGCCTCCCTGGCCACGCTGGCATGTTTTTGCAAACCTCCAAAACAACATCTACAAGATTTCACACATCACATCATCTTATTATGTTTCTTGTGTCTTTTTTATTCCCTATTAATTCTTAGGTGTAAACTCGATATTTATATACATAAAAATCTTTTTCTTTTCTAGATTATATAAATACAGTATAAAACTGTGTGAATGAAACTAAATAATCATTTTACCTTTCCATCCCAATGTTGAAAGTACGTTTGTTACTTTTTGCATTTGTCTCTCACAGGAAAAAAGTTTTGAAACCACAGTTTATTTTTTTCCTCTATTTACCAACTAATGTACTCTCATAATTCAAAAATATCATTTATCCAGAAAAATTAAAATCACTTACTTTTCTTCTTTTTCGTGATCGTAGAGCCAACGTGTTTGCTCTTCATCTTTAGCATTACTTCACCCGTTCGATGGATATAAACAGATACAATTTTCCAATGAAGATCACCTACATTAATCGTTCAAACATTAATTATTTATTTAAAATTTCACAAGTAAAGACAAGGTTTTCAATTATTACCATTACGTGTGCGTTTAAGAAGCTCGCTACCACGAGCAAGAAGCTCTTGGTTACAAATGCCAAGAAAGTTTTCTTCCGGAAGAAGCTCTTCACAGTATGCACTACTCTTTCCATGGCTTTTGCTTTCTTTCACTCCTCTATCAACCGGTATAACCGCTGCTATATTCCATACTTCCTTCAATGCACGCGCCTTCAAAGTCGCCGCACCACGCAAAGCTACAAATACACAAGTTTTCAATTCCTTAGTGGTTTGTAAAGTACAACTAAAACTCACAATGACAGGTTGTACTGTGTTTGACATGTATTAAACTGACACTGCTACTGTCATCTAAACAGTACCAGTGTCAGAGTATTGTCTGTTTACCTGTAGCAGCTGCGGCGGTGAGGGTTAATATATCACCATGGGACTTCACATTAACAGCGGAATTAACTGCCGCGATAAGATGTTCACGTTCAGCTCCCATGGCTTCAGCGGCCTCCACGCATTGGGCGGCAACCAAGGTGGCGGCAGAGGCCACAGCCATGTCGGTTTTCGCCATTTGTTCGTCTTTTCTGGAGGCTGAAGCTGCAGCGGTGGCGGCTGCGATGGTGGCCACAGCTGCCGCCACGCCGGCAACAGAAACCGCTGCGTGAAGTTGCGCGTTGTGAGCTCTGGTCTCTTCCTTTTTCTTCTCTCGCCGCTCTTTTAACCACCTTCCAACTGTTTTTCCGGCAGGGGTGCTGCTGCCGCCTGTGTAACCACCGCTACGTGCGTTGGCAAACAGGGGTTGTAACGAGTTGTTTGCTCGAAGATACTGCAATGAGATTGATGTTTAGAAATAATTATTTTATTTTTTAAACCTGTTTATATTATTTTAATTTGTATTATGAACAGTTGTGTTTATTAGTATTATATATGGAAAAGGTAAGTATTAAATTAGATTTGACATTCGAAACTCATTTTGTACTGTAGTTTGGAATGGCGATTGGCGAGTGACCCCATGAGTGACTTAAAGAACTGTTGAGAAAACAGAGGACAAGAAGACAACTGTGATAGATAACCCACAGTCTGTAAGAACAAAGCTAGAGGGTGACATAGGTTAAAAAAAGTAGGTCGTAGATTTCAGAGGGTTATTTTCTATTGTAAATTTTACCATATCCATAAAATTACTTTTATAAAACTCGTACATCGGATAAAAAAATTGTACATTGTTGACTATCTATTTATTTATTTGCGGAATCATTTGGGAACAATAAATTCTTGTTGATAAAAGAAGCATGAAAAAGAATAATGTTTCACCCCATTTTTTAACAGCTGTAAAATTACCAAAAACCCAGACAATCAAAGATTTATATGAAGACTTGTACTTCAAGCTGGTAAAACCGTACTTTTTCCCCAAATACAATTTCTATGTCAAATAGATTGCTATATATACTTTTTCACCAAAGGCAAGGTAAATTACCATTTTAGACTTTTAGTAGTCATTGACATTGATTTGTACCTACGATACATACTTTTTTTTATTTTGTTAAATAGTAATTTAGATATTATACAATGGTACCAAAGAAATGCACCCTTGTGCTATTTTATCTTTCCATGTAACATCTTTTTAACCATTTGACGCTAAACAAAAGTTATCGTTTTTTACAGTTTTAGTTTTATGTAAATCTTACATAGAATAGTAAAATTATAATTAATTTGTTATAAATCAACTGTTAAAATTTTACTTAAAAAAACTTAAAAACATATTATACAGAATATCTTGAAGTGTTTTTCAATTTAATCTCAACACAAATAATCAAAAACACCATTCACATTTGAAAATTTACTCTTGGGCATATCTGTAATTACATCATTTGAGAAAATTTACTTTTGGACATATCCGTGACTACATCAGCTAAATTAAATAAGATTTCACCAAATAGGAAAAAGGCACTTGCATTTATTTATCATTAAAACGATAAAAACCTATAAAAAGAATTTAAAGCCAACACCAAAAACACGAAGGGTAGTCTAAACTTGACCCTCACAGTTGGCTACTACTGGTGTCTTTTCGGGCCTTTATTAAACAAGATTCGCAAATCTTCTTATATTTCATTTTTGATGTCTTTCATCGTTCATTAAAAGATGTTATTGTCTTTTCCAAAGTAGAAAAAAATTAAATCCATGTACAACTTTAACTCTTGTTATTATCCATTCTACTTCAGTATTTCTACTCTCTTTAACACTATTTAGTATTTACCTTTACTAAAAAGGAAAGAACCGATTAATGATTGTGATAAGTTTTCAGTCCTTTTTTCTTGGATCCAACATGAATTGCAAGTCATGCATTATAAATTGTACACTGTGAAAAAGAGCAAAAAAAGGCTTAAGTTTCCTCTTTGCGTTAATGCTTTAGCGCTTTAGTACTTTACAGTTTACATACACATGTACCCCAAGCATTAAAGCTTATACGAATACAGCCTTGAGAAAGAAAAAGTAGGCATATTCTTTTCTTTGCTTATTTAAAGTGAAGTATTCTACTATGTATCTTTTACATAAAAAAAAACAGTGAGAGAGATCACTATATTGCTAATCCCCAGATCTTAGATGCTTCCATTGTTCTTGTTTTTGTCTTAATTTACTTAATTTAACGACAAAAAAGGCAAATTAATCCAGAACATCAACATCTGAGTATCTCACATAAATAATTAATCCTTTTTTTTGTTACTATTGTATATGCTTATCAGAAAGATTATCCAAGACGTATAAATAAACTGTAACTTCCGTTAACATGAAGGTAAAAAGAAAAGATGGGCAAAAGGGTTGTCGAGTAACGATAAAGTTAAAGTTTGAAGTAATAGCCGGCATCGGAGGTCCCTAGACCTAGAGTTACAGAGGGAAGGGGGGGGGGGGGGGGGGGGGGCTCACGTCATCCGCTGCCTTACTCTCTGATTTTTGTTCAGATTGGAAAGAAACCATCAGATCACAATAATTGTCTTGTCTTCCATATTACACTATTTAACAAAACAAATTCCAAACAATTTTTGGATTTTCAAGTCAAAAAGCAAAAACCGAGAGAGACAAGGGTTAAATTGAGAAATAGTAACCCAACAGATGAAAACACAATTCCTCAGTCGTCACTCATACTCGTACACACTACACACTATTTTTAAGTTTAAACATTTTTTTGGTGCCCTAAATTTCATAAATAGAAAAGATTGGAGGAGTTCTTTACCTTGACGACATCGTCGTAGTCATCGGAAGGGGAGATCGGAGGACTATCGGTTTCCTCCGTCAACGTCGCATTTAAAGGTCCACTGCTGTGTGACAGCCTCCCTGATGCTAATGGCGATATATCCTGTTATCCCCACATACCCCATCAATATTAATTACTCAACAATTCCTTAAAAATACTGTAGCTACACAAAATATACCAATGTTTCTTAGTAAACCAGCTTTATAATCATTCTGTCTACAATTTAAACGTAAAAGTAACAATTAAAATCGCCAAAATATAAACATTTTTCGAAAATAAACTAATATTAGACACCTCCTACTGGTTTTTTAGGGGAACTGCAAGGAAATCATATATGTCCAGTTGCATTTATATTTCAGTGGAGCAACATTTTTCTTTGATGTACAGACGAAAATAATAATGAAATCATAAGCACAAATAGCGTTAGAAAAATTAATCGCTATGATTTTTTGAAATCATAATCAGAAAATGATGTCTTATATTGTTTACTAGTTGATTACACATTTCCTCCTTAAACCACAAGATAAGAGCACTCTGTTTGATTTCTAAACGTTTGAAATACAGTAAGAGAGAACTCACGGACTGAGACATGATGCGTTCAAGCACTAGCTGAGAAGTGGCGGAGGACGCAAACGAGAACGTGTTTCCAGACAGTAATGCGGCTGCGGCTGAGGCCGACTCCTCCGCTGCCTCGACACCGGAGAAACGGTTGTTGTTTTCCGCCGCGGCGGCAACAGAGTTTGCACCGGTATTATCAGTATTAATACCAGATTTTGGAATCAATGGAGATAGCGGAGAGTGTAGAGTTTTAGAGACCTGGAGAGCAGCAGCACTCCATGATCTCGACAAGAACTCCATCGGCCTCCTTGGACTCTCCGGCAGCTGAAAACCGCCGCCACCATGATTCTGTTCCTGCCAAATAGTATCCATTTTTTAAGCAAAAGACAAAGGTTGATGATGAGGGGTTTTTTTGTTAATATTTGATTTTGGGCGTTTTTGCGCTCTTACCCTTTTACTCTTTTAGGAATTTATATAGAAGGCGCTTAAAGAAGCGGGTTGGATGCAATCGGGTCGGATCAAATGTTATTGGTTTTTTTTATTTTTTTTTGGTCAACATTTTCTCCCGTTTGAAAACCGAGCTTTCCCTTTCCGCAATTCGTTTTCATTGGTTAATGCAATGGGCCAACAAATTCAATGCACTTTGGAAGAAATGTCGACGTGTAATTCCTCGTGTTTTTATTAACTAAAATAACAACTGTTATTTCATTTAAAATAGATATTATCATATTTCCGTTCGAAAAAGTTATGACAATATTATTTTTGGATTTGCCAATTATCAAAGATATCTCTTTGGATGAATATAAGTCTCCCATTGCTCATGAAAGAATGAGACCTCAGGCGAGCTGGAACGACTCGACCAATCAGAACAATTTTGTCTTCGCTATATCTTTGAAAGAAAAAGTGAATAAGGTACTTTTAGCTAGCTATATTATATGTTAGGGTTATTGTTACTGTAGCCCAACAAAGTTACGTACAGGGTTATTGCTGAACATAGGTAGTGTGCAAGGCATATTGTTGCCAACTTTAGAAAAAAGATCTAGTGGTGTGCATTATGAAAACATGTTTTGAAAGGCAAGCAAGGCATCCACTGAGCCTTTATTCAATGCGGTCATGAAGGAGATTGAAGTGTTTAACCCTGCAGCCTTTGCTTATCTTATGGACACCAACCCCAAATCTTGGAGCAGAGCATTTTTTTTCAAAAGGGAAAGATGTGTGATGCAGTGGAGAATGGGTTATCTAAGAGCTTCAACAGTGTGATAAGAGATGCTAGGAAAAAGCCAATCATCACCATGTTAGAGGAAATTAAATTGTATGTTATGGAGAGAATATACAATTTAAAGATTAAAGGTAGTTCATGGCCTGATTTCCTTGCCCAACAATTACACTCCTTCTGAATCAATTAAAAAAAGCACAAAGGTACTTTCTAATCTCTAAACTCATAAATTAATATAATTACTTATGTTATGTCTACACTTAGGTATTGGCAGGTTTTACCAAGTGGTCTAAACCAATTTGAAACAAGAAACATGGCTGAGTCCTATGTTGTTGACCTGGACAAGAAGACTTGCACTTGTAGAGTGTGGCAACTTAATGGGTATGGATGTGTGCATTCAGTTGCAACTATATCATTCCTCAATAGAGATGTTGGTGGTTATGTTGATACAATGTTCTATGGAGCAGTCTACAAGAACACCTATAAGTATCCAATTCAGGGGATGAATGGTAGCAACATGTGGCCACCTACTCACTTCATACCACCTCTTCCACCAATGAATAGAAGAATTCCAGGTAGACTAAAGGTTAACAGAAGAAGAGATGCATCAGATAAGCTACCAAGGCACACTGTGTCTAAGGCAGGGAAAAAATATCATGTAGTGTTTGTAAAAATGTAGGGCATAACAAGGTCACATGTCCTCAAGCTGAAAGACCTCAAGTGCAAAAACATGAAGTTGGTAGGAGGCCCAAACTAAATGTTAAAAAAGGAAAACATGTGTCAATGGAAAAGGTGAAGCAGCAGGAGGGGTCAATGGAAAATATAAAGGTGAAGGAGCAGGAGCAGGAGGTGTCAATGAAGGGCAAAATGGTCAAGGAGCAAAATCAGTGCACGAATGGAAAAAAGGTCAAGGAGTAACAGTTGTTGCTGCTGGAAGGATATCTAAAAGAAAGAAATCACAGAGAATCATAAATATGAAACTTGCTAAGAGGGTGAAGGGCAAAGATGGGAAATGAGAAACAAGTGCAAACCCATTGGAGCTTAATGATTAGGATCTTATTTTGTTGTAGTTGTTATCTTTTAACTTGGTTGTGTTTGGTTGGATTTAAGTGTTAAGTTTGGTATTGGGATGTAGTAGGTTATTAAGTTTGGAATTGGACAAGTTGTTATGTTTTAACTTTGTTGTGTTTGGTTGGATTTAAGTGTTAACTTTGTTTAATTTGATTGTTCATATTTCGTACATACAAAACACATCAAACCCCAAATATAACCACTTCAATTAAACAAAGTACATTACAGATTACATAACAACTTAAAGGAAATAAAGTACATTACAAGTTTCAAAAGACATCAAAGTGCATTACAAGATACATAACAAACAAGTGGTCCAACTGACCTTCATTACAACTTGTACATGATTAAACAGAAAAAAATACCCAACTGCATACTAGGTAAACCTTCAACTTAAAGACCTCAGCTTGAAGCTTTTTGTTGGACTTATACAACCCATTTATGATAAAACCTTCATTGTTGCACTCCATTTCATCAACCTAAGCTATAAAACCTGAACGAGCATCCTGATTCCAACTATTTGCTTCAATTAAGACATCTTAAAAAAAGTAGGGTTAACACCAAAATTTGAATAAATGGTAAATTACCTTTTTCGGGCATGCATAAAAGGGCCTTCCTGGGTTACTGGTAGTACGAGATGTTCTTATTATAGCCTCAACTCCACATCCACATTCCATGTTCTTCATTATGTACCTTCACAGTGGAGAGTATTTGAAGAAGAAAACAATGTTCTAGAATGAATGCAAGAAGGTATATATGAAGGAGCGATACATAAAAAAGACTATATTACCCCCACTATTGCACTTTCAACGAATCCGTTCTATCAAAGTGAACTAATTCAGATCAAAAACAATAAGCAAAGAACATCAGACAACTTTACAAAACGCCTATCATTTTGATAGGTCTTTCATTAATCATTCGATTTCACTTACAAAATGCATGTCATTAAGACAGGACTTTTACATATTTCGCCAAAATAAACAGAAATACAAGAAAAAAATTAAAACACACGAACACTACATACTAATAACCTTCTTAACCATTAACCACCTTAGCTGCAGATCAACCCATCACCAAAGCTTAAAAAGGAAATGGAGCACAACAACCAGCAACAAGAGCATCCCCAACATCATGCCACCCAGAGCAACACCAACGAATTTAAACTTCTGATCATGGTCATCCAACTTGTGCTGGAGACTGATGTGGTTGATCCTGCAAACGATATACTTTTGTCCTAGCTGCTCCTTCAACCTTTTCATTTTAGTTTGGTTTTATGTAATCTTCGGACCACAATCACAGAAGATTGAGTGGAACACATTCTAGTTGATGTCTTCAGCAGAATTTAAAGAGTCGGGTGAAGGTGGTGGAGTCGACATTGTTGCTTTTTAAGGGTTCTTCCACAAGATTGTTTGCCCGAAAAGGGTAAACAAGTTTCAGATTTGTTTTACTTTAAACCCCACATGTGTATGTCCCCTTATAATTCGAGACTTATGCATGTGACTCAATCGAATCGACAGTGTAAGGTTGTTGGGGTGTTGGTGGACATTAAAGGCGATAGTTACTAATCTGCATGTGCCACCTTATGTGTCATTGACTCAATTCGGTATTGACTCAGTGGGTTAACTCATACGTATACATGGCAAGTGACGAGGTAGGTTAACCTGCTAAAATGGGTAAGATGACTTTCTCAATCGGTCGTTAACAAGTTTGAGCCCTTAAAACGCAAAGAATAATCACGAGGGACCATTTAAACCATTATACGTAACTTTGTTGGGCTAGAGTGACAATAACACTATATGTTATTATGTCCAAAATTGATCAATACAACAGAAGTGTGCCAAAGCAGCAAGACGAAGACACAAATTTAATCCCCAAATCAGTTATGCCACTAACCACTAACACTGACAACAAAAACTTTTGATCTCGATCATACATGGATATCCTAAAAGATGACTAGTGTTGGCGATGATATATAAACAATTCGCAGATTAAACCAAAGAATGAAAACAAAAACAATATTATAAAAAGTTTACTCTTCAATAAATCATGGATCTAATTAGAATAACTCATATCAACAGTTACAACCATATTGTGTTTTAGAACGACATTTCACTTTGGGTTTCAAGAGCCGCCACTTAAAGTTGATCTATACAGAAAGATAACAACTATTAGCCATCCAACTAATAAACAACACACAACTCTCATTTCCCTTGAGATTCATGATCATACATGTATGAGTGGCAGCAGGTGTGAGGGTTCTCACGAGGTTTTGCTTTAAAGGGTTAGACAATATCATTTTTAATATGTGCATAGTTACAGCTCCAGAGCCTTTTTTTTCTATGACAAGTTGGATTTTCTTAAAATATGTATTTATCATTATCCATGTATATGCAAACCATTTTTAAGGAGAGGAGTGAAATAAAGTTGAAACAAAGGAGAAAAAAATAATGATTTTCCATTTTTTATTGGAAGGAAATGGAAAGAAGAGAAAATATTATTATTGGTATTTTTTTCTCCTGATTATCCTCCCAATGGACAGGTTTAGAGAGAAAGTAAGCATGTCCCAAATAGAATCTCAACTACAAATATGTATCGATGTCATTAAAACCACCAACATCCTCAACTCTTTGGACGAGAGACATATTTTTCAACTCTTGACATCATTGCACTATAGGTATTCAGACTTTGGTAAATAAGTTGGTAGATTTTGGGTCTAAGGATATTAATAGTAACTTGGATAGTGTTAGGATATTGTTTTGTATATATATTTTTCAAAATCTGTGATTTCGACCCTATTAGGGTATCACGAAATCTGATTTGGATAATCCAAGAATAATCAATTTGAAATTCATATTTCTTTCAAATATGAAACACAAAATGTCAGAATGTACATGTTGTATTGTGTTTTAAGATAGACACTTTGCATGCAAAGAGAAGAATATGAATTCTAATTATAAACTTGGTAACATTTGCATGCAAATACTGTAACGCTCTAAAAATCCAAGCCAATTTAAACTTTTCAAAAACCACCCAGTTTTATTAAGTTATTACAAAAAGGTTTTCAATACATTTATTATTAAAGTATTCCTAGAACAATATCATAAAACAAGAACATGAGGAGCGGTACGATCACGCCTTCGCCTTGCCACGGTCTCCTGAAGTACCTGAAAAACATCGAACCACAACTGTAAGCCCGGAAGCTTAGTGAGATACCCCCAAAATACTAACCACATATACCACGCATAACATATCATAACCGAACAGAACAGCCATGCACTTCGGGTCTACTGTGTGACTGGTCTGCCGCATCGGGCCTTCAGTCCACCTGGTCCACCCTCCGAGTCTAGCCATATCCATCGAGTCTGCAGTGTGGTTGGTCCGCCCGCACTGGGACTTCAACCCACCTGGTCCACTCTCTGAGTCTACAGTATGACTGGTCCGCCCGCACCGGGCCTTCAGTCGGCCTGGTCCACTCTCCGAGCCTCGGCACGTCTGGTCCGCCCTCGTGGGGCCTACAGCTTATCCGGACCGCTCGCTGGGACTTCGGGATAACCGATCCGCCCTGGGTATGTTGGCCTACAGCACAAAGCAGGACCCGCCTCAACCCAACCCCAGTCCAACAACCATGTACACATAAACATACAATCATATAACAATCAGCATCCAATCAAACCGATCTAGCAGATCACATAACATAACATCATCCTAACCAGGATACCAACCTAACCGGTCACTAGCATAGCATCATCCTATATACTAGGATACCGACCTTAACCAGGTCTCTAACATATACCATCCTAACTACCAGGATGCAAACATAGCAAAGCAATAACATAACAACGATACCCGGATTACAATCCGATAAAGGGTCGGCCTTGGTGCCTTAGACCCTGTTGATATAGTGAGGATAACTCACCTCGCCACAGATGACTGAAAATATAAAATCACGCTGCTCCAACCTCCGACACGAACTCCACCACTGATTAATACCAAAAGACCGAGCTCAATAAGTACCAATATTTACCAAAATACCCCCAGAGGTCAACTGGTCAACTCTTGGTCAAAGTCAACCTTCCAGACCGACTTTACTCGCCGAGTCAACCCGCTGACTCGTCGAGTCCCTGTACTCAGAACTCCCAGACCACGACTCAACTCGCCGAGTCCAACAAACTCTGAGTCCTTTCTCGCTCAGCTCACCGAGTCGTCCCTCGACTCACCGATTCACAGCTCAACCAAAAAAGTTAAGACTCCAAGACCAGAATCGCCGAGTCCAAGAACAGACTCGTCGAGTCCAAGGCAACATTCAACATACTCGCCGAGTTGTCTTTAAACTCGTCGAGTTCCTGTCTATCTTCATCCAACTCGCCGAGTTCATCCATGTGACTCACCGAGTACCTCTAGTTCTTAATCCATACAGTGGCTTTCCAAGCCATACAGGGGCTCCAAACCATAGATTCACTCCCCTACAACCCATCCATCACGTAAAGTGGTAAACTTTACGTGAATCCTAATTGATATAGACTTTATGGCTCCTTGGGTCATTACAAGCCTAGATCTGAGGTAGCAACCTCAGATCTTACACCAAACTCGATATGGACCTCATTTATGCCCCCAAAACCCCACAATTGATATATCTAGATGCACAAAAGCTCAAGAACAGATCTATTACCTCCAATGCAAGCTCCCACTGAAGTAGACCTCGAATCTATACCACTCCCTTGATGTAATCCCTTAGTCTTCAAGCTCCCTTTTCAAGATTTCCTTTCCTAAAGCTCCAAATTCACTATCAATGGAGTTCCACTCGATTTCTAGGGTTTTCAGGCTCTCAAGGGTGGTAAGGAGGCTGAAGAAGGAATGATATGTTCTTTATATAGGGCACAACCCCCGGGATTAGGGTTTTCTCCTTTTAGCATCAACTCGTCGAGTCCCAGCTACTGACTCGGCAAGTTGGTCACTTAACCAGTGACCAAATCCCGCTCCAACTCGGCGTGTCGGAATACCTACTCGTCGAGTCCCCTCCTTAATTTACACTTTAGCCCTTGAACAATACTTCTGAATTTTCGGGATGTTACAACTCTCCCCCACTTAAATTAGGCTTCGTCCTCGAAGCCTACTGCTGCATACACTTCAGAACAAACCCTAGCACTGCAGACTCCGATTTCTCAATCAACTCAGGTTCTTCCAAACACTACCATCAAACCCCTATAAAGACCAACTCTTTCTCACAGAGTCAAGACAACTGCTTCAAGCCGGCCACCGACTTCTTTCTCTGCTAACAACCCTTATTAGCCAATGATCACCCGATGGTACTTCCATCGTTCTAAATCACATAATCACTTGGTGAACCTACTCTAACATCCTCGGGCTGGAAAAACCCGACACGCTGACGATACCTCCAAACATCCCCAGGATGAATTACCGCTACATACATAACCTCCTGATCACAACCATACTGAAAATCCAAGGCTCCATCCTCGCTTCCATTCCGAACTCCTCAGGTTCTATACCACCGGAAATTCTTCCACAACCTCAACAGACACCCAATCCGGATGTGCTTCCATACCACTGGTATTATCACAATGCTTCCACAACCATAATTGAAATACTCTCAATCATCCATTCTCACTACTGCTTCCACTTCCGTGAACCAACACTCCCTCCCGGAGTTACATATCTTTCCCTTTCCTTATCCAAGGAAATCTACTTGCCAACCTTGCCACTTCAGACAAGTGCCACGGTGTACACACCCCACTCTACACTATCCCTTATAGAGTAACCGCTACTCCGTGCATCGCACATGACCTAAATCTGCTCGTAAGGACTCTCGAGTCCATGCACTGCTTTCGACTAACTTGATCAACACTTAGGGCCAGACCATATCAGTCATCATTCCCTGGCGACGTATTTCCTCATTCTCCTCATACCGATCCACTAACACGTACAGAGTCTTCAGCATGGCTGGACCGCCCCTCCAGGCCTTCAACTTATCTGGACCACTCTCAGAACCTTCAACATGTCTGGACCACCCTCTTGGGCCTTCAGCCTGTATGGACCGTCCTCCCAAGCCTTCGATCGGACTGGTACGCCTTTCGGCCTTCAGTCTTCCCGGTCTGCTCAACTATCATACATCATTCCAACTACCCCTTAGGGATTCCGAACTCTTGTTCCGATCCTGGAATCCTTTCCATGGCCTAAACCCAGGCCTAACATCAAACACTATCTACCCTAAATCCATGGTCTGCTCCCTTTCCCTACTAGTCTGCCACTTACTCATACCAACCCATATTCTTGGCTGACTGAAACACCGCTGACTTCCAAACAACTAATCAACCTCAAATACTTGTCAATCCTCCTGAGAATTTTCCAATTCTCCCCACTTAGAGCACTGACTACCAACCATTGGTGACCCAACCGACATCACTTAAACATTCTTACTCAACGAATTCTCTTTTACTTGAAATAAATCAAAACGAGCAACCTCCACAAAATCACTTCTCCGACATCGCACATCTCGAACTCTAAGGGAGTTCGACTCATCGCTGAACACTTCTCAAATCACAATTGCTATACCCAACAACAAGATCAATCAACCAAAATCTGACCATTAATCCCTTGGATGCTAACTGATTTCAACCCCTAACTACCGACCCCCATATAATACCATAAATTATGCGAACAAGACTAGCAGATATAATACTCTATAACAACCATAAGATAACAAGATATCAAGAAGGAAACGTACCCGCAGTTGCATCCGTCTCTGCCCTAACCTCCTCTGCTATAAGCTGAAAAGCACGCCCCTGAGCCCTCGGGGGCTCTGCTCCACCCTGACCTCCACCTTTAATCCTCAAAGTGGCCGGTGCTGGAGCCTGCACCGGTCCTGCAGCAAGCTGTGGACAGTTGACCCTCAAGTATCCAACCTGATAGCAGTGATAGCATATCCTCAAATCCTGAACCGGGGCTGTCTGCCGACAATCCGTCGCATAATGCCCCTCCTTTCCGCACTTGCGACATGCACCACCAGACCTACAAACTCCGGTGTGACCCTTCCTACACTTCCCACAAGTGCGTCTGCTATGATCTCCCAATCTAGAATCAACGGTCTTGGACAGTTTCGGTGCTGGCTGTGACTGCACCGGAGCCTGCCTCTGCTCTCGCAACTGCAACTCAATCTCCAACTCACGCCGCTCGGCGGCCTCCTGCAACTCTAACAAGGTCTCGCACCTCTGCGTAGACACAAACTGCTTGATATCCCACTTGAGCATACTCAAATATCGGGACATCTGAGCCTGCTCCGAAGCAAACTCAGGACAAAATATCGCCCTCTCAGTGAACATCCTTGTGATCTCCGTCACCGACTCTGAATCCTGCTTCAGCTCCAGGAACTCCTAAGCTAATCTCTCCCTCTCAACTCGCGGAACATATCGAGTACTGAACATCCCTCTGAACTGATCCCAAGAAACCACAGCTCGCTGCGCATCAGAATACGATCCCGTGGTCAACCTCCACCAATCCTTCGCCCCGAGCCTCAAAAGGTTCAGAGCACACCTCACCCTCTGATCACCAGGGCATGAACACGTGAAGAAACACCCCTCCACGTCTGACAACCATCTCATAGCAACAATCGGGTCCTGAAGTCCATCGAAGGTAGGGGCTTCGTATTATCGAATTCCCGATACTAGAAACCTCTACCGGCTCCTCCCTCTACCGCTGCTACAGCAGTTGTAGCTGCCGCGTTAGCTATCTCTGTAAGAGCTGCATAACGCACATCAAAATACTCAACCATAGCGGTCTTGATCGACCCAAACAGTTCCGGCAACTCAGCCCGGAACATCGCAGCAACCTCATCATGCAGGATCTCACGAATCCTAGCATCCAACTCGTCTATGCTCATCTGACCAATAACCTCGGGCGGCACTGACCCACCCTGACTGCCCTCTCCTACTCCCGATCCTGATCCGGATCTGCTCCCAGCATACCTCGTAACCACCATACTGAAAATACCGCAAAACATCAAATACCTCCCACTAACCCGGGAACCGACTCTCAACCCAGACCTAGGGGTTGTGACTTCCTTGATACGCTTATGGGTCCTGTTCTTTCAGTAGTACGGGCCCATACTACCTTCCACACCTGCCCATATTTATATCAAGTATCACCACAACACCCTAGTGAAGAACAGGCATAACAAGCACTCAACCCTCACTCCTAGAGGAACACTGAAAATCTCAAACAGAAAGAAACCCTAGGCTAGCAGGCATCATAAATCAAGCAACTCTATCATGCAATTCCTGAAGATCCCTAGCCTAGTACTAGCATGCTATTCTATCATATCTCAAAACAATGATCTTGTATGGTATTTTGGGGTTACTTACTGGCTCCGGCTGATCGTACCTCTGTGTCCTCCTTTACTCATTTTGAAAACCATTTTAAATTCTCTTTCTGAAAACTCTCCTTGATTTGAGACTGGATTCACACGAATGTTCCTCCAATTCACTCAAACCAAGGCTCTGATACCAACTTGTAACGCTTTAAAAATCCAAGCCAATTTAAACTTTTCAAAAACCACCCAGTTTCATTAAGTTATTACAAAAAGGTTTTCAATACATTTATTATCAGAGTATTCCCACAACCATATCATAAAACAAGAACATGAGGAGCGGTACGATCATGCCTTCGCCTTGCCACGGTCTCCTGAAGTACCTGAAAAACATTAAACCACAACTATAAGCCCGAAAGCTAGGGGTGTAAGTGAGCCGAGCTACTCGTGAGCTACTCGGGATCGACTCGTTAAAAACTCGACTCGAGATCGAATTAAACGAGCCTGAGCCGAGCTCGAGCCTAAATATGAGGCTCGTTTATTAAACGAGCTCGAGCCGAGCTTTAGTTAGTGGGCTCGCGAGCCTAAACGAGCCTATATATATATACACACACACATACATTCATACACACACAAACACACACACACACACACACACACACACACACATATATATATATATATATATATATATATATATATATATATATATGTATTTACATGGACGCTCGTTTAGGCTCGATTAGGCTCGCGAGCCCACTAAATTGTTCATGAGCCGAGCCCGAGCTTCATTTTAAGGCTCGAATCGAGCTCGAGCTTCCTTAAAATTAAACGAGCCGAGCTTGAGCTTGGTCAGGCTCGGGCTCGACTCAGATCGTTTACACCCCTACCGAAAGCTTAGTGAGATACCCCCAAAATACCAACCACATATACCACGCATAACATATCATAACCGAACAGAACAGCCATGCACTTCGGGTCTACTGTGTGACTGGTCTGCCGCATCGGGCCTTCAGTCCACTTGGTCCACCCTCCGAGTCTAGCCATATCCATCGAGTCTGCAGTGTGGTTGGTCCGCTCGCACTGGGACTTCAACCCACCTGGTCCACTCTCTGAGTCTACAGTATGACTAGTCCACCCGCACCGAGCCTTCAGTCGGCCTGGTCCACTCTCCGAGCCTCGGCACGTCTGGTCCGCCCTCGTGGGGCGTACAGCCTATCCGGACCGCTCGCTGGGAATTCGGGATAATCGGTCCGCCCTGGGTATGTTGGCCTACAGCAAAAAGTAGGACCCGCCTCAACCCAACCCCAGTCCAACAACCATGTGCACATAAACATACAATCATATAACAATACGTATCCAATCAAACCGATCTAGCAGATCACATAACATAACATCATCCTAACCAGGATACCAACCTAACCGGTCACTAGCATAGCATCATCCTATATACTAGGATACCGACCTTAACCAGGTCTCTAACATATACCATCCTAACTACCAGGATGCAAACATAGCAAAGCAATAACATAACAACGATACCCGGATTACAATCCGATAAAGGGCCGACCTTGGTGCCTTAGACCCTGTTGATATAGTGAGGATAACTCACCTCGCCACTAATGACTGAAAATATAAGATCACGCTGCTCCAACCTCCGATACGAACTCCACCACTGATTAATACCAAAAGACTGAGCTCAATAAGTACCAATATTTACCAAAATACCCCCAGAGGTCAACTGGTCAACTATTGATCAAAGTCAACCTTCCGGACTGACTCTACTCGTCGAGTCAACCCGCTGACTCGTCGAGTCCCTATACTCAGAACTCCCAGATCACGACTCAACTCGCCGAGTCGCCCCAAGACTCGTCGAGTCTAACAAACTCTGAGTCCTTTCTCGCTCAGCTCACCGAGTCGTCCCTCGACTCACCGATTCACAGTTCAACCAAAAAGGTTAAGACTCCAAGACCAGACTCGCCGAGTCCAAGAACAGACTCGTCGAGTCCAAGGCAACATTCAACATACTCGCCGAGTTGTTCTTCCAACTCGTCAAGTTCCTGTCTATCTTCATCCAACTCGCCGAGTTCACCCATGTGACTCGCCGAGTACCTCAAGTTCTTAATCCATACAGTGGCTTTCCAAGCCATGCAGGGGCTCCAAACCATAGATCCACTCCCCTACAACCCATCCATCACGTAAAGTGGCAAACTTTACGTGAATCCTAAGAGATCTAAGCATAATACACTCTTGGGCTAAATTTTGGGACAAAAGAACTTCACCTACATCTCTTGAACATAGACTTTATGGCTCCTTGGGTCATTACAAGCCTAGATCTGAGGTAGCAACCTCAGATCTTACACCAAACTCGAGATGGACCTCATTTATGCCCCCAAAACCCCACAATTGATATATCTAGATGCACAAAAGCTCAAGAACAGATCTATTACATCCAATGCAAGCTCCCACTGAAGTAGACCTCGAATCTATACCACTCCCTTGCTGCAATCCCTTAGTCTTCAAGTTCCCTTTTCAAGATTTCCTTTCCCAAAGCTCCAAATTCACTATCAATGGAGTTCCACTCGATTTCTAGGGTTTTCAGGCTCTCAAGGGTGGTAAGGAGGCTGAAGAAGGGATGATATGTTCTTTATATAGGGCACAACCCTTGGGATTAGGGTTTTCTCCTTTCAGCATCAACTCGTCGAGTCCCAGCTACTGACTCGGCGAGTTGGTTACTTAACCAGCAACCAAATCCCGCTCCGACTCGACGAGTCGGAATACCTACTCGTCGAGTCCCCTCCTTAATTTACACTTTAGCCCTTGAACAATACTTCTTATTTTTCGGGATGTTACAAATACCATCTTCTATTTTATACTTGGAAGTTGGTGTTTTTCATAAGTGATTATAGGGCAAAATGGTGGTTAATAGTAGGGATGAGTAGTTTGTCCCAAATTCCGATCTCGTACCGGTACCGGTACCGAACCGTACCGAATGTAAAAATGTGAGACGATACTCGGTACTCCAAATACATGAAATTCAGGAATCAGTACCGCTGGTACCGGTACCATTCCCGATACCGGTACCGATGATGTTAATTCGGTTCGATACTCAGGATTGACTTTTGACCAAATTTGGTTTTCGGAAAATCAGGAACGATACGGGTCGGTACCGATTCCGTCTCACGCTCATCCCTAGTTAATAGTAGTAAGTAAGAGAAAAACTATGGTTAGGGGATCTGCCTCTTGGAACCCTATACATAGAGGCGTTGTCATTGGACTCTCGTATTCCCGAATCTATATTTATCATTTTGAGTGTGTATCATGCACATTCAGTCTCAAATAATAAACCGAACTCAGTCTGTCTCTTTAGTAATAATAACTACACTAAAATATGTTAATAACATTAAAATCACCGACATAAAAATTAAATGATCAATTAACTATAAATATTACAAATATTATATATGTTCGTTGCAAACCTATTTTGTAATACAAAGATATGAATTTTATTTAAGTTTATGGTAAATCTTGAAACACGTTTAATTACACTTTTTAGAATTACATTATCACAAACAAGAAAAAAATAATAATAAAAAAAAAAAAAAAAAAAAGAGAAGAAGTAAGTTCCTTATCATAGTTTGATTCAATGATTACGTTGATATTTTAAAGTGGCACATTAGTGTTATTGGACACTCAAATCTAAAGTTTAGGTCTCGTTCCATAATCATCATTGGGAAGGACCCATACGGTTTAACAGTATCAATAATAAAAATTATATTGCCTTCTAATATTTGTTTTAATAAATTTATTTATTTATTTAAATGATAATATTTGTAATATTTAATGTTTATTTAATGAAATTTTAGTATATTAATATAAACATATTGTAAACTAAAATAAATCGATTAATGCAAGATAATTTTGCATTAGTTTTCAATAGTGTTTCTTATAAAATAATTATTATTATATTATTACATATAATAAAGTTGTACATGTCAATAATGAGATCTTGATTTTGTGAAATATTTACTCTTACATCCTTTTGATAATGAATAGTGAATACCCTTTCGCTAAATAGATGTTTTTTTTCATCCACCTTTTTTTTAAATATTTTTTTTATGATTGTTCACTTTATTCACTTAATAGAAAAGGTATTTTGAGTATCTATTTAAGGATCATTTTTATTATTATTTAGAGTTAAAGAGAATAATACTCTTTTGGAAAGTAATTGCTTATTATAGGGTCATATTATTATCAAGACAAAGATTCTCATCATTATTGTTGAAACTTCTATTAATAATTATATAATCTAAAACAATTAAAAACAATAAAAAGTTATTTCTATATGATAATTTTGTCAAAAAAATTGCATATATTTTGAAAGTTACGAAATTCTTATCGTTGGGAAGAATACAACAGAGTTATAAGGTGAAAATATATGTTTGTCAAGAAACTAGTTACATGGTCGAAATGCATTTTAATATATGTATTATTAGACTATATCCAACCATATTTTACAGCACTGAAATGATATAATAATCTTTTCAAATTAACTGTATACCCAGATTTGTGTTTTAAACTTTTAGTGCAAAAAAAAAAAAAAAACTAATTTATTACAATGGATTTTTTTTCTTAAGAAACCACTTTAACAAGAACTACTAAATTAATGTATGGTATGAGTTAGATAAGTTCTTAATTTCTTATCCATATTGTAGTATATTTCTCTAAAAAAAATTACAAAAAGATAAAGAATTTAGATTTTATTTTTATTTATCCGTTTAAAAAGGGTGACTAAAAAGCCCTACCCTCGGAGGCGGAGCGGCCGCTTTTGATTATATTTAATCACCCTCATCATTTTCTTAATCAACTTCTTGTACCCAAATCATCACCTTCTTACAATACTAGATTCCCTATAGAACTTGATGGATTCGATAATTTTGATCTTTTTATCAGCTGGATAAGGTGCTTTTATATTTAATTGATTACATTAGTACAAAAAAAAAACTGTCAAATGGCTTGTAGGAGTTGATGTTGGTCCAAAGTGTTCACAACATCTAAAATTGTGTTATGGAAATTTATATTATTATCTTAATAGTATACTGGAACAATAATTTTTAAAATATACTAATCGTCTATGAATTTTAAAACAGAAGTAAAATTATAATCGAATTGAGCAACGTGAATTAATTTCATATCCTTTTTTATTAGTGACGGAGCTTGAAGTTTTGATTTAGGGGCCGAAAATAGAATACGTATAAAAATTGAAGAACACGAGGGCCAAAGTCAAATTTTATAATTTTGGGCATAACATATAATCTTTTATATACTTATGGACTAATTATTAAAAAAATAATAATAAAAAAAATGAGGGGGCCACAGCCCCCCGGCCCTATATAAGCTTCGTCAATGTTTATTATGGAAGTCTGGCAATTAAGGCACGAAATTACACACAAGAGATTGAAAGTTCAAACTCCGATACACCCATAATATTGTTAGTGTTCTTAGAGATTTAATTCGGGTCGAAACCGACCTTGACCGTACCGTACCTGAATAACTCGAAACTCGAATTGGAAGAAAAGTTGGAACCGAAATCCGGACCGATCATACTAATGTGGGACCAGTTTGGTTCGAGTAATACGAGTTTTAGTTCGGTTATTAACTCGAAAGGACCGAAAAAATACGTACACTATGCTTTTGAACTTAAATGATCCGAATAACCCAAAGAAACCGAAAAACCCATATAATTACTCTCTTGAACCGAAATGACCTGAATAACCAAATTAAACCAAAAAACTCAATCATAAACTATAAGGAAATACTATATCTAGTTCAAGAAAAAAAATATTATATTGTTTGTTTAAAACATGAACGATTTCAAAAATGTCGAACATCATTTATTAAACATTGATAATTCATATTCCAAAAATTCATAATTTATATTTAAACATTAAACAGTAAATAGTAAACATCTAAATTAAAATATAAATCTTAAGTTTTTTCCAAAATAACAATGACCAAATATAAATTAACTCTTTTACGGCATCATCATCTTTCAAAACTTCATCAATGTTGTCTACAATTTGTTTTTTGATTTCCTTATCTAATCTTGGGTGCAAATCAAAGTCTCTACCACTTTTACGAACAAATTTCTTCTATATGGATCTAATATATGTTCGCTTGTACTAAAAGCCGTCTCGGACGTCATGGTAGAAATTTGTAGTCCAAAAATATCTATCAACACAAACAAACAAAGTGTTAAAATATAATTATAAAAAAAGTATAAAATAAATAAGGTTATAATTTCCATCATACGAGATAGAATAGGGTCAAGAGATGCATTTTTTTTCCACCAGAGTAGAAGATCAAAATCGTTATTGTATTTAGGCGACCACTCGTTTAGGTATCATGTTCACTCTATTTCAATTGATGTTGATGGGTAATCCGTTTGTACCTCTCATGAATTCATTCACGTCATCAAGCATAACTACATCTTCATGAGCACATATTTGACTTTGAGAAGACTCGGTATTGTCGAACTTTGCTTTGTAGAAAATAAAAAAAATTCTCAAATCTTTTTTCAATATCCTGTATTAAGGCTTTAGCCTTCAAAGTGACTTCCGAGTTGAAGATGAGAGTTTTTTCGGTATTCTTCAACTTAATCCACTTCTCAAAGGCTTGTTAAAGAAAAATAAACTTCAACTGTGGATCTAATACGACCGCAAAGTACAAAATTTCGTTTAATTTTTCAAGGTCACCCCAATACTTATCGTATTTCTCAATGATATCCTTCCCGGTCAAACAAAATTGGGGACTTGCCACCCTATTTGTTACGTGTTTGTACACATCGCATATTTTTGTAAAAAAACGATGTGTCATTGGTTTTGTTGACGTCGATATTATGTCGGTTTTCACCTTGAATTTCTCGAGAAATCCAACCATAACTCTACAAATTTTGAAATCTTCTTCTATGGGGGACACAACATCTCGAACATATGTAGGATCTATTACAATAAAGTAATGTTAGTTCAAAAAAACACAACTTCAATACCTCCTATTTAGGAGAATGTATCTCATCAAATATACAACCAAAAAAAACATATAAATAGTGTAAAAAGTAGGTTAAATTATGAACTGCATGCTAAGAAAAATTAGGCAAATCGTACAAATAATGAAAAAGCTATGATAGTTCAAAGTTGGCATAATCAGAAAGCACAACTTCAACATCCCCTGTTTAGAGGTTTGTATCTTATTGAATATAAAACAAAAAATAGCATATGAATAGTGTAAACAGTAGGCTAAAGTGTGAACTACATGCTGGAAAAAAAATCAGACAAATCGGACAAATAACGAATACGGTATGTCAGTTCAAAGTATGCATAATATATATATATATATATATATATATATATATATATATATATATATATATATATATATATATATATATATATATATAACAATAGAATGGAATATATAATTACCTTTAGCTTCAAAACATTTCAAAAACCTTTTCTAACTCTACCACAATCTTAAATAACTTGTATGTAGAGTTCCATCGAGTTGAGCTATCATTACACAAAAACTTCTTGGATTCAACATTTAGTTCTTTCATGCATTATTTGAACCTTTGTATCCGTTAAGTGGAGTTCCTAATATACCTAACGACCTTTTGCATGCACTTAATGATTGAGATTAGTGCTCAGAGCCATAACAAAGTCTATTGGTATTTATCTCTAGGGTTTCAAAGCATATCCTTATAAATAGAGGGCTCTAAATCCGGTTTTGACACTTTAGAAATATACATCTAAGCTACCAAAGTTCGGAATCCTCAAAACCCTAAAGAATCTTGAACCGTCGTTCTCACGTCATGACAGTCTGATCCTCACGTCGTGGTCGATGAACAGAATCAAGATTTCGATTTTGTTTGAGCCTGAAGTTCGAGGATTACTTGGATTTGCTTCTTGTTTGCATATTGGGTACGATCACAAAAGAGGAACTCTTTTTTGGGTTCTCTAGTTCAATCTATTGGCTCGACAAAAGAAGAAACTAACTAAGAAATAAAATATATGTTTTCTATAAGTTATACTAACTTGCATAGATTGGTGAGTTTAGATCCTTTAGATTTCAAGTTTAGATCATATTTGTTTATCGTTTCTACTGCTATTTGTTTGATCTAATGATGCTCAAAACTTATCAATGGTATTAGAGCGTGGTCAACTTAAGTTTATTGCACTTAGAATTTGTTCTTTGAGTAAGTTAGCATTTGTATGTGTAGCGTTTTTGTTTTAAATCGTTCGAGAAGTCTATAAATTTGCCTTGATTAAAATAGAATTTGTACATCGATGTTTTAGTCAACCAGCCTCTTCGCCAAAACATGGTTGATCTTCCACCACGTTGTGGTATCTACATGGATCACGACTGTCTTCGTCGCCATGTCGTGGTCACCTCTTGGCCACGTCGTTGTTTGCAGTTGAGAACTTAAAATAATAATTTTAATTAAATCGTACGTTTCCTATGTGCCACAATGTGACACACCTTTTTCCCACATCGTGTAACATGGATTTCTAGATTCTTCTAAAATCATTTTTATCTTTGGTTGATCATCCTTTTCAATTTAATCACATACAAACTAGCCTTTATACTAAAAGATAAAGTTACATTTGATTTGATTATAAGATTAATTAAAGGACAAAATATTAGAACTTTTATAATTTAATTGTTGACTTCGAATTAAAAGATACATAAACCTCATTTATGTTATATATATATATATATATATATATATATATATATATATATATATATATATATATATATATATATATATTGTAAAATAGTATTTATATGTATAACATTAAAATAAACATTGCGTTCTCATAGGTTTTTTTATCCTGATGTGCGTTTTTCAGTCTTATCACGATGAGGCTCATCCACTTTATTATTATAAGGGAGGTTTAAGGTAGGTCTTTTTGATTCCTAATAAGGCCGGCTTTTAAGAGACATTCATTGCTCGCCACCCTCACCGCCTTCTTGACGTTTGAAGTGAAGTTACCGAAAGGGTTTGATAGGAAAATTGTGTAAAAGTTAAAAGTATTAACTATATAAGTAATAAAACAAAATCCTATTTTATATATATATATATATATATATATATATATATATATATATATCTTGCTATTCTAATTAAAGAATAAGTTTATTCTTCTTGCGTCATGTGTCACTCTTTAGGTCAACTAATTAATATCATGCTACTTGTCAATCTATTGATTCTCCATTTCAAATTTTAAATTTTAAAATTTTCCACTCTAATTAAATTAAATTAATAACATTATAATAAAAATTAAAATAACATTAATACAGATTATAAGATCACGTGTTTATTTAAATAAACGATTATAGTTTTATATGACTAAAAAATTATCTCTAAATTAACAATTTATTTAAAATAATTGATTAATATTTTTGATTTTTTACTATGAAAATTTAAATAATTTTAGAAGCGTGATTTCCACGGGTTTATCGGCTCATCAAAAGAAGAACATAGTCAAAGAATGATATATGGTGATCGCGATTCTCAAACGTTACTTGAGTCGAACCTTATTGTAACTCCGCATGGTCGATTCACCATTTGGATTTATGATCCTCGGTTATTCTAGTCATGAATGATAAATGAGAATTAGAAGAGATTAAACATGCTATTGACAGAAGTCAATAAATCCCATATAGATTGAGATCGACAATAGTTTGTACACCTAAATAACTTTATTTCGTAATTTTCGGCTAACTCACTTTATTTTGTGAAGTCAAATATGAGTCCTAGCCTTTTGGTTAATATTTGTTATCGGGTAATTATAATAAAAGGATTCTTGATCAAACTAATTGTGTTTCTTTTCTTAATAGATAACCAACAGCTAAGGTGCTTCCCTTCCTCCTCCTCCTGAACCAACCACTTCATCAAATTTCTCTCTACTCCAACTCCTCTCGTGAGATAAGCTTACTGGTCCAAACTACCTAGATAAGATTCATAACCTAAGGATCACTTTGAGGTACGAAAAGAAGGAGTATGTCTTGGATGAATATCTTGAAGAGGATCTTCCTGGCGATGCTACTGAAGAAGAAGAAGCCAAACATGAGAAGCATCGCTATCACTCGATTGAAATCTCATGTGTAATGTTGGTAACCATGACTTCTGAACTCCAAAAGAGTTGTAAGAACCTTGGGGCATACGACATAAATGGGCAACTCAAATACATGTTTCAATAGCAAGCATGAACAAAGAGATTCAAGGTGATGCAATCTAGTCTAAGTTGCAAGCAACATTAGAATGGTTATGTAAGTGCCCATGTGTTAAAATTGAAAGGGTGCTTTGATAGACTCGAACATCTTTGCTTCCCATTTACTCAAGAATTGGCTATTGATTTCATTCTTAACTCTTTAACTAGTGCAAACAAGCAATTCACTATGAGCTACTATATGAATGGTTTGGAGAAGAGTATCATGGAGTTACATGGGATGCTCAAGACAGTTGAAGAAAGCATTGTTCCACCAAGGAACACAAGTTCAACCACTCATGTATTGGCTATTAGGTAAGGTGGTGTCAATAGAAATAGGTCCTATCATCCCAATTTTAAGGGAAAATGGAAAGGAAAGGTGGGTGCTCCCAATTCCAACCCTAAAAAGGACGTTTCTGACATACCACTAGTGAATGAACCTGAGGAAGCCCTTTTCTACTTCTGCCAATAGAATGGTCATTGGAAACGTAAATTCCCTAAGTATCTGGAGGATCTTAAGAAGAACAACTCCAAGGGTGTTGTTGTTTCATGTATGTTTACAATTGAATTACATTCGGCTTCTACTTCTAATGATTGGATGCTTAACACGGGATGTGGAACCCACATTTGTTCTGATGTGTAGGAATGAAGTCGAAGTAGGAAACTAAGAGATAGAGAGCTTGACTTGATCATGGGGAACAAGAGTAGAGTGGCTATTACCAAGCTTGGATATTAAAAGCTTTCATTACCTTCTAGTTTTTCAGTTGTTTTAAAAGATTGTTGTTATTCACCTTATATGGCAAGAAACATTATTTCATCCTATGCATTGTGGATGGATGATTTTACTTTTACTTTTGCATTTGCTAATAATGATGCCTATATTTTGGTTTACAAAAATAATGCTATTTATTTTAAAACAAGTCCTTGCAATGACATATATGAATCTATTATTGGTATAAGTAGAAACAATAACTTAATCTTAAATATTAATTAAACTTCTTTGGATAAATCATGTCTATGACATTGTCGCCTTGGCCATATATGATGGGTATTATGCCAAACATATAATTCTTATGTGTGCATGCAACCCTAATACTTGATTTACGTTTTCTCTAATTGAATATACAACTTTGAACGACAAAATAGAAAAACTAGAACACTAGCATATTTTCATAAAGATACAAATAAGGTTAGAAGAATCATACCTAGATTGTTATATAGTAATAAAAATGAAAATCCTTGTGTTGTTGAAGCCTTAAGAGCAAGTGTCACAAATCTCACACCTCTGATGGATCACACCCAACACTAGTAATGAAAGATGATTGAGAAGGAAGCGAGAGGCTCTAAAATTCAGTTATCCCTTCAAAAGAAAGAGAGTGGCCGAAAATCTTAGGGTTTAGTCTATATATATATATAGTGCAGTCAGGAAACCCTAAATAAGCTCTAATCCAAGATTATCTTAAACAAGGTAATCATCCACTTTCCTGTTTATCCACAAGGGATCATTCTAGAATCCCTTAGGCATGAAGAACCCGTCCATGTCTAATGAAGGGTTCTAGATTGCCTCTTGCTCAAATATTAAACAATTGCACTTCTACCCCTTCACTTTTAATTAATTCCTTTAATCCCAAAATTAATTCCAATTAATTTCTGATTAAATATTAATTAAATATTACTATTTCAAATTAATATATTATTCTCATAATATATTAACAAATTATTTTTTCAATTTATTAATCAAATAATAAATCAACCTCTCTCTACAAAATCTTCATGTCTAGTTGCTAGTCTTGAGAGCAACCCAAAAGAACTGTGCTACTATCAATTTAAGTGTATATCAATTATAGTTATGGGCTTAGACAACTAATTCAACGGTCTCCCACTTGGATAAGTCTAATAACTATAGTTTCCGGTGTAACTTCTAAAACTGATTAGCAAGTTGTAGCTCTCAAAAGTCACTGTCGAACTCTGACCTAGTCAGTTACGTGTCCTAAGTTAAGTGATCAAATATTCCTCCATTATACAAGATATCGTACAGACATGAGATATGAATTATAATCAATATCATTGTCCAAGTTTTGTTTCCCGATATCTGATTTATGATGATTGAAATCAGACTACCAATTAAACACATCAATTCAGTCCAGGCTTAGCCAAGCACTTTAGATGTCATCATCAAATCATCGAGGGACCCAAAGATATCGATTTTTCCCGTCAGGGCAAAAGGAACGAATAAACTTTGACATATATGCCTGCACTATTTACTCATCAAATCATGCATATAAGACGTTTTATAACATCAAGTTACTGATGCGTTTACACATTATCGATGCACAACCGACTTGTAAACAACAACTCATATATCTCCGTTTCAAGAATATAAGATATCATCGTCTCATAATTACTCGTGATAAAATCCATGAAGTAATTCTTTGAGCATGGGTTTATCCAGTACTCAAAATCCCCATTTTCTAAGTACTTATGAACATTACAACAAAAGTATTACTATGTCTAATCTCCATAGACAATCTACAATCCAATTCATGACAATCTTAATTCGCTACTTACTTCCAAAAGTACGATCGACTGTGGATGTTTGAATAATCAAAGTATTCAGGAAGTAAAACAGGCAAAGTGAAACACAATAATAACCTAATTAAATATGGTCTCAAAACTATTCAATATAAATAAAACTCATATTACTTAATCACCGTATTAATTTAGACTTTATTCATTGTATAATGTTTCAAGTAATCAATTAAATACTTGAATTAAACATCAATCATGCAATGTTATGAACATGCATGCTATGTCTCTCTATGGTCCTTCCTTTACGAACAAATCGAATGGACAATATTCCAATGATGATCAATTCATAATTCCAAATTCTTGTCACTACGTAAAATGTGTTAGAATCCCAACCTTTCATGCATTCTCCTTATGAGATTTCGAAGCTTCAAAGTCACAAAGACTTAGCCAACGATATTATAGAATGTTCCATTGGTACTTTATTACTAAAAGCAATTCCATGGTATGAAGTCTCAAATTCAAGATACACTCCTTGAACACCTTCCTAGCATTAAAGTTTCCAACTCACGTGTAGATTTTAATAATCAACTCTTACTATGGAAATATTTATGTATTCCCATATGACAATCAATTCGGATCAAGAACCATCTCAATCTAAAACATGTCAATATGGTCCTTCCAACGGATACTATATTTCTAACTGTCTACAAGAAACCAATCCTTTGGTATAACCTCAGAATGTTCTTGACAGTCATTTAACTCTAGTCACACAAACTGCTAGTCCTTTACCCTCTCAATGCCCAATGCATTTGGAAAAATCAGAACACGTGAATATTATAGCATATGTAATCAATCCTATATACAAAGCATATGGGAATCGATTCATAATGTCTTACATAAAGATCTGATATCTGATCAGTCTCTTGCTATGATATTTTCCGTATATCGAGTTTCCTATGTTGAATCATTTCAACATGATATTCATATATCCATGACTAAGTTCTATTAAACTATACAATCTAAACTTTTCGATTCGAAACGAAGTATGATTTCCCTCTTCCTTAAACCTTTTTATAGCGAAACAATTTTCAAACTTTGTAACTTGCAAATTTGCAAACTTTGTTTCCTACAAATAGTATTGTCAACTTGCAACACTTAGCATAACAATTATGCTCACACTAGCATAACACTTATGCTCTCACTCGCATAAAAATTATGCTCCCACTAGCTTTGACATGTATCTAGAAATCAACTGAACTTCTAGAAATCAATACTCTTGACTTTCTTACTAAAGTGCAGATTTCTGATACGTGATGTTTCGATAAGTCTTCAACTAGACTTCTCAAGCTTTTACACCTTTCATTACATGGTATATGTGTGAGTGTGTGTTTAAACCCTTTTAGAACATATGTCCTGAAAGTTCAAACAATTCCTTGTCATTTCTCGCAATTCGAACTATGAAAAGGGATACCGTAATCATATTGCAAATTTGAGAATGCAATTATCACAACTACTAACCATTATGATATTTATCAGATCTTTAAAAACCTACTAGCAAAAGTGTTTCCTCATAACTATTCTCATGAATTAGAGCGAAACCTTTTGCCACCTAGATTTTATTATGTATGCGTTCCCATCCATGTGAATTTATTATCATTTTTCAACCTACAATCATAAGACAAGGTTTATGGCAAACCAAATTCAAATTTAGCTCTCATGGAATGAACTTTTCTTATTCTTAATTTCTTACCATCTGGTAGCACAAGGGCCTACCAGTGCTTCCATGTTGTTAAGCATTTCACCCATATTAACCAATGCACTTTCACTGATCATGGTGCTCTGCCTTTTGTAGTCAAATGAGAACCATAGAACTCATAAGCACTGCTAACCCAATTGGAAGGTGCACAGAAACAAGAATGTATCAACATAACATGATGGGTTATCAACCTCAGGTCGTGTGCTAATAACTAAAAGGTTTATTCTTGATTGACTCCTGAAACTCTTGAAGATCATTAAGACTCCTACTGACTTCTTGACATATAAGTTTCTATCTCAAGGAACATTCCTTGACGAGCAAAACAAATATTCAAAAGTTAGTGTGGTTTCTCGACAAGAAACACTTTCTGGAATTTGCATTAGTTCATCCTTGTTTTAACAAAAACATCACAACTTCCAATTCCAAATGTGCTAGAGTAAGAAAACATTATTACTCCACATTTCATGAGGTGTTATAAACCTACTTAGTATGAAATAAGTTTCAAGAGACGATGTGTAGTAACTAGAGCATGGCTCTAAAACTTGATTGCAAAACGAAGTGTTACTCATCTTTTGATTTCAACCATTTCAACAATATCCGATTCCTTTTCGTAGTCAAACAATTTACAAACGGTAATATTTTGGACTGTTTAAAAACGGTCAAAAAAATTTATTTTTTTCAACTTTAACTCTAATTTTTACACCTATATATATACATCTAAATTTATTTTTTTACCTACAATCCAAATTATTTCTCTCGTCTTATTTCAAATCATCAAACAGTTTTTTTATTTCATCACTACGGATCAAACCCCCAACACTCCTCCTCCAAAGACAAATACATCTCCGCCTCTCGGTTTTGCTCAATACGAGTTGTACACGAACATCCTCAACACTCAAGGAAACTTTTTCAATCCCACCTCACCCCCTACCACAATTCCCTATAACCCTTCCACAAAACATTTTCAACACATTTGGTACAATGCAACAAAATACCACACAACCACCACCCACGCAAGAATAGTTTATCGGTTTTATATTTTTAAATTTATTATGTTTTCGGTCAATGTTTTTTTTTCTGTTGTAATGTGGTTTTTATTTTTTAAAATGTTTGTATAATTGAGTATTTAATTTAATTATGTTTTATTTAATTTATATGTTTTTTTTAAAAAAATTATGATAAATTAAAAAAATAACACAAATTAGAAAAATATAAATTAAAAACATCAAAAAAAATTTAAAAATAGAAAATGGTATGTGTTATCAGTTTATCACATGTTATTTGGTAATGTCGATCTCCAACTTGGGTGTTATAACACCAAACGTATGAGTATGATGATGAGGTGAATACTTTGGATGTGATAATATATAATAACATAATGCCTATACCCAACATCCTAAAGTGGGATAACTAATATCATCGTAAGACTTAGGTTAAAAGATAAAGAATCAAGGCAAAACTTCGATTGTAATACAATTCATGGCAAGGTAAGTTTCCTTTTTTTGACTCAAAACAAATAGAACAAATTAATAATAAAAAGTCAAAGAAAAATTACTAGGAATTTTTCTTTATATATTTTTTAATTGACATTTGCTTTTATATATTTTTACAATTATATAAAGGGTTAACTAATATCTTTATTTATAACTACTTTTTATTTAACAACTAATTTTTCAGCTATCACCTAATATGTCACACATAACACATAGCCTAAATACTTTTATAACAAACTAAGAGGATATCCCGCGCTTCACGAGGAGACAGAAGTAATCGTATATATAATCAAAATGCAAGAATGGCAACGTACTTTAATCACTTTTACTAAAAAATAGTTAAAATATAGTTTAGTTTTACAAACAATTTTCAAGTATACAATGAAGGGGTGAATTTTGATTTGACTAAGTCTGATCAGATGCAATTTACCTTTCTCATAGGTAGTTGTCTCATTTTCAATGTATGCCTTTGAACACTGAAAATCATGAAAGTTAGATCTGTCAAACACACAAAGCATTAAAAATATTGCTACCACTTGACCCCATTTTTGATGGTTTTTTCAAATGAATATGGTTCTAAGATAATTGGGTGAATTTTTGAAGTACAATAATAGGTTTTCCAAAGTTTAATTTTGTAATACAAGTTAAAGTAGCAGCCTGAAACCAGTCAACCAAAATAAACATAATGGAATATCAAGAAACCAATGCATACATACATACATAAACTTAGAATCTGATGTAAGGTACAACTTATATCAAACATGCATGTGTCAATGTAATAACATCAACAATAAGAAAAGGCACATTCACTAAGGGAGCTAACGTCTTTGCAAGTAATGTCTTCCCCATCCTTTTAGTCAAATTGATGATATGAAAATCAAAACATTTTTTTTTAATATAATAAACAAAAAAAGAATAAAAAAATAAGTGAAAACCTGAGCCAGTTGGACCTATTAACGGAACATTGCTCTTATCCAATCCAATATGATCAACATCTTCGTTTTTAGTTTTTTGATTTGTATGCATAGAGGCATGATAAATTCTCTTGTAATGATTATAAAGAGCAACTGAAATCACATGTAAGATTGTCTATATTGCATAAACGTTACAAATTGAAGCTACATAACGATAAAGAAATCAAAAAGATAAATCGTTTCTTTTTTATACAGCTCTACTGCAAACATTGGAAATTAATGCTCCATAATAATTAGTAAAACACACACCTTTTTCACATGTTCTTGCCCAATTACAAACTCATTAAGGCCTCCGCCTATCTCCTTTGGTGTGGGAAATTCTATCTGAAACTTTGATCCACCCGACCACCCCTTGAGATGCTAAATGGATTTGTACTGATTTTTTTCCAGAATATATCTAAGGACAAATTAGTCATTTACAATTATGAAACTTATAAAAATAAACATTAAGTTTTTAGTCAAGTAATAAACGTAAAGGTAAATAACATAAACATATCCTATAATCTTAAATCATCCTTTAAGGTGTGATAGTAAGAAATGAATTTGTAACGCTCGTGTTCATAGGCTAGGAATTAATATTGACATAATGGTCTAAGTTAACCTTTGTAACTCATTTAGAAGAAATGAAAAGGAATTATGTGAATTTTATGTGAATTATGTGTTTTATGCTTAATTATTAGGGTTTAATTAATTAAGAATAAACATAAGCGTCAAAATTAAATTGTGAGATAAGCCCGATATCTTTACATAAAGTTGTAGTGGTCGAAACAAGGATTTCGGGGATATAAATAATGCCGAAATCCGAGTTATAACAAAGAAGTTATGACCTGTCGAAGTTTTGCGACAAAACCGGCACTATGCTGAATGTCGTAAAAAGTGAGTTTTCGATAAACTACTTTTTAGCCTTAGTAATCTAAACGAAAGTCATAGTATTCGTTAAACCGAGAAGTTCGATAAAAAGAACGCCCAAATCTGACTTCGTATGAGGAAGTTATGATTTTTCGAAGTTTCAGCTTAGCAGTAGACAACTAAAAACTCGAATTTTAGATCGAACGATTTTTAGCCGACATAACCTAAATGAGAATTGAAGGTCTCGTCATTAGGAGCACAACGGCAAAAAGTCTGACGAAAACGGACGTCGGATGAAGAAGTTATGAATTTTTAACGGATTTCCTGTCCCGGTCTGTTAAAAATAATAATATAAAATTTAAAGTCAAGATTAGCCGACGAAGTCTAAACGGAAGTTGTAGAGCGTATTTTTAGCTACGCGTGCATATAAAGAACGTCAAAAACGGAGCTCGTATGCGAAAGTTATGAATTTTAGAAGATTTTTGCACAAAATTCGAGAAATTTCGCATAGATAAGCTTCACCCGGAAGTGCCACGTCACCCTCGCCTCGCATGTGGCACATATCCGAATTCTACTGAGTCACCGAAGCCACCTGGCGAGACGTGTCGCCTGCCCTCGCATCCGAAGTCCGGTCCACTAGAGGTCCGACGCGTGTTCCACTCCTCGTGTCCGAGCCTCGCAGAAGGAGCCACGTTTGAAGCCTCAGACTAGACCGCAGTCCAATCGGAAGGCGACAACGAGCCCCTCGCAGGTGCGAGCCATGTGCGAGCCATGCACAGCCCTCATGCGAGCCTTCCCTGCGAACCCTCGGATCTGCGAAGCGTGGCACCTTCTCAGTCGTCCGATCAGAAGCCCTTCCCTATAAATAGAAGGCTGCGAGCCTTCTCGGATATTTTTAAGAAATTGCCATATTTAACCCCTAAACCCATATTTTCTTCATCTTAACATCCCGCAAAGCCCCGGTATCGATTGTAAAGCCCGGAATACTCCACGAAGTGCCCGAGAAGCCCGGAAAAATTATCTTTTCGGTTTCGAAGCCCGACTTTTACAAAGCCCGATTTCTTAATAAAACTCTCGGTTTTATTAGAAACGATCGTTTTCGGAAACGAATTGTTGCCCGATTATCACCAAATCAAGTGATTGTATAGTCACTTTCATTTTACACATAGATATGAAGTATTTACCTTATAATACGTGCTATGTTTAAATATATTAATTGTTTATTTGAGGTGACTGTTGAGTTGACGTTTTATACAAGTTTTAAACTGTATAAGTATTTTTATCTACAAATATGTTGGGTAGAACATGGGTAGATAGTGATGTGTGATAAAATAAAATTGAGGAGAGGCCTCGATGAGTTTTGAGATCCAGTCATCTAGCGGAGTTTGGATGGCGACCATGGACTTTCTAGACAGTCCAGTGGGAAACATTAGCAGGTCCGCAACCTGTAGGTGTTAATGAACTGAGAGTGTTCATTCGCTGTACTCCATCCCCCTCATGGTTGCCTTTAGGACATGTATGGTTGAGGAAACCACTTAGCAGTAGTGTCCATCCCGATGATATTCTTTAGGCTAGGTCCCTTGTGAAAAGTGTTTAGGGACATAAAGTAAGGATAACGGGAACGGGTAATCAGGGTTATTGTTGATTGATGAACTTAGTAAGTTTATTATTATTGTGGGTTGAAAACCCTATATGCTCACCAGGCTCCCAAGCCTGACCCACTCAGTTTTTATGTTACAGGTAGTGGACCCCGAGCATAGTCGGAGGACGACGAGAGATTTTTGGATTATAGGCCAGTAGTTGTAAATAATTGTTGAAAGGCTTATAATGTCTTGTTTATGCTTTTGATCTGTATCGGAACATGACATCCCGAGGTTTTGATATATATGGAAAATATATACCTTCTTAATGAAGGATTTTGATAATCTTTTATCATATGTTGTTTGGGGACCAATTCCGCAACATCTCTTAAAAATATTTCTCTGATTTTATTTTAAAAAACATAAATTAAATCGGTCTTTTCTGGCCGAGAAATTAGGGGATGTCACAAAATCCAAAGTAGGTTACTATTTCTTGGTGCGTACCCATTATGTATTGCGATTAAATTGTTTTGGCCATGTTTGAAGGTCCTCGTTTACCTCTAATGGTAACACGTATCCTTTGCATGTTCTAAACTCCCACACGCCAAGTGTCTTTCCCTAAATGTCAAATAAAGCTTAGTACAATCAAAATTCAAAAGAATCATACTCTATGTATACATGCTACCATCTACAAATCACTCTATATCAAAATTTTAAGAAGAGAAAGAAGTGAAGAGAGATTGAGGGGTGCGAACGCTAGGTTTTGGTCAGCGGCTTTCCTCAGCCTCAGAGCCGACAAAAACCCCCCATGATGTGGTAAAGGGAGGATATTAGGGAAGCAGTGAGTGGAGATTCCCCTGCAGAGAGACGTGATGAAGGAAGGAATTTTGCGAACAAGCAATTGCACACTCCTGAGGGTACCTTTAGGAGTACCATGTCATTATAATTTGGTGAAAACAACATCAATACTTCTACTATCTTCCCCTTATCGCTATTTGCATCATCAGGAAGCTGCATAAGCAAATTTTCACTGATTTTTCATAAAAGAAATACATATGAAACATTAAAAAAAATAAATCCTTGAAAATATTCATGTAGACCGCACTCTCAACTCAGTCTGAATAAAACTTACTTTCATAATCAAAATTAAATAGAGAATCAACTACTATCAACTTAGTTTGAATAAATAACTAAGTTTAATCAAGCATTAAGTGGACAATCAATAAATCATGTAGTTCAAACACCTCCCAAACACACGAACGTCACAAAATAAAATATAATGAACCTCAAATATTAACGATACTAATTAAGCATGATCAGATATAGTGAACCTTATTTACTTTCATTCACCGACAATCACCAACTAACCCTTCAAACTGTGTTTTTAGAACTACTTCATCGAAGGGTTTTTAGAACTCCTTAATCGGAATAAAGAGAGAAATACAAAGAGAGAAAGGAGAGAACCAATAGTTCATTATACAAGAAAAAAACAGAAGCTGGTGGGAATGGAAAACAACATACCTGATTACTTGAAGCCGATGAGTTTGTTTTTTTAGCTTAAGTCAACCAAGAGTCCCTTGAACTTAGCCTTCGATGTTGCTGGTAAAAGCAATCCCTAAAATCCAAAAACATAGGTCATCAAACATTTCTATTTGCTTATTGAAACGAACTGAGTCATCAATTTCAAATATTGTATTGGAAGCGTCAATTTCAGTACCTATTTATGTGGTATCGGTTTCACGGTGGTATCATTTTTATTCTCATACCCTTTTCCGATTATAGATGATGGCGGTAGAGGGGTTAAGTTAGAGAAGAACTTCAATGTAACACGTCTCAGTTAGAGAAGTTGGATATGGGCATCCGCTTTATCTATGGTTGAAATCGATTGATGAAGTCGCATAGTGTACCAATGGTTGATTCCGGTGCAGTGGAGGTCAGATGAGGCGATTTCGTTTGCATAAAGAACAATGTAGGCCGAGATGATGTTGGAAATCATACATTGGCTTGATCTTTTATCTTTGGCTTAACCCAAAGATTGATTTCGATTGCTCGTATATGAGAATTAAATAAGTATGTAACATCCGGATTCCCAGGTATTTCATTTTAACCTTTTATTTTGAGTTAGAGAGAGGGACTCATCGATTTGATGCCTAGACTCGTCGAGTAGGATCGTGATTCGCTGACTGGATTAATGAATGGACTCGACGAGTCGGCTAGGTGACTAGACGAGTCTGTGCTGACGGCAGAAACCCAAAATCTTGGGGCATGTGCCCTATTTAAGGGCCTTTATGGCCTTCATTTGCGGCCACTACACCCCTGAGAAACCCAAGAGAGCAGAGAGCAAGCTTGTAGTGCTAGAGGAGGGCTAATTCATCATTCTTGGGTGTGTTTTAGCAAAGGGAAGGAAGGATTTCGTGCTAGGCTGACTTGTGGGACTCAAATCTTCCATCATTTCGTCCAGAGCTGTTGTGAGAGGTAAGGATTCATGTCTATCTTCATTTGAGAAATAGATTTCATGAATCTAGGGTTTCCTCTCTTCACTTTGGTAAGAGATCTAGTGTGTGATGTCCCCTTGTGAAAATGTTATCAGATCCGGACCTTGAGAGGTCTAGAGAGTCCTTATTCTTCAGCTTTATGCAATCCTTTATGAGTTTTGGGGCCTAGGTTATCATATTAAGGGTTATTTTGGCATATAGAGATGATAGTGTGATGCATAGGCCTAAAGTTCGAACCTTTACGTGACTTTTGAGTGCTAGAAGTTTAGATCTACTAGTTGGTGAAGCAGATCTGACCTCAGAAGGTCGTTTGAGTGTTGCCATGGAAGGAACTTGTCGAGTCCAGAAAGGGACTCGACGAGTCAAGTCGGGTTGCCCCGTGATTCATGACCGGTAGTGACCCGTCGAGTGAAAGGTTCGCTCGGCGAGTCGAGTGAGGTTTAGATAGACCCAGAGGACACGCTTGGACTCGCCGAGTCATCTATGTGCACTCGACGAGTCTGGTCAAAGTCGACCGTTGACTTTCGTTGACTTTTAGGGTCTAGTCAATGTTTGGACTATTGAGCCATTGGAAGGGTAAAATGGTCTTTTACCCTCCTGAGAGAACTTAGAGAGGGAATAGCCTAGCCTTTAAGAGTCGTATTGATTAGAGTAATTATTTTATGTGATTAGGCGGAGGCTAGACCCGTATTTCGAGTTCGAGATTTACCGAGTTACCCGAGGTGAGTCTTCTCACTATACTTTACTTAGAGTGGTAATTAGAGCTACGTGACATAGTATGTTGTATGCTATTATATGATGTGATATCTATGTGATTATGTGCTATATGTGAATTAGAGTTTACAGAGTTAGGGCCGAAAGGTCCACAGAGCTAGGACCAGAGGGTCCACAGAGTTATGGGACTGGAGGGTCCCATTGAGACACTTTGACCAGAGGGTCATACAGAGTTATAGCCTAGAGTGGCTAATATGTGTTGTATGTGGTATTTTGGGGAACTCACTAAGCATTTATGTTTATAGTGTTATGTGTTATGTGTTTCAGGTACTAGTGACGATCGCGGGAAGGCGCCGACATGATCCGTACACACAGACTGAGGGTTTTATTTGTGATCTTGGGACATGTTTTATTTGATGACAAATGTTGAACATGAGATTTGAGAATGTTTAAATGATAATTATGTTGTTTGAAAAATGAAAATTTGTTTTAAAAATTTACGTCGTTACAAAGTAAGAGGTGAAATTAGGGTTCCAATCAAGTTTGTCGTATGAAAGGCACATTCTAGCTTTGAAATCCTTCTTATGCTCTGAAAGAATCATCCGACACTTCCAAACTCGTCGACCTAGCTAACCCCCAATCCCTCCTTCAACAATCAGCACCGACGAAGCATCGAGTGAGTGGTGGTGAAATTGAGAAACAAAAATAACAAATGATGGAAATTTGGGACCTAGTCCATTGACAATCGGCATGAGAGAAGTCATAATGACGACATATGACAGAAAGAAAGAAATCGAAGGCAATACTGTGTGCATTTTGAGGCGTCCGAAGTCAGTGAAGAAGAACCGAGGTCCATGGGTGGAGAGCGTCTGGAGTAACCACATGACAAAAGAGATGAAAAATCGATACAAAGAAACGGTGAAGAGGTGGAGGAACAAATGGAAGATAGATATTGACCGATAGAGGCGGTGATGAACACATTGCATCTATAAACGATTATGAACGAAAAAAAGCCATTGGAGGGCAGAGGCGGTACGTGTCCAACAGACACATACACCCATACACCCACTTCCAAATAATCAAAACCAGCAACACTGAGGTTAGAAAATTAAACAAGTTATATTAAAAGAACCAATTACGCAGAAGAAATAAATAAAAGGGGCAAACATGACAAAACATATGAATTTTACTGTTCCTAACTCTTAACTTTATATATATATATATATATATATATATATATATATATATATATATATATATATAGGTAAAGTGAATATACCTAACAACCTTATATAAGCTTAGGTACCTAACTCTATAATAGTACATCGGTTTGTATCATATATTTACATTGTAATTGCCTAAGGTTCATAAACTTCAACCCCATAACTTGATTACTTCTAAAATCTTTGGACTTTCACTAATATCTTTTTTTACATCACGTCTTTCTATCGAATACCACCTGATGAGCTTCATATCCTACTGCTACAAATGAAAGAATGTAGGAGAAATATAATGATGAATTTTCAATTTTTTTTTGAAGTAAATCAAGTTTAGGGATGAAGTTTAAGAACCTTGGATGATTGCAATGAAAATTTAATACAAATTGACGTATTTTGATGAGGTTAGGCACCTAAGCTTATATAAGGTTGTTAGGTATATTCACTTTACCATATATATATATATATATATATATATATATATATATATATATATATATATATATATATATATATATATATATATATATATATTAGTTGGGTCATGAGCTTATCGAAATGTTACAGTCTAATTCAAATAGACTGTAAAATCTCGATAGACTCCTGACCCAACTAATTATAAATGAAGATATTAGTTAACCCTTTATATAATTGTAAAAATATATAAAAGCAAATGTCAATTAAAAATTACACATTTTCTCTATGTCTATGTCATTAAATCAATTACATCTTTCTAACCCTCGTCCATGCAATCCAATGGCTCGAGAAACTATTTTCAAATTTTGGATAACAAACTGGTGGACGTACATCTTGTCCTGGATTGAGGGGATACCAACACCTCTATCTCCATATATACAAATTTTTGGATCATGATCCTTTTTTGAATTTTACAAAACAAAACAAGAAACAAAAGCAATCAGACAAAAAGCATAATCAAACCATTGGATATATGTTCATAAAATCAAGCAATAAAACTAAACTAAAAGTGGATTTATATGGTTTAACTTTTTTGATGATCAAAGAACCAATGCTATAGGATCAAAATTAGAATATCATTATCAGTTCACACGCCACAACAAATCATCTTCAAAGCAAAGGACATCTTATTTTTCTTAGTAGTTTTTTGTGATTTTTTAGGGAACAACCAACCCCTCTTTATGGAGGCTAAAGCTTTCACAAATATAGGCAAACCTTTATGCCAAATTTGCACACCAAGCAATCGTCTTAAATAAGGTGAGCTTTGATGCTCAACATGCCAACCAATCAAACATTTTAACTAATGACATAATTATCTATAATTAGATCGATAATTATACAATCATAATTAAATATGTGTATTTGCAAATTAAGTTCTTATCTTTTATAAGTTTTAATTAAACCATTCAACTATTGATGAATAACAAAATAATCCATTTATTTATTATTCCTGTTTTTAAATTGTACTTTATGAGGAATCCAAAAGACTTATGCAACCGTTGGAATGTTAATAATCTGTTGTGCCAATGAACATATACATTACACAAACATTGTTATCATATCATTCACCATTATACAAGCAAATATAATATAATAAGTATGACATTCACTAGATCTATAGTAAAAACACCACCACCATAGAAACCCCCACATACAGAAGTACCAACACCTCCACCACATGATGAAATCATTAGAAAGCTGGTCGCTCATGTGGCCAAACTAAAGAAGCAATTGAGTTTCTTATACGGTTATGTGGAGTTGCAAGATGAACATACAACCCTCCTTGAGGGATGTATACGAGAACTTGTTAGGGTTGAGGTAAACATTTAAATTTCTATTTATTCGATTAACGTCGTCTAACCTATAATAGTGGGGTAGGTAGTCTAACATGCCGGAAATGTTAGATACGTTTTACAAATGTTTAAAATCTTTATACGATTAATTAACGTCGCCTAACTTATAATGAATATACAGTGGGATGAGTAGTCTAACATGTTGAAAATGCTAAATACATACTTCAAATATTTAAAATCTTCATTCGATTAATTAACGTCACCTCATCTATAATGAATGTATAGTGGGTTGGGTAGTCTAACATGTCGAAAATGCTAGGTACGTTTTTCAAATGATTAAAATCTTTATTCGATCAGCTATAATGAATGTCTAGTGGGGTGAGTAGTCCAACATACTGAAAATGCTAGATACATACTTCAAATGTTTAAAATCTTTATACGATTAATTAAAGTCGCCTAACTTATAATGAATATACAGTGGGATGAGTAGTCTAACATGTTGAAAATGCTAAATACATACTTCAAATATTTAAAATCTTCATTCGATTAATTAACATCACCTCATCTATAATGAATGTATAGTGGGTTGGGTAGTCTAACATGTTGAAAATGCTAGGTACGTTTTTCAAATGATTAAAATCTTTATTCGATCAGCTATAATGAATGTCCAGTGGGGTGAGTAGTCCAACATACTGAAAATGCTAGATACATACTTCAAATGTTTAAAATCTTTATTCGATTAATTAACGTCGCCTGACCTATAATAAATATACAGTGGGGTGGGTAGTCTAACGTGCCGAAAATGCTTGATACATTTTTCAAATGTTTATAAATCCTTATTCGATTAATTAACGTCGTCTAACCTATAACGAATGAATGTACAATGGGGTGGATAGTTTAATTAATTAAACTTTTTATAACCGTATTTTTTATACATTAATAATTGTTCTAAATGTTAACAAAACACATCAAAAGTATCGACTAATCAATCAAACCCCTTTTAAGTTTTAACTGATTAAAAGTCGTTACAGTCTCACTTTTACTCCGCCTATTTTACAACGTAACAGCAGTGCTTTCCAATTGTACAAGTAGCTTAATGCAGTGGGTACAAATTTCTGAAGCATGTATGGCAACAACATATCGTCTGCAAAACACTGTATCTCTTTTGTGGATGAAAACGATGCATCACCGATCGGGGACGACGACGGATAATGAGATTCTCGCGGTGGCAGAGGCAGCTACTCGTATTGGCAATATCACCGGCCGACCAATCATTCCGATCGCCCCGACATTCTTCACCTACTCTGATCCTGTCTCCCTCACTGCAAATACTTTTTTGTTCCATGAAAAATCCAAAAACGAACAAAATTCTGAGATCAGAAGAGGCGTGACACTGACATCATGATCGTCGTCTTCTTAACTGGAGCAGTTGGATCTGATGACTAAAAGGAACATATTTATCAGCTTTCACTCTTTTCCAAAAACAAAAAGAAGAAAAGCGAGCAAGGTGGACCATGACTTCCGACGATCTGAAGATAAAAAAAAAAGGGTACGTTACCTTTATTCTCTGTGTCCGCAACTCCCGATCGTTAATTTGGTCTGGATATAAATTATAAAGTGTTTGTCAATCTGAAAAAATAATTTTTTTCAGGGGGTAAACATGTTCGTTTGAAATAAGTTGGGGATGGTTTTTGTACTTTCACTTGTTCACGGGAAAATTCACTTGAAAACGACATGACATTATATGATGTTTTCTTTCATTTTATTTTTATGGATTAAATTGGAATAATGAATTCATTTATGAAGAATCTCTCATTCGTTGAATGTTCTCTCAATTGTCATGTTCATTCCTTCAACTTAAATTCAACTGAATATCATTATTTATCAAGAAGTAGAATACCATTTTCACTATTTTATGAAGAAAAAAAATCCTTATTTTTATTGCATAAACCCTTCTTACTTTACTTGCTTATTCAAAACTTAGAAAAAGTTTTACAATCGGTTGCGTAATAACATTTAAATAAGACAGATACAATCTAAGATTTTAATCACTAAAAAATGGTGACCTGATCATTTAAATGGTATATATGTATACATTTATGTAGGTAGGCATGCATCTATGTTAATATGTATGTAAATATGTTGAAAAACTTAAAGGTAAAGAGAAACAAGGGTTGTCATATTTCCTTGTTTCATAAAAATTGATTTCGAACAAATGATCAATTGGAAAAACTCATCAAAGAGGTGATTCCGTAACCCAAGAGCTTTCCAAATGGCTCCTAAAACTGGCATATGATCAGGAAAGGTTTGATCATTATGAATAACAACACAAATATGAATTCAAGTACCCTTAAGAAAATAGTTGTAACTGATAAAGACTTTACTTTTATAAAAAAAAAAATACAATTTGTGCTTGCTATAAAATGATTGCTTATAACTGATTTTAACATAATATTACAAGAAATATTTGTACATTTCTAGCTATTCGGACTGTATAAAAATACTATAAGATTTTGAGGTCTGTATGTATCTAGGAATTATATGAAACATAGTTTGATGAATGACATTGATGTTAATAATGGTGATTGTTTTGACATCGATGGCTGATGGATGAATAGTGGTGGTGGACCTGTTGATGACGGTGGAGGTGGTGGTGATATACGAGACATTTGATATTATGGGTTGGTGATGGTGATGCCCAATATTTAAGCAAATCATAGCAAATCGATATTTTGGAATATGTGGCCATTCGCTTGAAAACGTACAAAGGATAAGGGCAGTTGGTGGTTGAAATGTCAAAAACAAACAAATGGGAATTTAATGAGGATTAAAAATTATTTTGCTCAAATCGAACAACCATGCTTTTGTGTATATTCTTATTGAATTTGTTATATGTAAATCTGTGGTTTTTTGAAATAAGAAATCTTCAGAAAAATTTTAAAATTTTATCATAATTTACGAAAAAGTTCTAAACTAGAATTTGTTTACGAAAAAATATGAATTACCGGTAAAAATAACGATTTGACTATATTTTCCCGGTTTACCGGTTTTTTTACTTACACGTTTTATTAAAGTCTCATTATTTTATATTAATTTACGAATAAATTACAAACTAAAATTTAGTGATGATTTGACAATTTTCTCCATGTAACATACAATTTATCGGTTTAATTGATGACCAGAACGTCTAATCATTAAATGAGCTGATGACATGGATATGTTGAGTTATATAATTTTATGTTTACCATAAAACTTGATATTTTGATATCTTGTATATTTTTTTTGTAATATAAAATACATCCAACAAAAACTGTAATAATTACATAAACTAGCAACAACTATTTCATTTTTTACGTTTATAAGAAATTTCAAATTGTCTACTAATCTTATGTAACCCAATATATGCATCTCATCAGACATCAACTCATTTTCTGTCATTTTTCCCGGAAACTCATATTTTATTGATTTCATTGCTAACCTAGATACATAGTTATAAGTGAGCCGATTAGATGGATATATAAAATTTTACAGTGAATATAGTATTATATAATCTATCGTATCCATCTTATCAACTAATTTAATGACTATGTGTTTAAATCATCAATGAAACTGATAAAATGTAGGTTATATGGAGAAAATGGCTAAATCATTACTAAATTTTAGTTTGTGACTTATTTGTAAATTATGGTAAAATAATGAGACTTTAATGAAATATGTAAGTAGTGAAACCAGTAAACCGGGAAAAAGGGGGTCAAATCGCCATTTTTACCGGTAATTCATGCTTTTTCGTAAACAAATTTTAGTTTGGAACTTTTTCGTAAATTAGGGTAAAATTTTAGGACTTTTCTGAAGATTCCCTTTTGAATAAATTTAAATCCACATGTCATTTTGTGTAGGGATGGAAATGGGACGGGTATGTGGCAGGGTTGACCATCCCTGTCACCATCCGCAAGTACCTAACCTCGTCCCGATCCTCATCCATATCCCTGATGGATACGGAGAATTGAAACCTTTCCCCTTTAAATATTGGGTTTTTCCCCGGCCCATCCCTGATGTATCAAAAAATAAATAAACTAAACTTACGCAAAGAAATCAAGTTTATTAAAGTGATAAAAAAACAGAGGCCATAATAGATTATGTTACATAAATCATAAAATATAACAAACAATGAAAACAAGAAGTGACGATTTGGTAATTTCATAATCAATAAATTATCAATATAGTAATATATATATATATATATATATATATATATATATATATATATATATATATATATATATATATATATATATATATATATATATATATATATATATATATATATATATATATATATAGGGGTGATCGTGGTGCGGTTCGGTGTGGTTATTGGCAAAAACCTCACCACTAACTGTAAATGCGATTAATCCATTTTCAAAACCACTTGGTGCAGTTATTTTTGCGGTGCGGTTAGACGGTTATTTTTGCGGTGCGGTTTTGTTTTTATGTGTTTCGATTATTAACCGCATGAATTTGGTGTGGTTATTTTGTGTAGTTTTTAATCGCACTTTAGAGTTCAAACGGTTTTAAGAGTTTAAACATATTACTTGTAATAATAAAAAACAATAATATATAAAACAATTAACTTAAATTACAAACAACTAATATCTTAAAAACTTTAAACCGCTAGTAATTAACAATAAGTGTCTGAAAATTCTCAAATTTCACCATTTTCAAAAGTTAAACATACAAGAAAACCAACATTTTTGTCTTCTACAATTTTATCATTTTTTCATCCATGAAACTTGTCCTATTTTTAATATTTAATATATTAATAATTAATAAAAAAAATGTATACAATATATGTGGTGCGGTGCGGTTTTTGAAAACTAATAACCGTACTGCACGACAAATTTGCGATTTTTGAAAAACAGAGAACCTCACCATCGGTTTTTATTAAGGTTGCGGTTAATCGGTTTATGCGGTTGAGTTTAGTTGTGGTACGGTTTTTGCTCACCCCTAATATATATATATATATATATATATATATATATATATATATATATATATATATATATATATATATAGGGTTAAGTTCAAATGAGAACATTCTTTAATGTGAGAACGTGAGAACACTAATTTGTGTTACTATTCTACTATGAATTTAATATGTATAGTATTGTAGTAATTATAATATGAATATATTCAATTTTATATTGATATTCTACTATAAAATTTATATATACATGTAGTAATTTAGTAAATTCTAATGTGAATGTTAAATATGTGATTGTTCATATATTCGGTGATGAATAATATCATAAAGTTGTACATACAAAATTTTAATGTGAATATTAATGTGTGATTGTTCGTATATTTGTTGAATAATAATACCATATCGTTGTATATACAAAATTCATAGTAGAACAGTAACATAAAGTAGTGTTCTCACGTTCTCACATTAAATAATGTTCTCATTTAAACTTAACCCTATATATATATATATATATATATATATATATATATATATATATATATATATATATATATATAATGTCATCAATGCGGGGGCGGGGCGGGTTGGGGATTGGCGTACCCGACCCCGGCCCCGTCCCCAGTTTTATCATAATGGGGATCCCCAGCTCCATACCCGGTACCCGTTTTTGCAGAAAATACCCGTCTCCAATTGGAATGGATCAACCAAGTTACCTATCGGATCGGGTATAATTTTCATATCTAATTTTATGATTTTTTTGAATTAAATCTAATTAATGTTTTCATTCTATTTAATCAGAGAATGAATGCTCCATAGATGTTTGATTCACGAACACAATACCCAATACAGCTTTAATTGAGGAGATATTGGTTAATTTAAAATTGAAATTCCTTATTCTTCTAATTTTCCTTGTGGACATATCTAATCTACTGTAAAAATATTTATAATATTTAATATTCATACTTCAATTCCTCACCGTAATAAAAAAAAATATTTTTAGCTTCAAAAGATTTTTATTTTGTTTTATTAGATCATACTGTATACAATAAAAAAAGTATTTTTAGCTTCCAAAGGTTTATAATTTATTTTATTAGATCATAATGTATACAGTAAATATAAAATCTTGATGTTTCTCGTACTCATAATTTCATTGATATTTCCTGTAGTTTTATTTCTTGTATTATAAAATAAGTATTTTTAAACACTTTTATTTAATTACACACATACACAAAACCAGTAACTATTTAGTATTGTTAATAATTATAATTTTACTAAATTAAATTTAATGTTTAATATTGTTAATAATTATAATTTTACTAAATTAAATTCAATTATATCACTCGTAGATAAATAGACCACAAATAAGCAAAAGTCATTTTTGCAATTTTTTACTTTTCATTTTTTATATATATAAAATAAATTCAGTCAATACATATTCATATCATTCTAAATTCAATTTTCTTACCGAAAATTTGAATTACATGAAAATGTAAACTTGACTTTAACAAATCGTTCTAAATAATAACGCTTATAACCGTTTCTTATTTCAGTTTGATAAATAATAATTCTTATACCCATTTTTTATTTCGGTTTTAAAAGGATTGTTTTTATAATTATCTGTTTTGAAATCATTTGTTACAGATATCAAATACCAATATTTATAGATGCATGCAATAACTACTAAAACAAATATCACAACCAATTAATATCATTTTTACTTTTCACTTTTTTTAAATATATAAAATAAATTCAGTCAATACATATTCATATTATTCTAAATTCAATTTTTTCACCAAAAAACTGATACATGAAAATATGAACTTGACTTTAACATATCGTTCTAAATAATAACTTTTATACGTACCCATTTCTTATTTCAGTTTGAGAGATTTTAAAAGGATTGTGTTTATAGTTATCTGTTTTAAAATCATTTATAACATCCAGAATTAGAAGGTCAATTATGGAAATAAATTCCCTTTTTAGGGGCCAACTCGTTGAGTTTATGGCATAAACTCGACGTGTTTAAAGCTTTTGGGGTGCGTGTTTTTAAGGACCAACTCGTCGAGTTGGTATAGGAAAACACGACGAGTTGGTCGTTGTTTGACAAAACCCTAATTTTAAGGTTTTGCATCCTATTTAAAAACCTTAACTCCCTTTTGCAGGCCTCCTTACCAGCCTCCTTCTCCAAAAAACCCTAATTTCGTGTATTATCCTTCAAGGTTGAGTGTGTGAGCTTGTAGTGAGTTTGGAGAGTTGGTTTTTGGTGTTCTTTTTGGAAGGAGTTTGAAGAATGAAGGTACTTAGTTTGGAAGGAAGGCTTTGGATCCAGAAACTCTCCATTTGTTGCAGTCATTTTGAGGTATAAAGTCGAAACCTTGTGTTTTTATCTTCTAGATCTCTTTATGGGATGTTTTAGTTTGATTTTTGGGTGTTTGATTGGGTTGTCCAAAGGTTAAGAGTTTCAGGGATTATTATGCTAGATGTGACCCTTTTATGACCTCTCTTGGCATAAAGTTGCAAGCTTTGCTAAGTCCTAAGTCCTATCCATGCATTAAGCCCTTTATTAAGCCATTTTGGGCTCTAGATTTCCTTTCTTACATGCATGAACGTAAAGTTGGAAACTTTACGTGATAATCCAGCCTTGGGATGCTAGATCTGTGTTTTAGGACTATGTTTTGAGAGTTTAAGGGCTTAATGGGTTAAGCCTCACTCTATTAAGTCAAGGATTCGGGTCTGGGTTCATTGTAGTGGTTTTTAAGGGTAAAGTTGGAAACTCTACCCTTTTAGTCATCATTTGGGAGGAGATATGAGAATGAAAGCCTCTAGATTCGACGGAAACGACTTAATGCATTAAGCTATTTGATTCCTGGCCAACTCGACGAGTTCATGAGGAGAACTCTATGAGTTGATGTGAATGTTCCCGATCTGTGCATTTAATGGGAGAACTCTCAACTCGGACCGTTGACTTTGACATTTGACTTATAATTAAGGGAACTATGGGCTTAGTATACGGCTTGTATATGGTTGGGCCCAATTTGTAAAATTGGGCCATTAGTGGGCTTTGATGGATCTAGTTATTTGTGGTATTTTGGGGTTGAGTTGTTCATGGGCCATTGAGATACAAAGTGTGTGGACTAGAAAGAATGGTTGGGGTAGGGACATGAAAGGGGTTTGGGACCAATTTAGAAAAGTGGGCCATTGATTAGTGGGCCTTTGGGCCTTTCAGATTGTAGTTTGGATCATGGGCTTGGTCAAGGCTAGGTTGGGGGTAAAATGATCCTTTTACCCCAGGTATGGAGTTGTGGTTATGGATTGGAGCCCAATTATTAATTGGGTGTATTATTGATATTGCTAGTTAAGGAAGCCGTTAGGGCAGCAACTTGGGATTGTTTCGGTGAGCTTCTACAGTTCGAGGTAAGTCTCCTCATTATATCCATGGGTCGAAGGCACCAATGACGGCCCATTATATGTTATGTGGTATGATAGTTGTAATGTGATATGTGTTATGCTAGTTGTCTCTATGATACTTGCATGGAAGACCTCGGGGTAGCCTGATGCAGTTGGATATCAGACCATGGGAGGTGCCCATAGCATTCCAAGAAAAGACCATGGGGGGAGCCCATGACATTCCGGATAAAGACCATGTGAGGGAGCCAATGGAAATTATATGTATGTTTCATGATATTTTGTGGTTGTATGTTTATGGTATTTTGGGGAACTCGCTAAGCTTTGTGCTTACGATTTTCAGTTTATGTTTCAAGTACTCCAGTTTTCAAATGAAAGTGCTCAGGACGATTGCAGGGCACACACCACATATTTTCTGCATTCTGTGAATTACTCTGATTTGATAATGTCTATTGGTTACCTTGGTTTCATGAGAAAGAAATGTATTAACGATTTATTAATCAAAAAGAAAAAAAAATTATGTCATGATTTTGGGGGCGTTACAAGTTGGTATCAGAGCCTTGGTTTGAGGGATTCAAACATACTCTTGAGTGCGTTTGAACTCAAATTGAGGATTTGTTAAAGTTTTCAAAAGAAAAGTATTTTTAAGAAGAGATTTTTCTAAAATAAGAGAAGGGTGTGGTGCATGCAATTAGCTGAGCTCAAGTAAGTTTTCCCGAAATACCCATACATGTTATTTGTTATGATTTGATTTATGAATCGGTGAATCGCATGCTAGTTAGGGCCAAGGATCTGCACCGTTGTTGCATGATAGAATGTTAGGAAAGAGGCCGTTATATGTGTATTGTATGAGCTGGTAGACTTGCATGCTAGAGATGATTAATAAGTGATAGATTGGATTGATATGTGTGATGCTTAGTAGTCTTGAGAGTATTGAATGCTATGTTGTAATGGGAATATCTATAGGTATCAGTAACTGCTAAATGTATGCTTTCAAAATTGTATACAGTTAGGATCTTATAGCCCTAGAATAATTGATTTGGACTTATTTCCCGTTCCTTGTCTGATTGTGGTTCTGGGGTAGAGTCTATTATTCGATAGTCTATTTGATACTATTCTGTGTATAATTTGCATGCATAAGGTAGCCGGTAGTAAGGGTGGAATTTCTTGCATCAGTGGTAGTGTGTAAGGTGAATGAGCTATGATAGCTTTATAGATTGGAGTGTTACTGCACAAATGTTGTTTGCTTTGTGCTATGTGGAACTCTTGGATGATGGGAGTCAGCTACTAAGTGAATATGTCGGTATTCATGAAGTGGACGACTGGCATTATGAGGAGTTCTTGAGCAGCTGATGGCAGGGTGAGGTCGGGAACCTAGAGGGAAGCCTAGGAAGTGATTCGGCAGGTGTTGTGTTGCTGTTTAGCGAATATTAGTGCATCAGTGGAGTGGGTGACTTAGAGAATTCAAGATGGTCCTTGAGGAAAGTATGGGTAGACGTGGAAGGTAGTATTAGGCCCGTACTACTGAAATCACAGGATCCATACTCAAATCGAGGAAAGTCTTGGAGAATCTAAGAAGCTTTGGGAAGAGGATTCTTGACTATGTTATGATCTTCTGCATGATTGCATTTCGGTTTCATGATGGGCTTCCAGGAAGGAGGTTTAAGTTCTGATTCTGGCTCAGGTAAGGGTACTGAGCCGACTAGTGAGTTGACGCATGAATTTATTTCGTCATGAGATTAGCCGTGGTGTTTTGGAGAAGACTCCTGTAATCTTTGGTTCGGTCAAGGAGGGGTTTTTGGAGATCTTGGATGAGTGCTTGGGAGCGTTCTTTGCTGAGGTTATGGCGACCAATAGAGCTCGCATTCTTTTTTTCCAAGAGTTTCGTGCTTGTGGAGCTCCTGCATTCGATGGAGCTCCTGTAATCTTATGGATTACAGACGTTTTGATTGATTTTTCTTATCTAATTTAATATGAATTTTTATCATAGATTGATATACTACATATTAAATCTATTGATGTTTGCCACTTTTAGCAGTTAACGACCGATGACAATTTTCGCATGAGAGAGAGAGAGAGAGCAACCGCCTCTGCCTTTATACCAAAAAATCTCTTTCTAGTGTTACCGGAGACGATAAAGATATAGATGTGGGAGCGACATAATCATAAAGAGGCGAAGAGAGAGCTGCCAGAGGTGCAAGACACATGCCAAAGGCAAGAGTGAAAAATCTTCGTCGATGGGATGAAGCTTATTGCCATGTTTTCAATAATTTACAAAAATAGTCCATGAATTATCAACAACGTAGAAATAATTGAGAAAAAAATGGTATAATTGTCATTTCTCAAGCATTTAACGAATGATAATTCGCAGAGTTAGTCACAGAGACAATGCATGCAACTTAGAAAACTACAAGAACAAGCCATGTCAACAATTCAAAAGTTTGACTAAAACTATAGAAACCGAACAACGACCAAACCATCTTATACCAAAAATAGGGTCGTGGTGCTATGCCCCATGAGCCAAATCAAGGGCTGAGTCAGGTTATGACACACTTAAACCCAAAGCAACGTCACAATGCCAAAAGCGTCATGTCCAATTCCAACAAGGGAACCTGAGCCACCCACAAACTACAGAAATAGTATAATGTTGCAAATATTGTCTTTCTCGCTAACACTACAAATACCTACTGCACAAGAGGTATCAACAAATAGCAGTTCACTTCCAAACTTTCTATATCATTCTCATACATTCTCTTAAGTACACATCCCTAATTTTGGCATCATAGCGTAATCCTCAGACACCTCCAAATTACGGATGGCTCGTTATCTTCTTTGTGATCAACATGTCTTGGAGCATCCAATTGAAACAAGAAGATTATAAGCGTTTTCTATTCATCCATCCTTAATATCTTCCGTCGAGGACTTGATTGCATCAATATATTAGTTATTTTTAGATTTTTAGATATAGTTGTCATTTCAAAATTTTCTTATCTTATAGAAATGTTGGTTTTTTCATGTTTGAGCACAATGAATAAAAACAAAAGGACCCACTTCAAGCATTAAAAATTGAATGAAACAAACATGAACACTTAACAATATTTAAAGTCATAAAGTATTAAATAGTGAATTTTTATTTCAACGTAGCTCCATAGGTTGGCCAAAAATACTATTATGCAAAATCATGAATCTAAAGAACACCTGAGCACCCAATAATTTTTCAATTTCATTTGAATAAGACTGCAAACAAGTCGAACTTTCAATGAATTATTCTTGAGCTATAATTATTTTTTAGAACCGCATATAGGCCTGACATAGAACCTATATTAGACCTCCTTAATTGACTCGATTCGATTAGTCAAACCATTTTTAATATAAATCTAGTGTAATTTATCAGGTTTTTTGAATTATCCTTATCAAAAATTCACTGAAATTAAATGTTAAACATGCATTCCCATCTCCTAATCAATTTGATTTTTGATTTTGGGCAACAAAACTTGGGTGGATTTCCATTAGATCAGATTACCTCGACAATCACGAGTGTTGAATTGATGTTCCAATTCCCATATGTCAATTTATGAAGTCTCAGTCTCAATGGGGGGTCACGAGCAATAACTTTGGTCCCCTACAAAATTAAGTTTCATCAACATCATTCTCAAGAGTCAAATAATGCCATGGTGAAATGTGAATATGCTAAGAAGCACTTATGTCGTATCATGGAATCAATTTAATTAGTACTCACATTGGATTGGTTGATGATGTTAAAGCATATGATACATCAAATCAACTGCATTTCATGAGACTCAACACACGACTGTCCATTTACAGTAAATAAAAATGTTGGACTAACTGAATGATATTGTATTTTTGATGGTTGTAAACAATCCCACTATGTTTACACTTTTTTTCATACAGCACTAGAAGATGGGATGGGACCCCATAGAAGGCTTAAAATGGCACAGCACAGCACGACTATTTTCATAAAAGATGTGATCTCTTAGAAGATATTTCAGAAAACGATAGCCTACTCGAGGAAATGGAAATAAAAAGATAAAATAAGGAAAATTTTGTAAAAGAATTAGATATTATCATAGCATAAGGTGACAAATCGGACAATCATGATGTGTTTTTTAGCTAATACGAAATGACACGACAATTTTTATATGACACGAACACAACATTATGCCGTGTTTTGTTTTACTAACACCAAAACGACTCAATCAAAACACGATAAAAACAACCGACACAACAAACATAAAAAAGATAAAATTAATAAAAACCATTAGTTTATTTTGTTCAAAATTAATCTTACAAAACACAACAAACACATAAACACAAATACACGACAAACACAAGTTAATATTGTGTCAATTTCATGTCGAATCTTGAATACGAACACGACACGACACTACGTCATGTTTTTTACACTGGACACAAAAACGAATTCAAATTTCAATTTTGTCCTAATTTCGTTTCGTGTTATGTATTTTCGTCATATCGTGTCATGAATTGTCACCCTATCATCAGAGTATGTAATATCTTGGATTCTTAACTTCAAAATTTCCACATATCACTTATTTGTATGTGTATCATAGTGTATCTCGAGCCCAACATCAAAACTCTTTTTATATGAAATTTGATGTTAAATCTCTCCAATCCAATACCATTTGTCACATCATTTTGGATTTTGGTGTTTACAATTTATTTGCTCCATATTTGGTGTTAAAACTTTTTTTTTTTTCTAGTTGAATCCGTAGTTTAAATGTTATGTATTTTTAGTTTATTTACTTACATAATGATTATTTGTTTCTTTGTAATATACTATTTATATGCCCCATATTTGGTGTTCAACTTTGGTTTTTTGTTGAAGATAAATTAAATATCCTCCTTCCTTTGTTGAATCTTTATGTTTAAATGTTATGCATTTTATGTTTATTTAATAACATATTGGTTATCTGTTCCTTTCTGATATTGTAGTGCTGAATTAAGCGGGCATTAATTTAGTATGTATACCAAATTTAATTTTTTTATATTTCAAACTTATTTGAAAATTCAATACTTCTCTTTATATTAAACGTAATACTTTAATTTCTATGCTTTGAAACTAATTATATACGAATAATTTATTTTTATTATATCTGTCTAATAATATAACTTACAGAGTTGCTATAACAATAAAAAAAATTGGATCCAATTTGTAAATATACTAATAAATATAAGGATTATTGTATATCTATATTTAGGTGTTAAAATTGGTGTAATTAGTTTGGATTTATACAAAAAAATCACACCATTTTGTGTAAAAATGTTGTAATGGATTGAACTAAATAGCTTTCAGAGTTACATTAACAAAACTAATTGTGTCAATCATCTTCCACCATTATAGATGATTTCCAATGATTACGAGAATCAAATCAAACCACTTTCATTAATTTTAGTGATTCAATAAATTGTTATCAACATGTTAATTAGGCAAAAGCCAATCATCTTTCCACCATTCTATCTATTCTTCGACTGCACTCCACTGCTTCCATAATATTGCTTTGTTGTTTCTTTTGAGAACTCTGCAAATGTCATTCCATCTTTCAATCGATCACAAAGTGGTGGAACTAATTTTCCAACATCCAAACTTGGATTTTGAAACTGATTATCCTCATTACATATTCTTGAATACCCATCATTCAAACTCAAATGTTCCACTGAAAAATCATAAACAGAAAGTTTCTTGTTCCATGAAGGCTGCAAGAACACAACAAATGTCTCCCTGCTAATGTTTTCCAAATTTTTAGGTCTACAAACAGAGTGAAGAGTTGCATGAAGCTTCCCCTTTGACAATATATCACCTGATTCCCCTACTTGAACAATAAAACTCCCAACAGGTGCCTTCACCATTACAACACTGTTCTTATTCGGATCAAATATTTGCAAATACGTATGTCCACTAGGGGAAGGGCATTCTTGTCCATCACATGATTGGGAAGATTCATTAAATATAAACATTGGAGCTGTCAAAACAGTGAACACACCATAATCATAATGCCACTGCTGCCATAAATCAGAGTGATTACTAATGGTTTTTTTGAATGTCTTGTTTTGGGGTTGTTTGGTATTTGAAGCTTGTAGAATAAGGTTATCTTGAAATGAATGGTAGTGAATAAGACGCCCTTTAGCACAGCATGATTCTAGTAAGCTTTGCTCTAGCTCATGTCCACCAATGAACTTGTCACACACCCTTGCTACTTGAATGCCTAGATCCATCATGCAATTTCCTAGCTCTTTGAATATGTTCCCAAGATTTTTGAATTCGTTCAGATTCTCAATATCTGAACTGTGACATGCAGTCTCTGAATGAATTAAGTTACAGACACTGGTCATGTCTAGGGTTTGGTTGTATTTTAATTGCATAGCGAAAGGGGAAACTGTTCTATCTATGTTCTTCAGTGGAACATCACTCCCTAACCCATGATCCTGCAGATATGCCTCCAATAACTCAGCTTTTTGAAAGAAATTGTATCATTCTGTTACAATTTAGGGGGTGTTTGGATGTGCAATCTCAGAAGTGATATATTGAATGATATAATTTAGAAGTGAAAGTGATTTATTGCAAACTTCAAGAATTTGAATGATATAGCTTAGATCTGACTGAGAGTCAGGTAGTTTATATTTAATTGTCAAAATCAGAATCAGAATCAGAATCCAAACAGATAAACATTAGATAACTGATCGCTGGCAGCACATCCAAACACCCCTTTGTGAACATATGTAAGCAATAACTCTCTTTCTATATTCAAAACTAGCTGATCAATCCAACTAAAAAAGATCAAAACTCAGAAGCTAATTCACTTGGTTCAGGCATTTCATCAAACAGGTAAGCAACATCTCTCGAATCAACAACTTATTTTTGCGTTATCAAACGCATTACCTTGAGTACGCGTTTGCGATCTTCATTGTTAAGAAGAGCAAGCTTTCGAGCCATTGGAAGCAGTGTTTGGCGGAGAGCGGAAGCATTGGGGACTCCGGTGACGGCAAGAAGACCAGAACCGGACGGACCTAGGTTTTTCATGACCGTGTTCATCACTGATTCCAAATATGAGGTGTTTTCGGAAGTTGTTGGTAACCGGTGATCTGAAGAAGACAATGCCATAAGATCAGAGTAGTGGAGATCATAGAGTTCCAGGGTTTGACCATCTTCCATTATGGTTAAGGTTTTGGCGGGCAAGAGATTAATGTCAACGCTCAACTGAACGCTTCGTTTGGGGCACGAGATTAATGTCCATCGCCACTTGCTATCCCTCATCTTTTTAAAATAATATTTTCCACTCTTCTATTTCTTTTTTAAATATTATTTTGACTCTTTCTTTTTGAATTCTGTGAAATATTATTTTTAATGTCTTTATTTTCTAAATTTTCATATTTATCCACGTAATATTTATAATTTGATATTTTTTAGTAACTATCATTTATTAACTTCATAAAAAAAATAATTTTTATATGTTTATTTTTATGCATGTGGATGAGCCGAGAATAGCATTCTAATATGATTTCTTAAGAAAACCTCAATCTGATTTTCCTACACTTTGCACCATTTTACTTTGACTCCTTAGTATTTAAATTTTCCGTATAATTAAAATTTTCGTATATATTTTACACACGCAACCCCTCATTTGTCAAATACATTTTCACAACCGGCAAACAACACGTTATTTCTAATTTTGATCATATCCTTCTTAATCTTTTATGGTTCCTGGTCCGGTATTCAGATTTCTGAACCACAGATTTAACAACTAATTTTTCAAAAGAAAAAGAAAAGTATTATGTGATTCGTAAATTAAATCATCTTAGAAGATAGAACTCACAGATCATCTCAAACTTGAAACAACCCCCTTCTATCTCTCACGTATTTACAAATTACAATTCACAAATCATCAAATCATGAGCAAGCAGTTCACGGATACTTACAAAGGCAATTGCACTCTTGAAATCAAATTCCAAATACCCTAAAAATTCCCAGCAACAACACCACCACCACCACTTTCCTTGAAACTTTTAGACAACCAAATAGCAGTTTCTCTCGGAGACACCTTCTCCGGTCCAAACGGCTTCAACAAAACCGCTAGTTCTTCGATACGTTTTTGCTGCATCAACTGCGCACTAAACTCCAACAACCCTTCTAACGCCTCTGCTCGTTGCTGATACGACGACGTGTCAAACCTACGCGGACCATCCCCCGTTGTTACGGTTTTTGTGTGGGTTTGGTCAATGGTTTTGACCGAGCAATGGTCGGTTGTAACGGATTCCTTCCTGCTGTTGATGTAAGTACCGGAAGAACATACCGATGAGGTTAGGATCAGGCGTTCTTCCGTTGAGCCTAACGGCATCTCCGTCATCTTGTTGATCAGTGGATCGTTGACCGATACATCTGGAGACTCGATACTAGAAAGACATGTGTTGGATTTTGGGTCAGATATCTTCCTTCGCGGTGGTTTTCTGGCTGGAGTTCTTGATTCCGGGAGCTGATAATCAAACAACCACAGAGTTCAAATATTAGGGGTTAAATGTAAGAAATCAGTAACCTACTCTGCTTTTGTTTATTTGTTTATTATAGCATCTGTTATTTCTTTTCTAATAAGTAGTTTAATATTATGGACATACCAATTGATGATCCGAACCACCTCTGGTTATATTTGGCAAGGAAGAATGTCTTCTAGGAGTAGCATTAGCTTTTACAGGTGTGGATCTTAGGGTTTTGGTAACACTTGGTGTCTTAACAACTGGTTTCTTTTCATGGATACCACGAGTTGATAGGTTTCTAGTAAATGATGTTGACAAATCATGTTCAGATACACTAGGATTTAAGGCACGATCACTGCTGAAAGATTGGGTTTGTGTTGTATGACTATGAGAGTGAACCATTTTAGGTTGAGGTTGAGGTTCAATGAATGTTGTTTTCTTTTCGTATGTATAATCAGTCCAATGGACTGGATATGTATGGTGGTGTCTTGGGGGGTTCAAGTTTAGATTAAGATTATGTACGTATGGTTGTAGATGTGAATGTCTGAGCAAATCTGCAGCCTGGAAATGTGTAAAAAAATAATTTCAATTTCCAAAGTATACACTGTTTTTAATGTTTTTTCACACAACCAAATGAATTTAAATATTGCAAGACTAAGGTTTTTTCTTTCCCTTTTTTTTTTTTTCTGTTAAGTTTTATATGAGTAAACTGACTGAATATGCAATGATGTTTGTTCGGATAAATTATTGCATACATAAAGTCTGTTTTTTTTGTATAGACTGAATAAGATTAGATGATCATTTTATGATTTTATTCTTACATTCCAAAAAACAAATTTCACAATATTCATGTGAGATGTGTTGAGACTTAGGAGGAAAAAAAGCAAATAGGTAAATGGTTAGCATCTTAATACATTAAGCCAGGTTTTCCATGAAGTCAATTTGTCCAAATTAACTCAAAAAGAAACAGTCGTGTATAGTTAGCTGTCCAGATTAAGTGTTTAACCCATTAAACATATTAAATCAAAAAGAAACAACCCCTAAGTTTAATATCTTTAAAATTATTTTATAGCAGTGTAAAATGAATTAAGCTCTAAAAAAACTAATAAAAGGGTAAAAAGAGGAACAAGTTTGCATACACTTGGTCTCGTTTCTGGATTTTTCCGCAGCATGCTCTTAACAAGCCCACGACTAGAAACAAAAAAAATAAATAAAAAGTCAGAAAAATAAATCCTTTAAAGTTAAAGTTTTTAGAGGCTCATAAATATATTTAAAAAAAGAAAAAAAAAAAAAAACTCACAATGCACCGGAGTACATGGTTGGAAGTGGGGCGACTATAGATTTGTTTATTTTGTTGATTAAAGCTTGCATATCCTGCTCAGAAATTAGATTTCAAACCAAACAATTAGTTATAATCCAGGGTATTTAAGACATTTGGTTACTAGTCAAACTTATGTTTAAAACTAAGTGCTAAGTCAAAGTCAAACACTGCAATTTCATGGAATGAAGGGAGAAAGGACTTAGGAGTAAAAGTTCATTAAAACAAAAGATAGACTTACAAAAGCTTTGAAGGCAGGCTTGAAAGCCATCATTTCATATATACAACATCCTGCATGTAACGAGTGCATTATCTAGTTAGGATGGAATCAAGGAAGGAATGGAATGGTTCATTCCATAGGAATGTAATGACTCATTCCATTATCTTGCTTATTCCAATACCTCGTCAATTCCATTCCTTTGTCATTTCATTCCATCCAACCAAACAGACCCTAACAACTAAAATGAATCTGAATAAAAAAAATATGGAAATTACCTAAAGACCAGATATCTGACTTAGAACCATAAGGTATATCTGCAAGAAGCTCAGGACACATGTAGCTAGGAGTACCCACAACCTTAAATTAAAACACATGTGAGCAAAAGTTGGCCTTTAGTAAAACAAGACCATTATAGCAATATACTTACAGAGGATGCAAGATCATCAGAAGTCAACATTTTAGCAAGACCAAAATCACCTGAACATGACAAAACAAACTAATGCTAATTAAAACCATGAAGTGCAACATTTTTAGGATTTCATAGTTTTAAAGTACAAAACAGTCAACCATTACCAAGTCGGATTTCTTGATCTCTAGTTAAGAATATATTTGAACACTGAAATATAAATGGAATTATCAAGTTACATCATATTCTGGTTTTCAAATAAATCCAGCTGAATATGTAGAAACAATTCAGAAAAATGTATTAACCTTAACATCTCTATGGAGGATATGATTAACGTGCAAGTAATCAAGGGCCACTAAGAGTTGAACAAGCCATTTGCAGAGTTTCTGCATATTTAAAAAAATATAAACATGAAGAAAAAGTTTAATATATTATTAAACCATGTGTTTGATTTCCCTTTTCATGCAACTCTAACTGTGTACAAACATTGAGTTCACCTCTTCAGGGAAATGAGTTCCATTGGCTCTTTTGATTGCTTCAGTCCTAAATGAACAAATAATTGTGAACATCAACAACAATCTTATAATAAAGTAATAAATTGATAAACAACATAGCTTACATGTCGCCTCCTTCGCAATGAGCTATAATAATACACACATAACAACCCTGAAACACAGAAAGCTTCAGAATTCTAGATGGGGGTGAGGGCATAATGGCCAGAAAAAATAATTTATAAGACTTCCCTTTCCATTATGTCTCATGGAAATTGCAAAATCTGTGTTTTGGCCTTTTTTTTTTATGTTACGATTACCTATTTATCCTCATGATCATTACATGGGAAATGATGATATTTATTTAGGTTCACAAGATTCTTCTATTTATATATATATTTGAGAAATAGTTGCATAGTTTCCTTAAACCATGTGTAGTAAGATGCTGCAATTTTCATGAGACTGAGAAGTTTCATACTCCAATTGATAATACAAGAACCTATACCTTTTCTACCCATGAATCTTTGTATTCTACTATAAAAGGATTTTGTACTTTGGAAATAAGCTCCATCTGCACAAAACAGAACCAGATAAGTTCCCATAATTTGGATTAAATTTAAAATGATGCTGTTTTCCAAAAGGTTAACCTCACATGCACCATTAGGACAACATACTATTATATGAATAATGTTTGTATTACTTATTCAATATATGAAAGGAATAGAAACCTCCAGAAGGGCAGATTTACGGGTTCTATCAGACTGTCTGGCAAGTCGGATTTTCTTCAAAACATACCTGAAAGTGTAGAGTTTTCATCAATCGAATTGACCTAGATCAATACCATATATCTGAAAGATTTAAACAATAGACATAGAAGCCTCACATTTTCTTTTCACGTTTATGCCTCACAAGTAGAGCAGAAGCAAAGGAACCCTTCCCAATCTGCTCTAGTATTTCGTAGTTCTCCATCTGATGAACCCCAACACTCTCTTATATTCCACTCTGCTTTATTTGCATGAATTTCAGTACTTGTTTGCAACCATTATAACATGCCTCAAAAGTGTCAAAATCAATTGTAAATGAGACCAATTTAGAGCATGTACGTACGTATCATGTCTAAATAACACATGTTTTCAAAAATGTTACAAGCAAAAGTACTTTCAAAGCTGTTCTTATACAAATACAAATTCAGATTACAACAAGTGACATGGGAACGTAGATTGGTTTGGTGACATTTTACTTGCAATAAATGAACATTACAACTAGAATATGACTATTGTTGTTATAGGTTCTCTATCAACACCAACCTTATATCCAATCAAATAGGTAAGTAAGTAAGCTGGCCTTCGCATTCATCCTTCCTAATTAGTCCTTTTCAACAATATGCAAAAGCATCGGAATATCATGACAGGGACTTGCCTTTAGAGTGATAATGATTTTTTTAATAAAGTTGATGTACCAAAACTGAATATCGAAATGTAAGATTACCTATGGTTTTACTCAAGTTATCTTCGGATTCTTCAATCGCATAATCACTTTAAAACATTTCAAATGCAATCACCCCCTAAATACGCCAATTTAATTAGGCAACCTCCTATGGAATGGCCTGTTTTCTTAATAAATTGTATGATTATCAATTTAAAACATAGTAATATGATAAAAAAAAATCGACCGTTTCTCCTAACTCTTGATCTTACAATTGAAACATCAAATCAAAATATAACACTAATTCAATGAATTATCAGTAAAGTGATCGATGAACAACAAATTGAGAATCAATTAGAGAAAACCTAAAGCGCAATTACTAAAATTCACAAAATAAACCAGGATGATCGATCAATGTATGTAGCTTAGAAACCAAAATCAGGCGAAATGTAGAAAGAGAGATGCAAGGAGATAATGTAGTACCTGGTATCGAAGATGAAGCAAAGTCATGAAAACCGGATTTCCATTAAAAAGAAGCAAACAGAGAAACGGTTTAAATTAACAAACAATTGTTTTCCAGAAATGTACAGAGAAATGAAGAAACTGTTGTATATTGATTTGACTGAGCATTTGAATTAAAATAAGGATAACGGGTTGAAGGTGTCATAGACGGAGGGAACAAGAAGAAGAGAAGGGGGCGGCAAAAGAATTGAAAAGAAAGCAAAGCAAAAGCAAAAATAACGTGAATTTAAATACTAGAAATGGAATACGTGCTCTCAATGTTTCTTTTTGTGAAAGAGGTGATCAACTTTCATCACGGATTGTTAGAAAAACACTATTGGTTGGATACTCATTTTTGTCATTTATTAAATTTGTTAAATTATCTTTAAATGTCACAGATAATATATATATTTTTTATGTAAACTTATTGGTAATATATATATATATATATATATATATATATATATATATATATATATATATATATATATATATATATATATATATATATATATATATATATATATATATATATATATAGGTTCAGGTTCATTTGAGATCATTTTAATTTTGTGAGACCGTTAGACAAAATCTAAAAATAATTTTAAAATGCAAAATAAATGGAAAAATCCAAAAATTCTTTTTTTAAATATTATTTTCAGAACTTGAATTAACTAAAAAAAATAAAAATAAATAAAAAAATCCGTTTTTTTTGAAAAATACGTGAAATATTCTAAATAGAATATTACACTGACATATTCTAAAAAATAATTTTAAAATGCAAAATAAATGGAAAAATCTAAAAATTCTTTTTTTAAATATTATTTTCGAAACTTGAATTAAATAAAAAAAATAAAAAAAAATCCAATTTTTTTTGAAAAATACGTGAAATATTCTAAATAGAATATTACACCGTACATATTCTAAAAATAATTTTAAAATGTAAAATAAATGGAAAAATCAAAAAATTCTTTTTTTTTAAATATTATTTTCGGAACTTGAATTAACTAAAAAAATTAAAAAAAAAATAATAAATAAATAAAAAAATGTGTTTCACGGTCTCACAAAATTAGGCCGTCTCACATGAACATAACCCTATATATATATATATATATATATATATATATATATATATATATATATATATATATATATATATATATATATATATATATATATATATATATGTGTGTGTGTGTGTGTGTGTAGAATCCAAAACTCAAATTATCTTTACAAGTCATTATCTAATTTAGATTTGCAAATATGAACATCTGATTTTCATAAAAGAAACAATATCATCTGTTATAATAACATCATCAACATACAAAATAATTTTCATTACTATAGAAAAACAAAAATATATAAAGATTATAATTAGATAGACTTTTTAAGCTAATAAAAAATAAATAAAATAAAAATACAATGTTATATAGAAAAAAATAAAGTAGTGCTATAAGAAATAAGTAAATATATGATATTTGATTTTTCCAAAAAAAAACTACAACAACAAAGTTGACTTCATGTTGACCTTGGTTTTCCAATTAAGGCACGTTGGGGTGGGGGTGGGAACAATCTAGCCGCGAATAGGTATAGAATGGAGGTTGATGGATGAGTTTGGCGAACTAGGTAGTGATTTCAGAGGAACGAAGACAAAGTCGATCAAAATGGGGGTTATAAGAGAGAAACGAGTAGACCAATTCAAAATACCTAGATGTGTGATGTTGATAGCCTCACTTCGTCTTTCTAATAAAAAAAATTTCACTATCACATGGATTCTACAACTTTGTGGAAGTGGTGTATGTTGCATGGAAAAGTCGTTAACATGTATATAGCACAAAAACAATCCAAGGCAAGGCGACATTGGGCTTTATTCTGTTCATTGGATTGGTGAATGTAATTGATTTTGTTAAAAAAAACTTTATGAAGAATGGATTGATCAGTTTCGTTTGTTTGTATCGTTGGCAAGATTTAAACATGATAACCCTAACTCGACAAGGAAAGTAGAGGGTGCAAAGAATAATTATAATTATAATTATAATCATGGGGTTGGTCCTTCATTTTATTCAAATGTAGTAAAAGGGGAGATGTTAAAGACCATCAAGTTATCCCTCTTACACATATGAAAAAGATAGTTCTTGAAGATAAAGAGTTGTTGCTGGTGAAGGATTCAGTAGACGTGGTGTTGGCTTAGGTTAAGGAGGTAAGTTGTATGGAGAACATGTATGGTATTCTTATAAATAAGGTTTTTCGGAGTTGGTGGTTAATCATGTAAGGGTCTTTGGATGTGGATCGTATTTAATTCTAAATCTGCATGTATGGCTTTTAAGAAAAAACAAAGTATGAAACAAATTTTCTCAGAAATTAAACATGTAACGAAAAACTATATGATTGAAGAATGGATGGTTTGGATTGAAGTAGAAAATATCTCATTGCTTGCATGGAGGAATGGAGTGTTTAAGAAGGTGGTGGGATTGTAGGGTAAGTTAAATATGGAGGGGAACATGAACTGTGGGAGAATGTATATATGTACTATGCAACAAAAAGTAATTTATTGAAAACAATTATGTTGTGCTGGAGAGGTTGAGTACTTGATTCATGTAAGAGAGGTAGTTAATTGATCGATGAAAATAACTAATGGGATTGATGAGAATGTCTCCATCTATAAGACTAACAATAACGATGATCAAGAAGGGGGCGAGGACTATAAAAAATAGTCTTTAGAAGATTAGAGGAAAGAACAAGAAGTAAAAGCTCAAAAGGTGGATGAGGTTATTACATTGTGTATGCGACCAGTGAAACCTATGAAGGATAATAGGATCGATTGTTAGTTAACATATGTGGAAAATATCATGGAACCGTTTGAAAACCTGTTGCCAAAGTTGGCTCGACTTATAATGTAAAAATATGGGTGAAATCTGAGTAGGTGTAAGGGTTATGGAGGTAATTAATGATATTCCAGTCTCGAAATCAAAGGAAGAAAACTGTCCTCCAAGATTTGAACCATAACTTCCCAGAAATTACTATGTAAAATTTTATTTTAAAACTAACATAAACATCATTCATTTGTTCCAAAATCCATCAAAATGTGATAATGTATAAAATAGCTATCAGAGTAAAAATCATGTCATAAAATGCGAAATGTTGATAGATGCGGTGCGATCATGTCAGGCCTTCCCTTTCAAACCAGAAGTACCTGAAACCATAAACATAAAACTGTAAGCACAAAGCTTAGTGAGTTTCCCCAAAATACCACACACCAAACATACATAACAGCTCGAAGCTAAATTGGGTCTATTTCACCCCCTTCAGTATCTTTCAACAGCTCGAAGCTAAACTGGGTCTATTTCACCCCCTTCGTGTAACATCCGGATTTCCAGGTCTGTATTTTCTATTATTTATTTTAAGTAAAGGTGAGGAACTCGACGAGTTGATGCCTAGACTCGTCGAGTTGGATCGCGTCTGATGACTCGGATTAATGAAGGGACTCGACGAGTCCGCGCTGAGGTCAGAAACCCTAAATCTTCGGGCCTGTTCCCTATTTAAGGGACCTTATAGCCCTCATTTGCGACTACCAGTCCAGAGAGAGAGAAACCCTAGAGAGCTTGAGCGAGTTGTGTGAGAAAGAGAGCTATTTTGATCCTTTTTGGTGTGGATTTGCAAAGTAGAAGGTGTTTCCAGCAAGAGAAGGTCAAGGGGGTTGTTATTCTGTGGTTTTCAAGCTTGGGTCTTCATTGTTGAGGTAATAAAACGACCCCTTCTTCTGTTTTGTATGAGATCATTAAATCTAGGGTTTTCTCTACCCCTTTATTGGCTTGAATTGATGCATATGTTGTTCCTTTGAGTGTTAGACTCTGGATCTGGACCTTTAGGGGTCCAGAGGGCATTATCTATCCTGCTTTATGTTGTTCCATGGAGGAATGAACCTAGTTTGCCATTTTAGAAGCCATTTCACCAAAAGAAGCCTTGTGTGCGTTGCATGAGTGTCAAGATTTGACCTTTACATGATTATTGGGCATGGGGTGGTCAAATCTATAGGTTAGAGAAATAGATCTGACCTCAGAAGGTCAATTGAGCGTTGCTATGAAGGAAAATCTCCGAGTCCATAAGGGAACTCGACGAGTCGAGTTGGGTTGCCCCGCGATTCGTTTCCTGTGGTAACCCGTCGAGTGGAAGGTTCACGCGACGAGTCGAGTGAGGCATTACGAGGAGTTAGAGGACACGCATGGACTCGCCGATTTGAACTAAAAAATGGGTAAGTCCCCTTCAGGTACTTATCTAGACGTGCTCATTGCTCCAAGCTTCGATTTGACAGGTCGTAGGCCCAAAACAGAGCCCCATAGCCAAATTTATGGCCATTTCTGTGAAACCCCTTTTGCCACACGATCGTAGGCCTCTAGGAACACAAGGGCCTGATCCTCCACACTAGGGCCCGCATCACAAAATCAAAACGGTCAAAGTTGACTCGCCATGTCGTGGCCATCCTTGACCACATCGTGGCCCTCAAACGAAAAAACATACACGTTTTTCCCAGTTGCCACTATGGCCATGTTATGGTTATTGGGCTCAAAGTGTCTTAACAGGTTAAGCCAATTACTATGATCCGAAAGGTTTTAAAGTCCATATCTGATCATTTTTATTGTATAAATGGATAAAGTTTTGAACTTTATCCCTTGAGACTCACCAAGGGGGTCTAGATCTCAACTTTTATGTCCATAAGACACAACCATGGCATGAGCTTAATCAAGAAGCACTTAATCCCTTAAGTTTCTAACCCATTTTCTCCAAAAGAGCTTATAATACTATAACCAACTTAAAGATCGGTGCTTTTTAGACATGCATGTCTTGAAATCAATATAGGTCAAAATGGGGTTTATGAACAAAATCTTATGCATGGCTCAAACAACCTAACAAACTTCAGATCCAAACCGTGAACTACTGCAAATGATCCAGAGATTCGTAAAGTTGCAACCTTTATGAAATCTCACCATCCCATCTAACAAGATCAAGAAGAAAACGAGACAAAATAAAAGATCTAGCACCCTATAATAAAAAAAGGTGGAGCCTTGAACACTTATAAGGTTCCAGAATCAAGATAAGAAGGGAGATGGGGACTTTCGTGCTGATCCTTGGCTTACTCCTTCTTGCTTCTTCCTCCAAAACTCTCAAAAGCACTAAAAAAAGCTTTAACAATGGAGGGAAAAGGAATTAGATTTTCTTCTGAGTTAAAGATGGTGGTGGAGGCTGAGGGTGAGAAAACCCTAGCCTCCTCATTCTTATAAATAGAGTGAGAAACTTGGATAATTAGAGTTTAAGACGTCAAAGGTGGCCATGTCGTGGCGAGTCAAAAAAGACCCGCAACGAGAAAATGCCTCACCACGCCGTGGCAACTCCCAAAGTTAAATTTTAAATTAAAAATAAACTTACATGAAAATCGGATGTTACATGTGTTGGATAAGGTGTCTAAGTCCGTAACTATATTTGGTCTGTACTTGACCCGACCCGACATGCTCCATTTCAGTTGCACTTCACCGAAACAATTTGTATGGATAATATTTTGAGAATGGTATAGTTATGACTTATTAATATATTATAAGTTATAATATATTAATATGGAATCATATTATTTAATTAAGTATTGATCAAGAATTAATTTGAAATTAATTTAGTGGTCAAAAGAGACTAATTAGATATGGACTCTTATATATATATATATATATATATATATATATATATATATATATATATATATATATATATATATATATATATATATATAATTGGCCAAAGTTCATTTAAAATGGGTTAAGCTTGCATGGATAGTCCATGGAGTTTTTAACCCATGGATCCTTTGGAAATGAATGGTCATGGGTATTAGGGTTTACATGGATGTAACCCTAATCCGCCATACTATATAAAGAGGTCTTTGGCACATGAAATGACACTAGTGTGTGAGTGAACAAGGGTGGGCCGATTTCTACAAGTGCATACTATTCTCTCAAGTTTTCCAAGTTGTTTGGTGATCTGTGATTCCACTTGAGGCATCCATATTATTGGTGCTAGACTCTTATAACTCCAAGCAATCGACCACAAGGAAATTATCTTTCCTAATTTTAACCTCTTACCTTAAAAACATTGGTTGATAGGTGAATAAATAATTATCTTTCCTAATTTTAACCTCTTACCTTAAAAACATTGGTTGATTAACAATTTTTATTTCTTTTTTCTGTTTTAGGTACCTGAGACAATGTTGAGGCACTTAGGAAAATGAGTGCACCTCCTAATAGTGTGATACCAATAATCACACGAAAAGATCTCCCTAAAGCATATGGATTTATATTCAGATATCCAACAAGATGTGTGATGGTTGCTCAATTTAAATTATTTCTTAATTCCAACAGTTGTCGTTAGAGAACATAAAAGCTTGATGTGAAGCCTGATGGTATCTTTTATAGCAGTGGGTGTATCCGTGTGAAGGTGGAGGCCAAGAAACTACTTCGTAAGTTCCTATTCTATTTGTCCTTTGAAAAATTTAATTTAAATGACATTTTTAGTCCCTCTGTATTGTTAATTTTTGCACGTTTTGTCCTAAAAAGTTTCTCTTGCAACTTTTGGTTCTTATTCGAGGTTCTCATAATGTTTTGGTCCTAAATCCAAATAAAATAACTTTTTTTGGTCCTAAAATGTAGTTAATATAATGCAATCTTGGCCCCAAAAAAAATTCTCCTACAGTTTTAGTCCTTTTTTGAGGTTTTTGTAATGTATTTCATCCTAAGTCCAAGTAAAATGACTATTATTGCTTCCCAACTAGAGTTGATATTTTTAATTTTGGTCCCAAAAAGTTTCCCTTTTCCATTTTGGTCCTTGTTCCATGAATATAGATGATTTTTATAGCTTTGGTGAACTGAAAGAAAACCGTTTCGTAGGTAAATCCCTTTGCTTACAAAAGACTTTTATAATGATGTCTTGATGCATTTTGATGCACTGAAAGCGCTTCAATATAGATCTAGGAATGCTTTTATTATTGTGATGGATAAGTCAATTAGAACTAGACGACTTTAGATGATTATGGAAAGGGTGAAAGTTGGGAATGAAAAATTAGAGGAGATTGATATGCTTCAGGAAGTGAATAAGCATATTGAAGCACATATAATTTGGGTAGTTGAAGCGCTTATTATGCATTTTTTTAGGCCTGAGATGAAGACAAGGATCATGGAGTGTGCTGATAGAGAGTTGCTCCAAGCATCTGATTGAAATCAGGTTTGCAAATTGTATAAAATAATAATATACTTTACTTTTATTAATTTTTACTAATTTAAATTGTAAGTACATTGTTAGATTGCCCATGTCGGTGGAGAGAATAAAGTATGTGTTATTATACTTATACGCAGTTCACCCTTAACAATATAAAAAAGGACTAAATGGAAGAAATAGCATTGTGTTTCATTCATTTCTAAGAACAAGAAGATCCAATCACAGAAAACATGAAAATTTTAATCAAATATATCATTTATCAGCATGAAACCACCACAAACAAACTAGGAATCGCTTATGAAAACCTACTTAAACAGCTCCAGATGAAAGAAAAAACAACAAACAACCTTGCACACCAACTTTCGTTTACCTTTCGTTCACTACGCACCAAATTATTCAAGACGACACATAAGCAGAGGAACTCACTTCCACTTTTTTAACGTTATCCATTTATTTCACATCTTTTGCTTATTTACCAACGTTATTAACGTTTATTTTGAAATGCAATCTATATTCACATATGTTCATAAAATCCAATAAAGAAAACCCATATGAACCATGCAAAGCATGGACCACATTACTAGTTAAAATTAATTAAAGGTGCAAGGGTTGAGCTATAGTTGTTTAATAGTCGAATAAAAGAGAGGATCAATAACCTCCCTATATGGTGGACGGTTTTATGCCCTTGGATAGGGTTTTTGGAAGCCTCCAACTGATAAAAGGAAACTAGATAATTATTGGATTAAAATATTATTATTTTGAATTCAAATCCTAGGTTTATGAGATTATCAAACATCTATATAAATGGGCATACCCTTTGTATTTTCGGCCACCCCATCTCCACATAGAGAAGTCTAAATTTCTCCATCATCTCCCCTCTCTCCTTCAATCTTAGGGTTGCTTGATTTTTGGGTGTGATGTATTAGAGGATATCATATTTTGGAGCTAGTATTCCAAGGAGACTTCAAGTGTCTGATTAGCTTGATTGGAACTAAGAAAAGGTATGTGGTCTCATGATTTCAATTATCATATGGTTTCTAGTTTTTGTTTTGTAAGTATGTTGCTATTAATTGAGAAAAGACATAGATTTATTTATGTTGCATGTACCCTTAATAGTTAAGTGAAATTTTGCATGTACAATGTAATTGTAACCTAAAAACCTCAATAGTGGTATTAGAGTCATGCTTTACTATTACTAGTGCATAAAATGAAACCTAAAAAACAAATAAATAAATAAATAACTATAGGGCCTGGCACGTCTTTTGAAAAATTCAATTTTCCAGATTTTGCTTGACTAATTGGATTAATATGTTAATTATTAGTCATCTTCTATTAGAGTAAATTACATGAATGGTCCCTATGGTTTAGGGTAATTTGCACGTTTGGTCCAAAACTTATTTTTTTAACTCGAAAGGTCCCTACTGTTTGTTTTTGTTACGCACTTGGTCTCTATCTTACCTAAAAAAACTATTTTGCCATTGATTTTTTAATTTATTTAAATAAACACACCTCAACCTAACCCTCAGCTTACCTTACCTATCCCATTATTTTCCATATTTAAATAATAGTCTTTTTAGGTAAGAAAGGGACATAGCGCATAACAAAAACAAACAACAAGGATCAAGCGCGTAACAAAAACAAGCAGTAGGGACTTTCCGAGTTAAAAAAATAAGTTAGGGACCAAACACGCAAATTAACCCAAACCATAGGGACCATTCATGTAATTTACTCTATCTGTTATTTATATGATAAAATCTAAACCAATTAATGCTATATAATTTTGAAACTCTAATTCAAATTTCGAGGAAGTAAATAAGGAAACTAAATATTTAGTTATAAGATAATTAAATGGAATTATCCGTAATGGATTTTAATATAATATTTAATTATAGTCTAATTAAAAGGTAAATATTAAATCCATAATTGGTTTAAAAGATTATTTAATTAATTGTTAATTAAGATAATTAAATTTAAACCTTGTATTTTCAAAAGGTTTTAAAATACACCCTATACATATGTATGAAATTATTAATACTATATGTATTATTAAAAGTCAGTCAGATCAATAGTATGCTTTATTCATGAATCCACACTATAAGAGAGGTATAAGGAAATGACCTATAAAATGACCGTTGCATGAGTGTCCTTTTCACCCACCACCTCTTTGTGTAGTGGAGGGTCGTTAGCCGAACGAGTTTGATAGAACATAATCATATTATGTGACATCCCCAAAATCACGGCCAGAAAAGACCGGTTTGTTTATGCTTTGTTTAAAAATCAGAGTAACATTTTAAATAAAAGTGTTGCGGAATTTGTCCCAAAACAATAATATGATAAAGATTTATCAAAAGCATTTCCATAGAAATGTATTTCATTAAAAGACTCGGGATGTCATGTTCGTACAGATCAAAAGCATAAACAGTACAATACAAGCCTTACTACATTATTTCATATCTACAGGCCTATATCCGTAATCCCTCGTCCAAACATCATATATATGCTCAAGCGCCACTACCTGTAATACATAAAACTGAGTGGGTCAGGCTTGGGAGCCTGGTGAGCACATAGGGTTTTCAACCCACAATAAATAGTTTATTAATTTCATCAATCAACAATAACCCGATTACCCGTTCCCGTTATCCTCACTTTACGTCCCTAAACACCTATCATAAGGGGCCTAGCCTAAGGATCATCATCGGGACGGACACTACTGCTAAGGGGATTCCTCAACAATAAATGTCCTAATAGGCAACCATGTGGGGGATGGAGTACATCTGGTGAGCACACAGTTCAAATAAACACACAGTTCAAATAAACACCTACAGGTTGCGAGCCTGCTAGTGTTCCACTGGACTGTCTAGAATAGTCCGTGGTCGTCATCTATACTCCGCTAGATGACTGGATCATCAATAACATCTATAACGAGGCCTCTCATTATTTTATTTTGTCACACAGCAACTATTACATCTACCCATGTTTTACCCAACACATATTGTAGATATAAAATACATATACAGTTTAAATCTTTGAAAACATGTATAAAACGTTCATCCAGCATAGATAGCAAGTATTCAGATAATATGCACAAATAGCACGTAATTTATATTAAATACTTCATATCTATGTGTAAGTTGAAAGTAAATATGCACTCACCTGAAAAGGTGGTGATTCCGAACTCAGACAGCGCTTCGCTTCTTAAAAAGAATTTTCTTCGACGAAACCTAGTATTATTACCACTAGAGTTTAGTTTATTATTCGTCGAGACTAATTAATAGTCTAGCTATTATTATTATTATTATATAAGCGTCAAAAAAATACTTATATAACCCATAATAATAGCCCAAGTATTTATTATAAGTTCCTAATAACGTTACTATAATTAAATAAAAGCTATATTAAAAATAGCGTAGGCGTAGCTCACTTACAGCGGGTTTTATAGAAAACCGGGCTTTGCTTGGAGCAGCGTTCCCGAGCCGAAAAGCTCTTCTTCTCGGAGCCTTCGAGCACTCCGGGGCTTCCGCCTCGTGCTAGGGAGGTTCCCTAGGCTTTTCGGGGGATTTCGGGGCTAGAGAGAGGTTCTAGAGAGAGAGAGAGAGTAAAGAGAAGAAAGAATGGGAAATGTGTGAAGAAAATGAGGGTGGGAGAGGTGGTATTTATAGGGTGAAATGTGGCTGAACTTGGTGCCACATGTCACCATCTGGTGGCAAGCCTTGGGGAGAAAGCAATGGCCAAGATTGTGCCACATCACCCATTTTCGCACAGCACACTTCCGACTTCTAAAATCCGTAACTTTCACATACGACCTCCGTTTTTGACGTTCTTTATATCCACGCGTAGGTAATAATAAGATCTACAACTTTCATTTTGACACCGTCAGCCAATTCTCGATCGATCTTAAATTTAACAGTACAAGGAGATTATACTGTTAAACGTCTGCGTAAAATTAATAACTTCTACATACGGACTCTGTTTTTGTCTGTCTTTTTACCATTGATTTCCTATTAATGAGATCTTCAACTCTCATTTACGTTGCGTAAGCCAAAAACCGCTCGAACTAAAATTCGAGTTTCAGGCCGTGCACTGCTAAGCCGAATCTTAGAAAAATCATAACTTCTTCATACGAAGTCAGATTTGGGCGTTCTTTTTATCGATGTTCTTAGTTTAACATATTCTACGACTTTTGTTTAGATTGATAAGGCTAAAAAGTCTTCTATCGTAAATTCACTATTTACGTCTCCCGGTGTCGTGCCGGTTTTGCCGTAAAACTTCGGCGGGCCATAACTTCTTCGTTATAGCTCGGATTTCGGCATTGTTTATATGTACGGAAACCTTGAGACGTATTCTACAACTTTATGTAGAGATATCAGGATTATCTCACACTTTAATTTTGACGCTCATTTTTATTCTTTATTAATTATACATTTATAATTAAATAATAAACACATAAACACACATAATTCACATAATACTCAAATATTTTATATTTATTACTTCAAAAAGAGTTACAATAGTTGACCTAGACTATTACATTGACAAAAATGCTTAGCCCTGAAAACCCGGGCGTTACATATTAAAAGTATTATATATAAAGTACTAGAAACTTCCAAAATCTCACTCTAATTACTTACGATAAAAGTGATGGATTTTGATATAAAACATAAGTTAGTTTTTCATAAAAAAGATCAACAGAAGCGCTAAAAATAACAAGTTTATTTTTAGTTTATAACAAAACCATACCATGAAGGATCCATTTATAGAGGTTAGAATGAAATAAAAAAAAAACCAAAGAGTTTTTAGAATGATAACCTTTGAGGTCTTTGAACCCACTTGGTTTTGGGATGTTGATGAAGATAGCAAAAAATCAAAGAGTATGATTTTCTCTATGTGTATCCACCATCAAGAGTAAGGCACATGGAATGCTAGTTCCTTCTTGTATTTTTGAGTGTCTTAAGCCTTTAAGTACTTAAATAAAATAAGCACTAAAGGAGACAACCCAAGGAAGCTTTAAATCACTAAACGAACTTCAAAAGAGAGAGAAGTGAAGAAGAGAAGAGAGTTTTAGCCATAATGAAGTAAGAAGCAAAAAACTAGTAAAAGCTAGCCCAAATTCATGCAAGACACACCTTTTTATAGTCTCATGCAAGGTAAGGGCTTTATATTAAAATACTATAAAGTATTATAGCCTTTAGAAGCATGAGAGACATGGTGTGGAGGTCGACAAAAAACCTCCATTCTTTAAAAAAAATCAGCCATGCCTCTTGAAAAAAGGAGAATCCTTTATTATTATAAATTCAAAGTTTATAAAATATAAAATTTGTCTTTAGGTAAAAGACAAAAAGATTCAACTAGTCCAAAAGGTTATGCATGACTTATTAATTCATACCATATCAAAAGATAACTAGTTATACTATCTTATAATTATTATTGTCATAAGAAAATAATTATTTCCTAATTAAATACTAGAATTGATATTATTTATTAATAATCACATTAATAATAAATATACAAAATGTGTCAACTTGATAAAGGTGTGACCCTATAAGATCATATATTATTAGCAATGTCACTCAATAATGCTTCTTTGGCATACATATTCAACAATCTCCCATTTTCATAAGATTCATTACATACTGACATAGACAGTAGTTGACGTCTAGCAACCGGCAACTGCCCCTAACAACATATGAAGGGTGAGATCTCATCAACAGCCAATTCTAGGAGCTCTAAGCTACAATTGGTAATAAAGGTGTGATATCAATTATTCCTTTGTCTCGTACATCATGTTGAACATGAGATATACATTGTGATCAATCTCATTTAGTGTTCAACTTTGAGTAAGGCCTTAGATGTCTAACTCTCAATGAATAAGAGGGACAAATCCCATCTTGAATATGTACGCACATCAATGTAGTTCATGTTATACGCAACGGTGGCCGTTATGATTGCCTTTACGAAACAACGTTAAACCATGTCAAGTCACAACAATCGCTACACTTCAAGTCCCAAATATGTATCTAAAGTCTAAGAATACAAAGATACAAGCTTGATCAAAACATAGCTCATGACTATGATCAATAAAGTGATTTTGATGTGGGTCAGGTCCAATACCTATTCTCCTAATCAAGTACCTATGAATTTGGTAGCAACTCTTTCTATTTTCATCTCCATGAAAATCAACCAATCCACTCATATTAGTCTTACCTCATAGATGCTCCCATAACTATGAACGACTATGGACATTTAGAATAACCTAGTTATTCAAGAATTTAAACATGCTAATATAGAATAGAACAATTATTTAATGAAAGACTCATATCCAATATCTCAACTCATTACAATAAATGTTGCTTTTATTGTTCCAATATCCAAATACTAAATTTCAATCAAATACATTTACTTATATCAACAAGGCCCTATAGCACCAGCTTGACTTTCATGCTTTAGCTAATAAAGGAACTTAGTTAAGTAGATTCGACAAACTTGAGTTGTATAAACTTTGCGAATGCAAACATTTTTATATTTATATATATAACTCATTATAAATGAAACTATTGAGAATGCACTTAGATGCTTAAATATGACTTAAATACCAATACTTGCGCAATGGGATTATTTATAGTCATAATGAACTATAAGCATCTTAGTATATGATTCTACAAATCACAATGTAATATAACTCTCATGTGTAACTGTAATTAAAATCTACATGGAACTACTATCCATGTAACTTATCTTCATTCATAATGAGAACACGACCGATTGAGAAACATCTCAATTTATTTTCAAGTTTAGCATATGTGAAACAACTTAAACATAGTTTCCTTTCAAATACTCTGCAGATTAGGAATATTCCTCTAGTTCTCATAAGCAGTTTAGAATGTTCCTTTAAGTCACACCATGAATTTTTCTTAGATTATAATGGTATCATTCGACATGCTCTAAGCATACAAATTATTTGGCCTTTATGCCTAATTCTGACATATATGATTAATCCAATTGCAGCAGCATATGGAATACAATCATATTATCTATTTCAAAACATTTGCACTAGGATTTGCTCAAAATCATGTTATGTGGTATTTGACAAGATAACTCTCTCAGAGTCCTTTATCTTAAGCTCTTTAAGTGTAACACCCTGGATTTTGAAAGCCAAGAAAGTAAAGGAAACCCTAAATTTAAGAGGGACTCGACGAGTCAAAGGAAGGACTCGGCGAGTCGGAGCGGGATCCGGGTCGATAAGAAAGTGACCAACTCGACGAGTCGGCCAAGTGGACTCGGCGAGTCTGGTCTGTGCGAGGAAAACCCTAAATCCGAGGCTTGGAGCCTATTTAAGCATCTTAATCTTCTTCCTAGGGCTCCTTTACAGCCTCTTGCACCCAAAACGCCGCACCTTAAGCCCCCATTGTGTTCATTCAAGCTTCTAGCCATTTTTTTGAGTGGGTTTAAGGAAGAAGAAGGAGTGGGAATCCTTGAAGCATCAGGGAGTGGCCTTAGATCTGAAGTTTGGGAAGCATTTCAGAGCATTAGAAGGTATCAATTCGTTTATCTCCTCCAGATTTTCCCTTGGTTATGAGTTTTGGGGCTTTTAAGCCATGTTTAAGACCAATCTTGAGCTTGAGGTCCAGATCTGAGGTTGCTACCTCAGATCCATGTTTATTTTGGTTTGTAATCCCAGAAAGTATCAGCCATTGAGTGGAAACTGGAGTCTCTTGGTCCTAAACCCTAGCTATGGGTGTATTTTGCCTAGATCTCACTCTCTACACGTAAAGTTTGCAACTTTACGTGGGAAATAGGCTTGGGGAGGGAAGATCTATAGTTTGGAGCTCATGCATGACTCGGAAGTCCTCTGCATGTAAGTGGATCTTAGTGGACTCGACGAGTCCTTCGAGTGGACTCGGCGAGTAGCTTGAAGATGAGGAGGAACTCGACGAGTGGGATGAACAGCTCGTCGAGTCGGATGAAGATGGGCATGAACTCGGCGAGTTGGATGAACAGCTCGTCGAGTTGGATGAAGTTTGTCGTGTGCTCGGCGAGTCTGTTCTTAGACTCGGCGAGTCAGGTCGAGTGGTCCCAAACCCTTTCGAGTTAAGACTCGAGTCAGCGAGTCGAGCCAGGACTCAGTGAGTTGGTCAGGACAGGAATCGAGAATCAGTAAACTCGGCGAGTCAGGGGCTGACTCGGCGAGTAGAGTCGCGAGTGGAAGGACTCTGGATTTATGGACTCGGCGAGTCAGTAGGGTGACTCGACGAGTAGGGTTGACCTGGAAGGTTGACTTTGACCAGAGTTGACTTGGTTGACCTTTGAAGGTCAGTTAGACTAAGTGTTGGGTTGTTGTTGGTAGCTCGGGGAGCTAGCGGAGCAGCAATTCGGAGTTAGCGGTCAGGTAGCGGTCAAAGGGGTTAGCAGCAGCAGTTCAGCAATATCAGGTGAGTTTCCCTTTGTATGAATGGGTCTACGGCCACAATGCCGGCCCATGTAGTTATGAGTAGAAGACCCGGGGGTTAGCCCTAGGCACAGTATGCTAGTATGATTTTTGGACGAGGTCCAATGGCAGAGGGCGGGTGCCCAAGGAGCGGTTTATGTGATAGTCTATACTTGTTGTCTGTGTGATACTTGTGTGTGCCTGGTAGGGAGGTGAGAGAGGGAGAGGTCCCGTATCTCACCAATAGCAGAGTGTGGATGGTGTTCCACATCTCAGTAGCAGCAGAGCAGGGGCGAGGCCCAAGTTAGGAAAGGAGTGAGGGTGGGCTGGGCCCGAACCTCACCATCAGCAGGAGTATGGACGAGGTTCCATGACTCATCAGTAGCAGAACTCGGGCGGGGCCCAGAAATAGGCGAGGCCTTAGAGCAAGAGTTGTTAGTATATGTTTAGTTTATGTAATGTTATGTGATATGTTTATGTGCTATTATATGTTAGAGGGCGAGGCCCTGTGACAGGCGAGGCCTAAGTGAAACAGATCTGTATCCGAGCGAGGCTCGAAGCCAGGCGGGGCCTGGAGCGGCGAGGCCGTTGTAGCGGGCGAGGCCCGAAGTAGGGGGCGAGGCCCCGGATAGCGGGCGTGGCCCAGTATGTGTAGTATGTGGTTTTGCATGGTATGTGGTATGGTGGGGAACTCACTAAGCTTCGTGCTTACGGTTTTCAGTTTTGTTTTCAGGTACTTCCGGTAGCGGAGGGAGGAGCTCGGGGTGATCGCATGGCACACACCATAGATTAGTCAACCTGGGAATGTTTACTCTGATAATAAACATGTGTTTTGAAAACCTATACTCAGATTATGTTATGGAATGATGTCCTTGGTTAAAGTAATGTTTTATTAAAAAGAAATTTTTGGTCTTAAATTTTGGGATGTTACAAGTTGGTATCAGAGCCTTGGTTTGAGGGATTCGGGCATACTCTCGGGTGTGCCTGAACTCAAACTGAGGGGTCGGATGAAAAGTTTTCAAAAGTGAAAGGACAGTTTTGTAAAAAGAATTTTGAGAACGAAAAACAGTTTTAGAAAAACAAAAAGAATTCCAAAGAAAAGAACTTTGAAAGAGAAAAGAGGTGTGGTGCATGCAATCAACCGAGCTCAAGTAAGTACCCCAAAATACCCATACAAGTTTATGTTATAATTATCAGTTGATAAAACAGCATGCTAGAATAGGACTAAGGATCTAGGAATGATGCCTTATGTGCCTGTTATTTGTGCTTTTGAGTTGCATGATAGTGCTGATTAGACAGTAGTAGGATAGCCTGTTTAGGTTATGCCTGAGTCTATGAGTTTGTGTTGCATGCTAGTTCAGATTCTTGCTATGTGGATATGATTGTTGAGTATATTGTGGTTAGATTTTCCCCTTGTCCGAATGCTGCTTGCTTTGTGCATTATGGGATTTTAAGTGATGGGAGTTAGCCATTAGGTGGATACGTCACGTCACATGTGATCAGGGTTGAATAATCTCAGAGTGCTGGATTTGGCCCTATTGCGCAGCTCTCGTTTGAGTCCAACCGTTGTAGGGACGAGTCTTTTACTTGAAGGATTATCTAAGCCTCGTCGCATGTGATGGTATCCAGGTGATGGCTGATTGGCATCACGAGGAGACCTTCAGCAGCTGAGGACTGGTTTGAGTTGAGTCAGAGATTTCCCTAGGGTAAGCCTAGGATGAGATAGAGTTGGGAGCAGTATGAGTGGTTAAGGGACCTGGTGGAGTCAAAGCAATTCCTGAGGAAAGTACGGATAGATGTGGAAGGTAGTATGGGCCCGTACTACTGAAAGCAGAGGATCCGTACTCGATTCAGGAAGGGCAGAGGCAAGACCGGGACCCTGGTAGAGCATGTTTGATCTTGTATCAATGATGGGTATTCTGATTATGGTTGTGGTATGTTTTCAGCATGGTGACATTGCGAGAGAGACCAGCGGGCGGATCAGGCGCCGGAGAGGGATCAGCCTCGGGTTCAGGGACCGAGCAGCTCGAGGAGCGGATGAGGGAGTTGATATCAACTGAGGTTACGCGCAGTATTCTAGCTCAGACTCCTGTGATCTTTGGCACGGTCAAGGAGGGCATACTGGAGATCTTGGAGGAGAGGCTGGGAGCCTTCCGTACTGAGATGATGGCATTGATGGGGGCGCGTACCTTGACATTTCGAGAGTTCAGAGCCTGCGGGGCACCAGACTATCATGGGGCTAGGGACCCCATTGCTAGCAGCAGATGGTTGGCTGATGTTGCCAACGCTTTTCGTACAAGCAAGTGTCCCGAGGGGGACAAGGTTAGACTCGCCTCCTGTCTTCTGAAGGACAGAGCGAGGGATTGGTGGGAGGAGATTGGTCATGCTTTGGGGGATGATGCCGCGTTGGACGCGATGACTTGGAGTGATTTCTCGGCCAGGTTCAGGGCGGAGTTTTCGCCGATTATTGAGGTGCAGCAGCTGGCACGAGAGTTTCAGGATTTGACGCAGACTACTGAGACTGTGGCGGAGATCACCGCCAAGTTCAGGGAAAGGGCTCTTCTTGTTCCGCAGTATGTAGCGGATGAGGAGATGAAGAAGGCTCGGTACCATGAGATGTTGAGGGACGACATCAGGGAGTTCGTGAGCAGGTCCAGCTGTAAGACGCTGGAGGATATGATTTCTCGGGCTAGGGAAAGGGAAATTGATTTGGAGCAGATCCGGAAGAGGAAGCCGGATGAGGTTCCGGTATCAGCGGGTTCGGGCAAAAGGCCCAAGGGATCGGATTCGAGATCGAGGGATCGTCAGGACCGCAGTCGATGCGGAAAGTGTGGCAGGGCGCACGGGGGCGCGTGCAGGAGTGGTAGCGGTGGTGAGTCTGGCTGCTTCAAGTGCGGTCGGACTGGTCATTTTAGCAGGGATTGTACTGTTACCGCCGCCCAGGGATCAGACATGATATGTTTTCATTGCAACCAGCGGGGCCACAAGAAGGCCCAGTGCCCCAGTTTGTCTTCAGCAGGACGGGTGATGGCACCCGCCCCTGCAACCTTGAGGATCGCAGATGGCCGTCAGGGCCGGGTGGAGGCACCTGCAGCAGGGAGCAGGGCTTTTCAGATGACGACCTTGGAGGCGCGAGCATCGCCGGACGTTGCAGGTATGCAATTTCCATTCTCAGTTCTCTTATTTTGTGCATGATTTCATTGTTATGGTTCTGCATCATTATCGGTATGAGTGTTTTATTTTGATTGGTTGATTGTGATCGAGTTATATGCCATTTGCATACCTTGGATATTTGTATGGGAGTTAGGGGGGAATGTGCTCTATTGAAGAAGGTTTCGAAGGATGCAGTAACTGTAGCATGCTTGGGAGGGATTTGGGTTGTTTCGTTAGTTCAGAGTGGTGCAGTGATTGTGATGGATTGGCTAAAGCCCTAGCTATGGCGGGCTTGGGTTCCTCAGTGGATGGGCTTTGGAATGGTAGCAAGGATCGGGATTTCTTTGAGTGATGAGCATCAAGGGATAAGCAGGATCGAAGTGGGGGAGAATCCTCCGGGTGTGCCCGGAGAAGAGCACGCAGACCCAGAACGAGTACGTGACCTCCGAGAGGGAAGAGAAGTAGTTCAACGTTTGATGGATTGAGGATTCCAGGGTTGGGAGTTTGAGAAACTCCATATCAGCTAGCGCGTGGGATGGTATGGTTGGTTATGATTGAGAATTCAGATTGTGGATCGCCTGAAGGACTCGCGGGAGTCGGAATAAGGATCTTGAGAAGTCGATGGCACGTGGGTGCCTTCGTATTAGCAGTCAGTGGTAGGGATGTAAGACTACGGGTAAGCCGTAGCATTCCTTAGTAGTTTCGTTAGCAGGAGTCGGGGCGAGGCCCTTATCTCCTAGTGATCAGGTAGGGATCAGGAATGTGTAGTGGATGAGAGTAGTAGGGAGTTGCCTGTATAGCTCTTGAGAGGTGAGACCTTGGGAGAGGCCGCTCCAGTATATAGTTGGGTGAGACCCGTGGGCGAGGCCCGTAAGAGATTAGCGGTGCAGGTGAGACCTGGGAGCAGGGTTGCTCAGTAGTACGGTCGGGTGAGACCTGTGGGCAAGGCCCGTGAGTTTTTAGCAGCGCAGGTGGGACCTGGTCGGGATTTTAGTGTCAGGTTAAGGGATCAGGGATCCCAGGTTTGTAGTGCCTGGATGGCAGGACTGATTGAGCAGTTATAGATGGTCGAGGTATCCTTGGAAGTCGCTGGGAGCGACCAGGAATGGTGTTGGGACTAGCTATCGGTGGGAACCGGTAATCCAGTCATTGATAGGTTGGTAGGGACCAGGGCGGTCCCGGTTTATCAGGAAGTCAGTTGGGGAATAGTTAAATTGCCAGTCGGTGGCAGTGCGAGTATGCAGCGTATGGTGGACTTCAGTAGTTGAGTCGAGGGGTGCTCGACACCAAGTGTTGGCAGGAAGGAGTGTCAGTGAGTGCTGACGGTGATGACCCGTCCTGGAAATAGCAGGGAGATGAAGGAGCTAGTGAAGGATAGGACCTTCACAGTGTCAAAGGAAAAGTCGGTAATGAGACTTTGCCTTGGGAAGGCAAGAGATTTGCGCAAGGAAAGAAGTGGAGAACCCCTGTGGGTTCAGTGCAGTATTCGGTGAAAGACCAGCGCAGGTAGGCGGCTGGTGTTGGGTATTGGAGGCAGATCGCAGGCGGTGGGCCATGATAAACTTCGAGGACGAAGTTCAGTTTAAGTGGGGGAGAGTTGTAACACCCTGGATTTTGAAAGCCAAGAAAGTAAAGGAAACCCTAAATTTAAGAGGGACTCGACGAGTCAAAGGAAGGACTCGGCGAGTCGGAGCGGGATCCGGGTCGATAAGAAAGTGACCAACTCGACGAGTCGGCCAAGTGGACTCGGCGAGTCTGGTCTGTGCGAGGAAAACCCTAAATCCGAGGCTTGGAGCCTATTTAAGCATCTTAATCTTCTTCCTAGGGCTCCTTTACAGCCTCTTGCACCCAAAACGCCGCACCTTAAGCCCCCATTGTGTTCATTCAAGCTTCTAGCCATTTTTTTGAGTGGGTTTAAGGAAGAAGAAGGAGTGGGAATCCTTGAAGCATCAGGGAGTGGCCTTAGATCTGAAGTTTGGGAAGCATTTCAGAGCATTAGAAGGTATCAATTCGTTTATCTCCTCCAGATTTTCCCTTGGTTATGAGTTTTGGGGCTTTTAAGCCATGTTTAAGACCAATCTTGAGCTTGAGGTCCAGATCTGAGGTTGCTACCTCAGATCCATGTTTATTTTGGTTTGTAATCCCAGAAAGTATCAGCCATTGAGTGGAAACTGGAGTCTCTTGGTCCTAAACCCTAGCTATGGGTGTATTTTGCCTAGATCTCACTCTCTACACGTAAAGTTTGCAACTTTACGTGGGAAATAGGCTTGGGGAGGGAAGATCTATAGTTTGGAGCTCATGCATGACTCGGAAGTCCTCTGCATGTAAGTGGATCTTAGTGGACTCGACGAGTCCTTCGAGTGGACTCGGCGAGTAGCTTGAAGATGAGGAGGAACTCGACGAGTGGGATGAACAGCTCGTCGAGTCGGATGAAGATGGGCATGAACTCGGCGAGTTGGATGAACAGCTCGTCGAGTTGGATGAAGTTTGTCGTGTGCTCGGCGAGTCTGTTCTTAGACTCGGCGAGTCAGGTCGAGTGGTCCCAAACCCTTTCGAGTTAAGACTCGAGTCAGCGAGTCGAGCCAGGACTCAGTGAGTTGGTCAGGACAGGAATCGAGAATCAGTAAACTCGGCGAGTCAGGGGCTGACTCGGCGAGTAGAGTCGCGAGTGGAAGGACTCTGGATTTATGGACTCGGCGAGTCAGTAGGGTGACTCGACGAGTAGGGTTGACCTGGAAGGTTGACTTTGACCAGAGTTGACTTGGTTGACCTTTGAAGGTCAGTTAGACTAAGTGTTGGGTTGTTGTTGGTAGCTCGGGGAGCTAGCGGAGCAGCAATTCGGAGTTAGCGGTCAGGTAGCGGTCAAAGGGGTTAGCAGCAGCAGTTCAGCAATATCAGGTGAGTTTCCCTTTGTATGAATGGGTCTACGGCCACAATGCCGGCCCATGTAGTTATGAGTAGAAGACCCGGGGGTTAGCCCTAGGCACAGTATGCTAGTATGATTTTTGGACGAGGTCCAATGGCAGAGGGCGGGTGCCCAAGGAGCGGTTTATGTGATAGTCTATACTTGTTGTCTGTGTGATACTTGTGTGTGCCTGGTAGGGAGGTGAGAGAGGGAGAGGTCCCGTATCTCACCAATAGCAGAGTGTGGATGGTGTTCCACATCTCAGTAGCAGCAGAGCAGGGGCGAGGCCCAAGTTAGGAAAGGAGTGAGGGTGGGCTGGGCCCGAACCTCACCATCAGCAGGAGTATGGACGAGGTTCCATGACTCATCAGTAGCAGAACTCGGGCGGGGCCCAGAAATAGGCGAGGCCTTAGAGCAAGAGTTGTTAGTATATGTTTAGTTTATGTAATGTTATGTGATATGTTTATGTGCTATTATATGTTAGAGGGCGAGGCCCTGTGACAGGCGAGGCCTAAGTGAAACAGATCTGTATCCGAGCGAGGCTCGAAGCCAGGCGGGGCCTGGAGCGGCGAGGCCGTTGTAGCGGGCGAGGCCCGAAGTAGGGGGCGAGGCCCCGGATAGCGGGCGTGGCCCAGTATGTGTAGTATGTGGTTTTGCATGGTATGTGGTATGGTGGGGAACTCACTAAGCTTCGTGCTTACGGTTTTCAGTTTTGTTTTCAGGTACTTCCGGTAGCGGAGGGAGGAGCTCGGGGTGATCGCATGGCACACACCATAGATTAGTCAACCTGGGAATGTTTACTCTGATAATAAACATGTGTTTTGAAAACCTATACTCAGATTATGTTATGGAATGATGTCCTTGGTTAAAGTAATGTTTTATTAAAAAGAAATTTTTGGTCTTAAATTTTGGGATGTTACATTAAGATCCTTGATAATTAATGTAATTTTACTTATTCCTTTAATTTTCCATGATCTATCTATATAGATCTTTATTCCAAGAATTAGTATGGCGACTACATATAAGACTAGGAATGTTACTGCACTCAGTGGCGGACCTATGTGGAGAATTGGGGGTCCCGGGCCACTGCTCAATTTCCGGCTCGTAGTGTAAAAAAATTTAATTTTTTCTATTAGGTGCACCCGCTTGAAGTACGAGGGACACCCCTACTAAAATAGTATGCGTCCACCACTGACTGCACTCCCATTAGCTTTCTAGAAAACACAAGAGTCTTCTTGATTTATAATTAAATCATATTATGTACTTATCTTATAAGAGAGAAGATTCTTACTTTGAGACGTTAGCTTAAATCTTGGAAATATTTTCATTCATGTATATTTTCTTCTCTAAAAACTCACCTACTCTTTATAGTCACACTATATCAAGGAAGATTAATCAAGTCCATACTTGATAATCATACATTAATGCATCTCTATGTGTTTTATTAGTTACTGATCAACTATTGAGCATATTCAACAACAGTTGAAAATTTGCTAGTTCCAAACTATGATGCATTTAGTTTATGGTTCATTAGCTCTTAAAGTTACATATAGATCCCACTTAGAAAAAAGAACTTCCTAAGCACTTGTCTACTAGAATGATAATTAGTGGGATGGTAGAAACTTCATCTTAAACAATCACTTAGGATAGTCTACATAAATGCAGTTAGTAGATGCTAGAGTGGTTAAGCTCATTGTCTAACATAAGCTTCATAGCTCCATACCTTTTAGATAAGGATAACCATTACATTCTTACACTAATGAAAGTATTTAATCTACTTGTTTGGTTAGAAATATTTATATTCAATACATATTTATTGCAGTGAGCGTAATTCCAAAAAATTTATAAAGTGAATAGCTCTTTTAAAAAACATCATATAATAGACTGCGAGGTCTATGTTATCCTATTTAAAAACTTGTACTATCAGCATTCAACCAGTGGCCAGGTGACCTTATCCCACAAGCGAATTTGAAGGCTACCTCGAACATCATAAGATAGATCCAAGTGACCAGGTGATCTTGTGCTACAAGAACCATACTAATGACGAGTGACTGTTTTTGACAGAATGAGTTGTGAATCGATTCCAAAACTCCTGAGATGTTACAAGAAGACTCGGTTTTAAAAACTCATTTTCTTTATCACGATGAAAGGTTAATGATGATCTCATTAAGTTTTATTTCAATCTTCACTATAAAACAATTCGACCTAATCAAAACTTTCAACAATAACGAATAAAAGCCGTTAGTGAAATTGATTAAGTTTCTATCACCAAATCTATTAATGGATTGAAAAGATTACATACAAATGGGATTCACATATATCAAATGAATCAAGATACTTGTGAATCATCTTCCCATATAAATAGCAATCACATATATATATCAAATGAATCAAACTCATTTTCCTTCAAAAATTTCATCCTGTTGAAATTAGTATATGTGTATAGTCGTGAAGATTATGACATAGATAAGTTTTAATCAAATATCATTTGATTATTTAGGTGTTATGATTAGAACTATCAATTTAACGAATGATTGTAGATTTACTTCATAAATGACATTATGAGAAAATATTCTTTAACACATAATATTTTGTTTCAGAACATGAATGTGAACATTAAAGATAAGTAAATCTAAATTTATTCAAATTTTACAATTGTCACATGTCCCTATAAGAATAGGTAGAAAACATTTATTGTTTAAATAAAGACTATAACAACATTTGTTATATCTTCAACACAAAATATCATTCGTTTGTAATCAATTGATTATTTCTTCCAATCCTTGTATGATAACCAAGTATAGACCTAGGTTTATCAAGATCCTGGTCATAAGACAGTAGTTTGCAAATAGATCTTGAAGAATAATGCTGACATGGATTATAATGTACATACCTTCAAGGAGAGTTTGGTTGCAAAAGGATTTACTCAAACCCAATGGGTTGACTATGATGAGACATTTTCGCCAGTTGCTAAGATTAAGTTAATTAGGGTAATGCTAGCCATAGCTTCTTGTTAAGACTATGAAGTATGGAAAATGGATGTTAAAACCACTTTCCTTGACAGGAAACTGGTTGAGGATGTTTACATGGCTCAACCAAAAGGTTTTGAACATGCAAAATTCACAAACAGGGTGTGCAAGCTTCAGAAGTCCATTTATGGACTGAAATAAGCATCTCGTAGCTTGAATATTTAATTTCATGAAAATGTCAAAGAGTTTGGATTTTCTATAAGTGAAGATGAGTCTTGCGTGTATGTCAAAGCTAGTGGGAGTGTAGTGAGCTTTCTAGTCTTGTATGTGGATACTCTTAATAAGAAACCATGTTCCAACTTTGCAAGAATTTAAGTCTTGGATTGGGAAATGTTTCTCTATGAAGGATCTAGGATAGGATATATACATTCTTGGAATAAGGATTTTAAAAAATGCATAAACATTTGCTAGGATTGAGCCAGAGTACATACTTGGATAAAATATTGAAATGATTTAGTATGGAGAATTCCAAGAAAGGGACTTACCCATGCATCATACTGCTAAGTTGAGCAAGTCTTAATGTTCCATTAGTGATAAGAGATAAATACGATGAGTTGAGACCTATATGCTTTTGGTATAGGATCAATCATGTATGTTATGACATGTACTTGATCTGATGTGGCTTATGCTTTGAGCAAGGTTAGCAGATGTAACGCCTGCAGACTCAGGCTAGACAATTGAAATATAACAAGTGATAAAAATGAATTTTTAATAAAATATTATTTAGGATAAGTAATCTTAACCAAAAATGTAGTATATGTGACAAGGATTTTGTACATACAAAGAACGCCTAAATCTAACTCCGTAAGAGGAAGTTATGATTTTTCGAACTTTCAAAGTAGTTGTGTTAGCATAGAAATCAAATTTTAGATCGATCGATTTTTAGCCGAAAAAATCTAAACGAGAGTTTAATAACTCGTCAATACCTATCTGTCAATATAAAGAAAGTCGATATTGGATATTGTACAAGTGAGGTAGGAACCTTTAACGAACATTAACAATCTAAGTCTGTTAAAAATATAACTTTAAAAAAAAAATTAAAAATTAGCTGACAGAGTCTAAATGAAAGTTACAGATCTCGTTTATAGCTACATGTGGATAAAAAACTCATCGAAAATGGAGCTTGTATGGAAGAAATTTTTTGTAACGCCTGAGTCGCCAGGTATGAAATCAAACCATTATTCATTAAAATATAAGGAAGGGGCCATGAGTACGTTGGGCGTACACTAGATACGCACGGCATACTCCTTGCATGCGCGCATCGTGGTGATCCCTGCGTACACTGGGCGTACCCATGTGTATGCTAGGCATACTCAAGCCAGGGGCAAACCCTATTTTTAGGGTTTGCACCCTATTTAAGATCATTAGGTCCTTCAAGTTCATCACCTTTTCAGTCCCCATTGCCTTTTAGTGCTAATCTCGAAACCTTAGCCATCTTGAGAGCTGTTTGTGAGCTTACAAAGAGTTTTTGGATGTTCTTTTGTGATTTTGAAGAAGAAGGAAGCTTGAGGAGAAGCAAGGGAGAATAAGAAGCTTGTAGATCCAAAGTTTGTGCATCATTTCTAGCTCATTGGAGGTATAACGTGTAAAACTTGTTCATTCTAAGCTTAGATCTAGGTTTAAGGAATAAATTAGCATCCTTTTGTCCCATAACCTGGTCTTTTGGAGTATGGGCTACTCCATACCATTTGAGTTGTCCTTTTGGACTCTTAGGGGTGCATGGAGTCATAAAAATCGTATCTTGAAGGTTAAGACTCAACCATGCATGACTTGGTGACCACTTAAGAGATATAAAAGGCTTAATTCATGGTTTGAGTCCCAATGAGGCATGCAAGAGCATAAATTTTGCAACTTTATGGCTTAAGACACTTTTATGATCTTGGATATAAGTTTTGGACATTAAAGCTTAATCGATTAAGACATTGGAGCATCTTTGGGCTAACTGACCAGTACACCGGGTGTACTCTTGGGTACGCTGCATGTACTGGGCCAGTGCCCCGATTCCGGATTAACAATCATACGTTTGGCTTACGAGCCATGTACGCCACGCGTATGAAGTCTATGGGCTTAAGAGATTTTGGGTCGAGTTTTGTTGGGCTTTTTTCCTTGTTTAGGTTTGGGCCTCAGGCCTACCTATAGAAGCAAGACTTTTTTAGGCATTAGGCCATTTTGGATGCTCTTGGGCCATATTGGTCCTTAAGGGCCTTGTAGTTAGGCTTGTAATGCCTTTTTGGACTAGTTTGGATTTCAGCCTTGGTGAGGTAAGCCCAATGAGGCAAGGGTTAAGCAACCCTTTTTGTTTTTAAGTAAAAAAATTAGGGTTTGGGCTCTCGGGTTAGATTATTAACCTAATTATAATTATGGTTTTATACTTGTTACTTAGGGAGAGGATTTCAGGAGTCAGCCACTGAGTGTGATTTTATACCTTCAGTCTGAGGTGAGTTTCCTTCACTGTATTTGTGGGTCGAAGGCACCAATACCAACCCATTAGTTTATGTTGTAATATGATGATTCTCTTAGTGACAATTGTCAGTTATCCATGTATTTTCTTAATGACTCTTGATTATTTTTGTTATGATATTATGTGGTAGTGATAGGGGTGAAATAGAACCGATATCTGGTTGAAATAGACTGTAGGGGATTGCAAGTACCCAAATATGCTTGACTGTATCCGGTTGCAATAAACTGAAGGGAATTCCGAGCACCCAAATATGCTTGATGATATTCGGTTGAAATAGACCGAAGGGGATTCCAAGAACCCAAATATTCTTAACGGTATCTGGTTGAAAGGGGATTACAAGCACCCAAATATGCTTGATGGTATCCAGTTGAAATAGTCTGAAGGTGATTGCGAGCACCCAGATATGGTTAACCGTATGTTTGTGTGGTATGGGGTATTTGGGGGAACTCACTAAGCATTGTGATTACGGTTTTCAGAATATCTTTCAAGTACTTCCAGCTCGAACGGGAAGGGCCCGGCCTGATCGCACTGCATCACCCTATGATTTTCCACATTGTGTTATTTTGGGAATTTATACTCTGATTAAAGGTTGCTATGATACACTTTCTTTTGTTTTGATATGATTATCACATGTTTTGGATGAATTTAAAAGCAATAATTTTTATTTGTATTTTGGGATGTTACAAGTTAGCGTCAGAGCATTGATTTGAGGGATTCAAACATACTCTCGGGTCTACCTGAACTTAAATCGAGGATTTGGTAAATTTTCCATAAAAAGAAACATTTTAATTAAGGAATTTTAATAAAAGATAAGGGGTGTGGTGTGTGCAATCAGCCGAGCTCAAGTACATCTTCCCAAAATACCCATACATGGTATATGTTTATGCTATGATATGAGAATTGCATGCCAGATTATGAGCTAAGGATTTGCTCAGAATTGCATGATAGAATGCTGGGAGAGATGACTTTATATGACCATTTGTATGAGCTTATAGATTCTCATGCTAGTATTAGATTAGTTACTTGATAGGATGGCCTCTATAGGTTTTGTTCTAATTTGAATTGCTAGATGCTCGAATGTTGCATGCTTTATGCTTTAAGAAATTATGTTAGTACCAACTAACTATTGGGTGAATGCGTTGGGTTACATATTATTGAGATTGGATAATTTTACAAGGATAGGTTTAACTCTATTGTGCAACTATTGTTTGAGTCCAACCATTTTAGTGTTGGACCTCTCATTCAAAGAATTATCTAGTATTGATAGTATGTAACTGTGTTCACGTAGTAGCTAGATGGTATTGGTGGAAGTTCCTTTTGTAGCTGATAGCAGAGAGGGATGAGGAAGGGAATCCTAGGAAATCCCTGAGAGATGCATTGGTGTATAGGCCGCCTTATAGTATGAGAAGTGTACTATTTGGAAAGGAGCGAATTTGAGGAGTCGGGGTAGTCCTTGAGGAGGGTATAAATAGGTATGGAAGGTAGTATTAGGCCCGTACTACTTGAAGCATAGGATTTATAACCAAGAATAGGAAGACCACGATGAATCTACGGAAGTCGAGAGTGTGAACCTTCTCATGTGTTCGCTAATTGTTTATGTGGTTATGTTTCGGTGTGCTGGTGACACGTCATGGAGCAGGGGTTTATGATCTGGATAGATTCTCATGCTAGTATTAGATTAGATTAGTTCATTGCATCATAGATTACTAGAGGCATCCTTGACGCAACCCTGGTGATGTTCGGGTCGATCAAGGATGGTGTGATCGAGTTGATGGAGGATCACCTTCGGGTCTATAGAACCGATCTGGCCACTAGCTAGTCTAGGGCGCACATTCTCTCCTTTAAGGATTTCAGGGATGTAGGGCACCGGATTTCTTTGGAGTGAAGGACCCCATTCAGCCATGTGTTGGATAACTAACATTGAGTGTACCCATATGGCGAGCTTCTACCCCGAGGGGTCAAAGGTGAGGTTCGCTACAAGATGTCTGTAGGAGTGAGCCCGAGATTGGTGGGAGGAGGTCGGCTATACTTTGGGAGCCCCAGCCATTGAGGCCATGACCTTGTCAGATTTTGTAACCCGGTTTCGAGCAGAGTTTGCACAAGCTATTGAGGTGCAACAGTTATCTAGGGAATTTCTAGAAATGAGACAGACGACTGAGACTATGGCGGAGATCACCGCCAAGTTCAGAGAGAGAGAGAGAGAGAAAGAGAGAGAGCTTTGTTGGTACCCCAATATACGACATATGAGGAGATGAGGAAGACCCAATACCATGATATGCAGGGCGCGAGAACGAGAGATTGATTTGGAGCATATAGGGAAGAGGAAGGAGGAGCATGGGCAGACGATTGGGGTTTCAACGAAGAAACCCAAGGGTTTCGACTCTAGGTCGAAGGGCCAACAAGGTCGGAGCCGTTGTGGTAAATGCAGAAAGTCGCATGATGGGGCTTGCAGAGCGGGTGGTTCAACCTGCTATAAGTGTGGCAAGACGGGCTATTTTAGAAAGGTTTGCACAGATACTATCATTACCACCCATACATCAGATGTGATTTTCTTCCATTGCAACCAGAAGGGCCACAAGAAGGCCAACTGTGTGAGTTTAGCATCAGGAGGACCAGTAGCAGCACCTGCTCCAACAACCCTACGGATTTGTAACACCGTAAATTTTCAAACAAAATTTTCTTTTAAAAATCACATAACTCTCATATCACGTTTCACGGAAATTCCATTTAATTTATTTACAAAACACAACTCTATATTTTTAAGAATAATAATAATCCAGGACCCTCAAATCATAACTCCTTCTCTGGTGTGTACAATCGAGCCGGTGCCTTCCCACGATTATGAGAAAACCTGAAACACATAACACATAACACGGTAAGCACGAAGCTTATTAAGTTCCCCAAAATACCACATCTCACAGCTCATCAGCCACTCGAGCCTATATCATTGTAAGAGCCTTTGGTCAATATGACTCAGTGGGACCCTCCACTGTAAGCTCCGCATAGCATAAATTACAAAGACATAATGCATAGCATACAACATAAAGCAGGATAATATAATACTTAATGTAAACACATACGACCCTCCGGTCACACATAGTACCACTCTAGGTAAAGTATAGTGAGAAGACTCACCTCGGATAATGAACAACCACTATAACGCTGCTGCTACGCACCGGCCTCTAACTCTGAGCCAAAACCACAATTAACCCATTTAGAAACTAAGTCCAAACTCTCACTCATTAGGTCTAAAGGAAGACCGCTAACCAGCCCATTAGAATCCTAAAATCCATTGGGCCCACCAAGGCCCAATAATAAATGGGCTCACCCGAGTCCCACTCTCAAAACTAAACGACAAGCCCAACACAAGGGCCCAAGGCAAAATTATAATATTTCTCTGCTCATAGTCTCTAATTCATAAGCCCAAAGATTTAGGCCCAACCCTCACGGCCCATGATAAGATCCAGCCCAAAAGCCCACAGTGAAGTTACGCGGGGCGTACCTCTCTTGGTACGCTCAGCGTACTTACACATGCATGAAACTGATCGGGGACTCGAACCCAGTACGCAGTGCATACTGGAACTTACGTTGGGCGTACGCCCAGTTTTTCTTTAGTCCATTCTCTTGGTCTTAACCCGTTAAGACCTTAACTCATTTCTCAGATCTGGACTCCCTATCATCTCTTACTCCATAAAGTTAGTGACTTTAAGCCTTTGTATGGCTGATAAGGTCACAAACACATAAAACTCTTATTCTCTTAACTCAAAATGCTCAAATCTCATGCATGGGCTGACTCTCACATTCAAGACCTCATTTTTATGGATCCTCACCACTAGAAACACTTAAAAGGACATATATTGAGCTCTGGAGTGCAACAACTCATAAAGCCTCAAGCTATGGGACCAAAAGCCCTAAAATGGACCATATCATGCACAAAACAAAAAGGATGGGAAAACTTTGAGCTTTATAACTCCAAATGATGCTCCAACCACAGAAAAGCTCATATCCAAAGCTTGGACTCCAACTCTATTCTCTTCCATGCTCCTTCTTCTCTCCAAAAATTCCACAATAACACTTATAAGCTCACAATGGTCACACACAAGCTCAAGAACGAGGATTAGGTTTTAGGGGGTTTATTGAATGAGGATGGTGGCCAGGAATGAGGCCATCTCATTCTTTATATAGGGACACTCCTCTTAATTAGGGTTTTCTTCTGTGCCTAGTACGCCCAGCGTACTAGGTATGTCAGCTTAAATGTCAGGCACATGAGTACGCTAAGCGTACACACACGTACGCCCAGCGTACTCCGCAGCCATCAATTTCAACTAAAGGACTTATCTTGCCAAATCATCAAACTGTCATCGAATCCTCAACATAACCCTGATTCCCACGAACCTCATACCCTCGGATAGGTAACGAGATGCCCAAAGCTCCTATCAACTCATCACAACCCTAAGACTCCCTCATGCCCGGTTTGCAGCCCACGAACCCTAATCACAGATGATTAGAAACTGGATGTTACAGTATTACTGATGACCGCCAGGGCAAGGAGGATGCGCCTGTTGTGAGGAGCAGGGCTTTTCAGCTGACAGTCGAGGAGGCTCGTATTGCACCATATATGGTGACGCGTATTTCCATTAAATGTTGGAGCGGTGAATTGGAAGAGTTCCAAGCAGCAAACAGTGGTTGATTCTACTTGTGAATCATAGTACATCACAACAAACGAGGCAACAATGGAGACCATATGGTTGAAGAATTTTATTGGAGATCTTGGAGTTGTTCCATCAATCCAAGAGCCAATATATATATATATATATATAATATATGGCAATGAGGGTGTAGTGGATTTGACTAAAGAACCAAATGAGCATGGTAGATCTAGGCACATAGAAAGGAAATACCACTACATCAGACATAAAATAGAAGAAGGCAAACTTGTGGTGAATTGTGTATCATCAGAGGATAATCTTGTTGATCCTCTTACAAAGGGATTAACCAATATTAAGGACTTCGAGCATGCTATGATCATTGGGCTAAGAGATGGCATTAGATTCTAGATTTTGGTAGTTAGTTGATGTTTTGAAACAATGTAACAATAATAAATTGTAATTTAATGGTGATTAATCAAATAGAGATTTATTTATAATCAAAGTGTGAGATACCATTTGTCAATTAATTTATTCTTGTGCTTCGCTTTGCATGTTTTACTTCAAGAATATTAATTTATTCGAAATGTCACAGTCAGTCATATTTTAGGAGTAAGTATTGATTTAAGACTGTCATGAATTGTTCGTAGATTGTCCATAGGGATTGGACATTGCATAGGGACTGTTGTGATATTCATGAATACTTAGAAATGGGGATTTTGAGTATTGGTTAAACCCGCACTTAGAGATTACTTCATGGATTCAATATGAGTAATTCTAAGATGATAATATCATCTATTCTTAAAACAGATATATATATATATATATATATATATATATATATATATATATATATATATATATATATATATATATATATATATATAAGTCATAGTTTGCAAATATGTTGTGTATTGGTTTACTCCAACGCATCTCGTAAGTAGATGTTATAAAGTGTAATTCCATGCATGATATGGTGAGTAAAATGTATGAGTATATAGTCAAATTTTATTTGCTCCTTTTTCCTTAATAAGAAAAGCGATCTATTTGGGCCCCTCGGTGATTTGATGTTGACACTATAGTGTTAGGTTCATTTGGGACTGGATTGATCTATTTAATTAGTATTATGATGACATCTTCATAAATCAGGAAATAGAGAAACAAAATCTTGGACAATGAGATTGCTTCCAATCAATGTCATGTGTCCATATGATATCAAGAAGAATGAAGGAATAGTTATCACTTATCTTAGGACCGACATCTAATCAGAGTTTGGCAGTGTCTTTGGAAAACACTCTTTACTGGTTATTCGGAGTTATACTTGTAATTGTAATTAGGTAATTATCTAAGTAGGAGATTGTTGGATTAAGGTGTCTAAGTTCCTAACTAAATTGGTATAATGTTGAAGAATAAAAGTAAAGTCCATTTTGGATTATCCTCACAACCAGGAAATGGATTGGATTGATTATATGAGAGAGAGAGAGATAAACGATTTGTTAATGTATTATATGATTTATATATTAATTACAAATACTGAAAAATTAAGAATTAATTAGAATCAATTTGGAATTAATTATGGGTTAATTATAAATATTTAGAGGTGCAATAGATGGGCAGTAATTGTTCAATAGTTGAACAAAAGAGAGGATCTAGAATCTTCATATATGGTGGACGGTTTTGGTACCCTTGGATATGGTTTCTGGAAGCCTCTAATTGATAAAAGGAAACTAGATAATTATTGGATTAAAATATTTTATTTTGAATTAAAATCTAGGGTTTCTGGGATTATCATACAACTATATAAAAGGTTATACCCCTTGTATTTTCGGCCACTCCATCACCACATAGAGAAATACGAATTTCTCCATCATCTCTCCTTTCTCCTTCAATCCTAGGGTTTCATGAGTTTTGGGTGTAACGCATTAGAGGCTACCATAATTTGGAGCTAGTTTTCAAAGGAGACTTCAAATGTTTGATTAGCTTAATTCGAATTAAGCAAAGGTATGTGGTTCTACTTGTGATTCTAATTATCATAGAGTTTCTAGTTTTTGTTTCCTACGTTTGTTGTTATTAATTAAGAAAAGACATAGATCCATTTAGGTTGCATGTACCCTTAAGAGTTAAGTGAAATTATGCTTGTACAATGTAATTGTAACCTAAAAACCCCAATAGATCTCACATACTAAAATTGATACAATATTCAAATTTTGAAATTTGAAAATGGTAGGTATCCCCAAATCTGAGTACAACCGACAACCATCTCCTTTTCTCTCCTGATCCATGATGTCGCCTTATCTTCTTACATCTACTCTCCCTCCAATACTTATCCAGGTTGAAAATTTTCCACAGCTATATTATGCTTGAACTCAAGACTAAGAGAAATAACGGAAAAGGTAAAATTATTCAATTTTGCGTTTTATTGTTATTAAGAAAGATAACCATCTTTGTTTTTTTTTATTTATGTTCCATTATGACATGTTTATTTGACTTTCACCAATTAATCTACACGTGTTTTGATTTTTGTTATGTGTTGGATTGTAAATATGGTTTAATCAATCGATATTGCTAAGCCTTGATTGGTTCGACCTGATTTCTAGTTTATTCAAACGGTTTCTTTCAATTGTTGCATAATGTGTGCCAACTGTTTACTGATTTGCCCAAATGAAAAACTTTTATGTGTAAGGTATAGCAAAATGTTATATTTGCCTCCTTTAGTGTATCTTTTTAACCTAGAATACCATGGTAGTTTAGTCTTGTAATTAATTTTTGGTTTTGATCTTGGTAAAAAGGTTACCTAAAAGATAAATTTTATTTAAACATCAACATTTACATGTTCTTGTGAGTTAATACTTTAAATTTGATGTTTTCGATTGAACCATTATGTCTATCTTTATTGTTATCATAATTTTTCAAATACAATATCCTTCTCGACATGTTTTACTTTTATTATCAAAAAGTATGTAATATTATTTGTATTAATAGTGGTTTATTTTAAATTTATATTCTTAGTTTTAAGAAACCAATTTTAACTTGGGAAACTTTGCTTATTAAATGTAACTTGAAACAAAATGACTTCATATGGACTCCTAATGTCTTCTAATTTGGATCGATCTGTTAGATACCTATCTTTTTGAATATGGTCTAAAAGTTTTTTTTCACTTTGTGCTACAAATCATGGCACTTTCATTGAAACTATGATGTCAAGACGATAAGCGAAGGTCCATTGGGTACCATTAAGAACAAACTTGCACTCAGCCTTGCTTCCAATAATGGCATTGGTTGGTAAAAAATAAATAGTTTAACATTAATGAAATCCAAGTGTGTGCCTTATGGATTAAAAAAAAGGAGAGTCTATATGGATGCCTCCTGATCAATTTCATTATTAAAAAAAGTTGAAAAGGGAAGGCTATATATGGTATTTTACAAATACTAGATTTGGAGGAATGGAATACTTACAAAATTTTGACAAAGAGTTAAAGGACTTTAGGAGTAAATGTTTAATTTTTAATTTATCTCAAAAATGGCAATTTTATCAGGTGGTTAGATTGATTTGCTAAGGAAGGGTTTTTTGGTCCTTTTTTAAAATTATATTTGAAAGTGTAGCATACATAGTCAAAAAGTTAATGGGCTTAGTCTATTTTCGATGCCAATTAATTTAAAGAATGAAAGGTATAAGTGGTATTTTATAAACACTAGAGTTGGTGAGACGAAATGTTTTATTTTTTCCGATATATAACTAAAGGATGTTGGGAGTAAGTTCTTATTTTTTATTCTCCGCAATTGGAATATAGCATTATCCTTAATTTACATCAGGAGGTTGTGTTCATGTCATTGTTTTGTTTGTGAATCATGACTTGATGTTTCAACATGTAAACTTTATAAACTTAAAGAGTTCTTGAATCGGTCCCTAACTATGTATGATGATCTCTATTTTCAAATTTATACAATTAACATTACATAAATATAGAAGTGTGGGATTAGATGTGGACCTTTCAAAAGGTTTAAGTAATGTTATTTGTTTCCTTTTTTATCATTTGTAGGTATGAAACGGTTTTTAAAAGGTGTAAGATTTTTTACAGGTGCAAATTTCTTCAATGTGTTCCTGGAATGAAAATTAGTATGCCTCCTCTTCCATTGTTGTTTGTGTCACCACCTGCTTATCTTCTTGAAGTTCTTCCTTGGCTTTCTTGATACATTGCTTACCCTATTCAAGTTGCAAATGGGTGTTGAAGGCCATTTTTCAGGAGTTGGTTCGGTGTTGTTTTGAAGTCTTAACCCCTATTGTAAATTTTGGGATTCAGTTGAATTTTTCTTGAATCTGTCTATAGTTGTTTATAACTGTCAATGGAGCCTCTGTGTTTATGTTTCATGTGCAATTGGTGTCTTTTTATGTTTTAATAGAATTTTTGAATTACTTGGTTTAATATCTTTCAAACTTATAATTATTTCTTAAATCCTTTGGTATATCCTTTGTTTGTATTCATTTTCTTCTTAGGGTAGTTTGTGTTATTTTTATATAGTTTGGTTTGTTAAGGTATTTTGCAGGAGGATTAGAGTTGGTAAGTTTGTATATCAGGTGGATTGCGGCTCGTTTTATGGAATAACTTTGGAAGAAACATGTGGGTTATGTTCGTTTACTCGTGTATTGGGTTTTACCAGTGGATTGAACCGTTTTCTACTCGGTTGTATATATATTCATGTGTGTGTATTTTTGTCTTTTAAGAACTCATTTTACAAACACTTAGCTGTTATATTCTCTTTGTATAGTTTAGGGTTTTCTCTCTCAACTTAGGGTTTGTTCTTCATCACTTTATTTGTGTTCATCTGTGATCGTGTATAGATTAGTAAGAATTTGTAATGAGGTAGATTGTATAAGTGTTGAGTGAATTTATAGCGTGGTTTCTTATGTAAGTTTATTAAAGACCAACTGGTTCTTAATGAATAAGAACTGTTGATGTTGTGAAATATCATGTGGCATTATTTTGAGTTTGTTTAAATGGTATCAGATCCTCGTTTGGATATATTTCTTTTATCTGAGTTGTTCTTGTTCATGTTAGGGTTTCAGGTCTCGTGTTTAGATTTTTGTATCTAGTCTAGATATGGTCTTGGTTCTCCGATCTGTTATTAAACCTTGTTTTAGTTGTGGTTGTTCGTTATGGTTCAGATCGAACCTTGGTATCTTCTTTTTTTCTCTATGATCTGCTAACAGATCTTGTGTTTGGTGGTTTTCTTCAACCTCGTAATATCCTCGTCACACTTTTGAGAGTAAACGTTTGCGATAGTTGTAAACGCTTAGGGTTAATGATCTTTTAAACCTAATAGTCAACGCTATCAACAATGATCTATGTCAAGTGTGTGCAAACAAGGTGCAATAATCAATTTTGGTTCTGAAATTTGAATGTTATGTCTTCTTCAGTGATAAATCTGAGGTTAAGATTTATCAGAACTACTTTGCTACTTTTTGTGCATGTATTTGTGGACCGAAGTTTTGCACACCTTTCTTCATATTGTTTTCATTTGGTGTTCTTGATTAATCAGCTATTTGTTGATCACGTCTGTTCACGTCTATAAATCAGCTTGCTCTAGCCTTATATGTGTTATGAATCTAGTTTTATTAATAGAAACTACTTGTGGATTTTCATTCTTAGGGTTCAAATTCTTGATTTTTCCTTTCTTTGTGATTGTTGTCAATCATGACTGGAACACCAGGAAAAAGTTCTAACAAAAGTGAGATTATTGATTTTGACGATCGTTTATACTTGCGTCCTTATGATAATTATGTCACTACTATAATTAGTTTTAAATTACTTGGTACTGAGAATTGCAAAGTGTGGAAAAGTTCAATGACTAGAGCCTTAAAGGATAGGAATATAAAAGGTTTTATAGATGGTACTGAGGTCCAAGATAAAAAAGGATATTGTTAGATATACTAAATGGGATAGAGTAAATGCCATTGTCTGTTCATGGATTCTTAATTCCTTGTCTGGAACTATTTACATTGGTCATGCATGTTCTATGTTTGCATTAGATATATGGACTGAACTTTATGATACTTATTACATGGTTGATGGTTATGCATTTTTTAGTATTCACCAACATATAATAGTCTTACTCAAGGTGGTTTATCTTTGTCTGATTACTATAATAAACTTGATGGCCTCTGGAAAGAATTTGATGGATTAACTAAGTGTACTGAGTGTGTTTGTGAAGTTGCTACTCAATCTAAAATCATTCTAAACTCATGAAACTTCTGCAATTTTTAAGTGGTTTGGGTGATTCTTATAATTAGATCAAGAGTCATATTCTAATTATGGAACCTCTACCTGATGTTAAGTCTTTTTTTTTCTATTGTTTCTAGAGAAGAATCTAATAAAAAGAATGGTTATGCTTTTTTTTTTGTCTAACAAGGGTTAAACTACATCTGCTTTTGTTGGTAAATTGAGTGATACTATAAAGTTTAATGGATGAAATCAAAATCTTCTGTGTAATAATTGTGGTCTTAAAGGTCATACTATAGATAAATGTTACAAGCTTATTAGTTATCCCACAGATTTTAAACCTAGGATTGAGTTTAATAAAACTTCTTCATCTGGGTCTGCCTCCATGTTAGTGATGTTTTCAATACCTTAATTATGACTTTTTATAAATTAAATCAACATTTTTTGACAAGTGATCAATACTCTAAAGTTATGGCTCTTTTTAATGTGAAAGGTCTATCAGAAGATGTATATGTGAATGCTAACTTAGTAGGTATGATGTGTAATAATGTTTCTGTTAAAAATAAGAAACAGATTGTTGATTCAGGAGCTAGTCAGCATATGACTACTTCTGAATCACAACTCAATGATGTTCTTGATGTTTTCCAGTTAAATCTTAGAGTGGATCATCCTAATGGGTGCACTACTAAGATTGACAAAATTAGAAATATGAATTTATCTGATGTGTTTTTTATTCCTGATTTTCATGATAATCTTTTTTCTATTCATAAATTTTCTAAAGAAAATAAGTGCAAGGTTATCTGTGATGAAAATAATTATGTTATTCATGATTCACTATCTATGGAGACTGTGGAGACTGGTAAAGAATTTAGAGGTCTCTATTATCTTGAAAATCATTCTTTAGGTAGGTCTAATTCAATTGTTAATAATCTAAAGTTTTTTGCTTTTAAACATACTTGGCATAATAGACTTGTTCATCCTATTGATAAAGCTTTAAATATTTTAACTCATTCTCAAATTTAATAATGAGTATATTATGCCTTGTGATGTGTGTCATAAAGCTAATCAAACTAGAGAACCTTTTCATTCAAGTGAATATAAATCTAAGTGTCTTTGTGAGTTGGTTCATTTAGATGTATGGGGTCCTTATAAAGTTTCTGCAACTGGTGGATTTATATTTTTCCTTACTATAGTTGATAATTTTACAAGAGCCACCAGGGTTTACTTAATGAAATCTAAATATGAGGTTTTTGCTTGCTTTCATGGATTCATATTGTTTTTAGAAAACCAAATTAATGCTAAAATTAAGGTTGTTAGATCTGATAATGGGACAAAATTTGCGAATTATAAAATAAAAAAGTGAAAGGTATTATACATCAGACTTCTTATGTTCACACTCCACAACAAAATAGCATTGTGGAGAGAAAACATAGGCATATTTTGAATGATGCTAGGTCTCTATTGTTTCAATCAGGGTTACTTAGGAATTTTTGGGGAGATTCTATTTTAACTTCTGTTTATTTTTTAATTAATAGAACTCCCTCTTCTGTTTTAAATGGTAAAACTCCTTATGAGTTAATCTATAATCATGCTCCTGTTTGAGATAAAATTAGGGTTTTTGGTTTTCTATGTTTTGCCATTATTTTGAATAATACTGATAAATTTTCTGAAAGGTTTGAAAAATGTGTTCTGATTTGTTATTCTAACATTAAGAAAGGGTATATAGAAAGTGTTTAGTCTTCATAACGGTCTTTCTTTCTTTTCCAGTGATGTGGATTTTTATGAATTCGTGTTTCCTTTTAAGTTGACTTCTAAATCTGATAGAATTTCTAAGTTTCTTGAGTCTTCCTTTGTTAATAACAATGACCCTTGGGATCCATTTTCCACTGATGAGATCCTACTTTCTGAAAGTCTTGATGATAATCAAGGCTATATGGGTTTAAATGTTAATAATCAGGATGGTGATGTATCTGTTGAACAACCTATGAGTGCAATTGAATCTGGTGTTGATGGTAGTCTTAATTTGGGTGCAACTATACATGGTCAAGAAGGTACATTTGGTTGTGAAACTCATGACTCGTAACCTGAGTTTGTTACTTCTAAACCCTCTAGTGGTTCTGAGTAAAATACTAGTAGTTTTACTCCCATTGATTATCATTTGTTAGATGTAAGAATGTCTAGTGGTGAGTCTAAATTTCCTTAAAAATTTAGTGATTTTGTTATAGAGGGTAAACATAAGTATGGAATTGAGAAATCTGTGAATTATTCTTTTCTTAATTTTGAAAATAAATGTTTTACTATGAATTTAAATAAAACAATTGAACCTCAATCTTATTTTGAGGCTTGTTTAGATCTTAACTTGGTTAAGGTAGTGAATGATGAAATGGAGGCTTTGTATAGAGATAAAACCTGGGAAATTTGTGATTTGCCTCCTAATAAGAAACCAATTGGATGTAAATGCGTATACAAGATTAAATATAAATCAAATGATGAATTTGAAAAGATTTAAAGCTAGGTTAGTAACTAAATGCTATAATCAAAGGGAAGGAATAGATTATGAAGAAACATTTTCTCCAGTTGCTAAAATGGTTACAATTAGGATTGTTATTACTCTTTCTATTAATTCTAATTGGAATTTATATCAACTTGATATAAATAATGCATTTTTATATAGTGAGTTGGATAAGGATGTTTACATGTCCTTGCCTCTTGGTTATCATAATAAAGGTAGTAATCAAGTTTGTAAAATTCTCTTTATTTGTTGGAATTTCTAATGATAGTATTGTTGTTTTAATGGTTTATGTTGATGACATGATACTTACAGGAAATAGTTTGGATGAGATTGATAAAGTTAAAAGTTTTTTGAAATCAAAATATTTAATTATGGATAAGGGAAAGCTAAAGTTTTTTTTTTTTTTGACTTGAAGTGGTTGGTATTAAAAGAGGTATTTGCTTATGTCAAAGGAAATATTGTCTTGAGTGATTGCATGAATTGGAATGTTGGGTTGTAAACCGGTTAAGACACCTTTAGATTGCAATGTTATTGTTAAGAGTGATGGTGTTGATAAAAATGATATTTTGTTGCAAAATGTTGTGTTATTTCAAACTTTTGTTGGAAAACTTATATATTTGACCATTACTCGACCTTATATATCTTATGCAGTTCAGGTTCTGAGTCAATTCATGCATAGTCCTAGGAAATCCCATTTTAATATTGCTATAAGGTTGCTTAGATACTTGAACTCTAATCCAGGAAGGGGTTTTCAGTATTGAAAAGTAATTCTTTGAATTTAAAAAAGTTTTGTTGATACAGATTAGGCTAAATGCATTATCTCTAGACGTTCTGTAATAGGTTATGTTGTCTTCCTTAGTGATACTCTTGTTTCGTAGAAGAGCAAGAAACAAGAAAGTGTTTATCGCTCATCCATTGAATCAGAATATCGTGCACTTGGTGTTATTTCATGTGAAGTCATGTGGATTTTGAAAATCTTGTTTGATTTTGATTTTAAGGATCTAACCCTTGTTCCTATATTTTGTGATATTGAATCAACCATAAAACTAGTTCTTTTCGAGTTTTTCACGAAAATACTAAGCATTTCGATGTAGACACACATTTTATTAGGGACAGAGTGTCAAAAGGAACTGTTGAAAATTTTTAAATTAGTTCGGATTATAATTTGGCTGATATTTTTACTAAGGCATTGGGAGTTGTGCAACATGATTGGATTTGTAAACATTTAGGTCTTGTTGATCCTTTTCAAGATAAGTGTTGAAGTTTATTTGAATTATCAGTTTGAGGAGGGATGTTGAATTACTTGGTTTAATATCTATCAAACTTATAATTCTTTCTTATATCCTTTGGTGTATCCTTTGTTTGTATTTATTTTCTTCCTAGGGTAGTTTGTGTTATTTTTATATAGTTTGGTTTGTTAAGATATTTTGCAGGAGGGTTAGAGTTGACAAGTTGTTATATCAAGTGGACTGTGGCTCGCTTTATGGAACCACTTTGGAAGAAACACGTGGGTTATGTTCATTTACTCATGGATCAGGTTTTACTCGTGGATTGAACTGTTTTCTACCCGGTTGTATATATTCATGTGTTTTGTGTGTTTTTGTCTCTCAAAAACTCATTTTACACACACTTAGCTCTTGTATTATCTCTGTATAATTTAGGGTTTTCTCTCTCAACTTAGGGTTTGTTCTTCGTCGCTTTGTCTATGTTCATCTGTAATCATGTATAGATTAGTGCGCATTTATAGTGAGGAAGGTTGTATGAGTGTTGAGTGAATTTGTAGCGATGTTTCTTATGTAAGCTTCTTAAAGACCAACTAGTTCTTAATGAATAAGAACTGTTGATGTTGTGAAATCTCTTATATTGTTATTTTGAGTTTGATTAGAAGAATATATATATATATATATATATATATATATATATATATATATATATATATATATATATATATATATATATATATAAAAGGGAAAATAGTTTAATATACATTTTCCATTTCAACAAAAGCTAATACAAGTTTTCATCTATAAAAAATAAATTTATATCGACAACAATACTAAGATACTAGTGAAGTTTGTCAAAAAGTTTATTTTGAATAATATCACTTTGTTACTTAAATGGATTTAGTTATTCATTATTCTTTTAAAAAAATTTCAGAATCCTTAATGTTTAATTATTTAATCTTTCGTTAATCAATTCGTATAATACACTTATATTAACCTAATATAAATAAAATAAAAGTTTCATAATTCCAAAAATCTTTTAAAATTTTAAATTCATAAATCTTTTAAAATTTTAAATTCAGTTATTCGATGATGTATATCAAGTATCAACCCATCAAAATTGACAAAACATTAAAACCAAAAATTGACAGATATTTTAAATAAATTACAAATAATCTTTGAAATTAATATTTTCCTTGATTTAGCGAGTAAATAGAAGAAAAGAAGCTTCTTCTTTGTTTGTTCCTATGTGGGACAAGCTCACGTTGCATAACCATATATCCAACAATTCTCCGAGCCAAAGATTTAGGGGTTTCACATGTTTATCATTTGAATCATTGATTTTAATTTCTTTTTAGTCGGTAATAATATTTACTTTTCTTTTTTCTATACGCATTCACCTATGAGGCTATGATTACAAACAAATGGTATCCATAATACTAATACTAAATGGTGAATACTCTCCTTTCATTTAGAGCTTGTGCATCATGAATGTTAAACACAAATTTTATTTCAAGTTATAGTTTTTCATATTCAAGTTATCATATTACTATTGGTACCTTGCAAAATCCAAAAATCCCCTTAACAAATGAGTTGCAGTGTTGTTAATATATTAATATCTCGATAATATTTTCATGAGCACTTCTTGTCTTTTTTTAACAATAAATCAAATGTATTTCTAAGCCACTCATAATTCTACAAATGTTTCAAATTTATCTTGACCTTGACATTAAGAAGAGATAAGAAGAGATGACAACATTTGATATTGTTGGCCTAAAAATCATTTGTTGGGAACTTATTGTTTTCTTACCCGTATTTTAAAGTTCTTCCGAATTGAAATAACACATGTTGAATTGTATAGGGATTTTTTGTTCTTATGTACTCCTAAAATAAACGTTTACATAATTGTTATTTAAAAATAAACTTAAGGGATATCACCAAGATAAATAATAAAAACTGGGTTTGCTCGTGTGAGGATATAGGGGCTGGCTCTATAGCTTTACTATCAACCAATGTGTCATGTTTATATGCACTTGCAAGTTATAGGGGTCCTTTTCCAAATAGTTGTACTTTTGATCTATCATTTCCATCTTATCTCATGTTAATAATTTGTCTAATTTTATATAAATATTTGTGTTTATTTATACTTCTACCTTACAATGATTGTAATTTTTATGCAATTTAAATATTCATTCAGGGATAAAAAAAATAGATCGAATATTAATAGTTAACCTAAATAATGATTTTAACCAATAAAGCGAGTTGTCTTTTAGATAAATAATACAAATCACTTTTATTTTTATTGGATATTTTTTTGGTTTCGTTTTATGCAATTGACCCTCTCAACAAGATGCGCTTGGCGGGCTAGCCCATTAACCTTTTTATCTTTAGCTTCTTTTACAGTATCTTAACTCTCAAGTTTAGAGTGAGTTTTTTTACAAAAATTAATTAAAATAAAGTTTATATTATTGGTTAAATTAATTTTAAAAAAATACAGATAATCCTGGATTGTATCTGACAATAGAATAGAAATATAAGAGAGGTGGAGGAGCTTTTTTTTTTTTTTGGCAAAATTGAAAAGTAGTGTTAATTTGCACAATATATTTGTTCATTTAGAAAACACAGCTTATGTATTTTAATAATAAAATAAAAATACATTATTATATTACAATCTTACGTAGTCCAAAATGCATTACCTAGTTGGTCAAGTTTAAAAATGACTTAAAGTTATTGATTTTTTTTCCGTTTAACCTTGTATAATAACGATATACATATAAACTAAATTATAGAAATGATCTTTATGGTGTACTTACAATTGCACTTTGAATCCAAGTTTAAAAAATGTTGTATCTTCATTCTTCATTATTTTATTTTGGGATATTAACTAAACTATCCGTTATATAAAAAATTATCCGTTATAAAAAAAATGTTAACAAAAACGATGGTTTTATAAGACTATTACGGAGGATGCTATTTGTAAGTATGTAGATAAGAGAATGAAGACTAGAGAATGTCTCACTATCCATGATATGTGTTGGCATTACTTGGATGTTGCATGTTGAAGGTTCTTAGTTTACATAGGATTATGATCTTATGTCTTTTGAGCAGGAGCTCCATGCTGTAGCCTGTAAGGTACATTTTTAGGATAGTTTTTGAAGGTTGGTTGAAACACCCTTTGTATAATTTGTATAAGCTAAAAGAAATAATGTTTTCTTTAAAAGCATCAAACCATTTTAAAAACTATCAATGCAGAATTAGGTCCCAAAACTCATTTGAATAGTTTAGTTCAAACCTTTGTCATTTTCAAATACAAAGGTGATCAACCAAATATTATTACAAAAGTTTAACTGAAACCATCAAACATTATGGTCTTTTAAATTTCCAAGCAATCTCTAACCAAATATTTTATTTTAATTCGGTGAATAGATATCAAAATAATAATGTTAGGTTTGGATAGTTTAGTTCAAACTTTTATAATTTGAATAGAATGTTTATAGTTTTCAAATATAAAGGTGATCAATCAATTACCGTTACAAAAGTTTAACTGAAACCATAAAATGTTAATGATCTTTTAAATTTCCAAACAATCTCTAGCCATATATTTGTAACAACGTAAATTTTCAAAACAATTTTTATTTTTAATTCATACTTTCAATCACATGATAATCTCAAAACATAACGTATCACTGTGTCATACAAAACATGTCCCCAGAATCTCAATAACATAAACTCTATGAGTGTGTACGGATCATGCTGACACCTTCCCGCGATCCTCGCTAGTACCTGAAACACATAACACAACAACTATAAGCATAAATGCTTAGTGGGTTCCCCAATATCCACATACAACACATAAGCCACTCGAGGCTATAACTCGGTATGACCCTCCGGTCAATGTGTCTCAGCGGGACCCTCCAGTCTCATAGCTTATTGGACCCTCCAGTCCAGTCTAGCTCGTTGGACCCTCCGGCCCGGTCTAAATCGTTGGACCCTCCGGTCCGATCTATATAACACATGGCATACATATATCACAATGCACATAAACTCAAACATACACATAACACATAAGACCCTCCGGTCTGCACATAGATACCACTCTAGGTAATGTATAGTGAGAAGACTCACCTCGTATGTCGAACAGATCCTATAAATGTTGTTGCTACACTCCGGCTTCTATCACTAAGCCAAACCCACAAATAACCCCATTAGGATCTAAGACCAACCTTCTCATATTATGTTTAAACATGATACACCAACCTGGTCCATGAATAACTCAAGTCCATTGGGCCCAACCATGGCCCAATTTTTCAAATTGGGCCCAAACCCTCATATGGGCCTTACCCTAAAACCCATCTAAATATTCTAGTCCATTTGACTGCTCTTGGATGACCCAAACACCAAAGCCCAATAGGACGGCCCAACACAAGGCCCAAGTAGAAATTAGGGTTTTCACATAAAATGACGATTATGGTTAAGTATTTCTCACTTAACCCATTAAGTCGATTATTCCACTAATAGATCATATAATAAAATTGTCATGGGTTTTATCTTCAGTCCACTAGTCCAAACGCGGGTCCCAAAAGGCCCAAATCAACAAACCCAAAATTAGGGTTTTCTAAACCCTAATTAGGGTTTCTAGCCCAATAGCCATCCAACAAGCCCATATCAAGCATTTGGGCCGGTTAGGGTTCACTGTACCAAGCACCACCCACTACCACCCCAAGTAATGGTGGTCATTGGGCTCAAGGCGACGGCCACCACCTCGCGGTGGTGGTGGTAGTTTTTCCCTCAATCCCTCCACCAAAAATGCTAACACAAGACTCATTTCACAAGGCATTCTCGTACTCATCACAACAAATATCCACAGCCACCACCATATGGCAGCTGGTGGTGGTGACACGGCGGCAGGAGGCGGTAGCCACCACCTTGTGGTGGTGGCAATGGATTTTCAGCCACATAACATTCATCCCACGCCTCAAATACCGAAAGCAACAGAATACTCAAAACAAACTCATACACACACCCACAGCCACATCCCACGGTGGCTGGTGGTGGCAAGATGTGCCAGAAAGCGACCAGAGCTTAACTGGCGGCAGCCATGGCGTCTCCAATGACATAATCACAACAGCTAGCGAGGAGGAAAAAGGTGGGTTGCAGTTGGACTTACCAAACAATTCTGGTGGCTCACGAACTGCACACGACGACACAGCGGTTCTTTTCCATCCTCGGCGGTTCTCCAGCGGCCCCATCGCCCGACGCCTCCGGTAGCTGACGTCGCAATGGAGATCCTCAATGACAGCGTAATAATCAGCGGTGCACAGCAATGAGGCAGCAGCGTCCAGATCGGAATAGTGAACGGAGGGGGTGGCGGTTGCTAAACATCACACGCATGGCGGCTGAATAATCTAGGCTAGGGTTTGAAACTAGATGCACGTGAGGAAGGACTGCTGGGTCTAAATCTCGTGCCTCTATTCAAACATTTGCTCTTTTTACAATATTAGCCCCTCCCCCACAAGATCTTTTCAAAACAGATCCAAAAGTTACCATTTATCCCTTTCATAACAAATTCCTTTCAACCTAAGTACATAATTTACCAATTATACCTTGCCTTCCGGAATCCCTTTCGAATCAAGTCCAGAACTTACTCTTTTGACCCTCAAAATCCACAATTATATCAATTGGCTCCCCAATACCAAGACCCTGCTAAATTTTATTTATTTTAGGGCTATTATTCATTAATAAATCTTTATCTACGTATTTATTTAATTAAATGGGATGTTACAATATTTTATCTTAATTTGTGAGTAGATATCAAAATAATAAGTTAGGTTTGGATAACTTAGTGAGTAATACCAAAATTAGACATTGCAATAAAATTGAATAATGAAAATAACTCATTTTCCAAGTCCTAATTAACAAAACATTTTAAACGCGTGTCCAACAATTTTGAGTAAAGGAGTTAAGAAGTTTTGATATATTTATTTAAAAGGGAAAATGACAAAAATGTCCTAAGAACTTTCTAAGGTTGGTCTATTTATCTCCTAAACTATTTTCATGACTTTATGAGGGAACAAAGTAGTTTTTGTCGGGTCGATTACGTCCTTTTGGCTAAAGTGAAGGGGTCACCCGGTTACCCCTTTACCAAATTGACATTTGTTAACCAATTTTCCCACCTTGACTTTGAATTTTCCCAATTTTGACTATTTGCATTGATTTTTCATTACCGAAACTTAAGCAGTGTTGAAATCAATCGGAAATTCAAATTTGCCAATCCTTAACTTCTTTAACCAACCATCCATAATGAATTTTATTTCCCTAACCAAAACTCACTTCATCTAGGTCACCACTCCAAAGCATTTGTATCATTTGTCAAATTGATTTTTGCTAAACCCAAAACTTGTGGAATTCAAATTCATCATTCAATTCCAAGGAACATCAATTTTGACTTTCAAATTCATTCCAATTTGATTACAAAGCTTCTAACAATTCAACTAATCACTTCAATAAGGTCAACAAATCAACACCTTATTACACATCTTATTATGAGTCCTTCGACAAACACCAAATAATCAACATCTAGTAATTTTTCAAATCAAACACAGTTATTGTCAATATTTTTTGTGCTCATCCAATTGTTCTTCAGCAAAAATCATAAAATCAATCATCAATCTTTGAGCCCAAAAGAATTTCATCGTCGATAAAAAAAAGAACTTTAATATCCAGATGAAAATATGTTCGATAAACCAGATGAAAGAAATCGAATCAAGAATACGATCGACCAAAGAGATAAAAGTTCTTTACAAATTTGTATAGATCGAGAACAAAATAACTTGATTTTGTTCGAACAAAATGTAGAAGTAGAATTTAGTTGTGAGGTGTTAAATGTCATTTTAATGTTTCGTTAGTTTGTAACTTTATTACAAGGACATATATGTTTCGAAGCTTAATGTAATAGTCCCTTGTATTTTTTGTTCACTTTCATCTTTCCTATAAATAGGGAAGTCTACTAGAGTAGATAAGAACTGAGCTTTTGCTTTGCTTATTCATGTAACCTTGTCTATTCTCTCTGTACTGGTTGAAAGCTAATTAGAGCTAAACATATTATATTTACTTCTTGTGTTCATCAATCATACTTTACTCCGATCTTATTATTCATTCTCGATTTCATTGCAACTACATTTTGTATTAGAGCAGGACTAATACAAAATTGATCTGTTTTTTTTTTAATTTTTGCATAAGTTTTGAGTCTCGTTCTAGATTTCAATTTTCCGCTCTTTTGCATCAGAAATTCATCCTAGATCTACTGTTGTGAGTTGATTGTGCGGTATAGTTGCTAATTCGAGTGTTTAATTGGTGGTTATCAAGAGTTTTATTTGTTTAATTTTGTTCAAATTCAAGGTTTTCTCAAATTATGTATGTGCGTTAATGGCGAACTTCAACATGAACACGATGACGTCTTATTCTCATCTTCTTGGTTCATCGACTAAAATTCCGATGCTGATACCCGAGTATTATGATCAGTGGCCTGATCGGATGGAAGATTACTTAATTGGAATCGATGAAGAGTTATGGAAGTGTATTCTCGGTGATGTTCGTCCACCTACTGTTGTTCAAAGTACTAGAAATTCTTCTACTAATTCAAATGTCGTTGAACAAGCTGAAAGATTAGCAAAGAATGAGAAGAAGTGCATGAGAGAACTCAGAGGTGCTCTACCTCCTGTTGTTTACAATTACGTTCGTAGTTGTAAAACTGCTCAAGACATTTGGAATACTCTGAAGGAAAAGTTTCAAGGGAATGAAAAGACAAAAATCGATTCAGTGAAATTTTTTTTGGTTAAATTAAGAGAATTCAAACAAAAAGATCCTGAATCTATCGAATTGTACTACAGTCTTCTTAATGAGCTAATTTACAAGTGCAACCGATATGGAATCACCAAGTCAACAATGGAGTTTAATCTCACGTTTGTTGTAGGGCTTCGCAAGGAATGGCAAAATATGAGTTTAATGGTGAAGACTCAACAAAGTTTCGATAACTTTTCGTTGAATGATCTGTACAATTTGTTGAAAACTCATGAATCCGAAGTTAATGAAATTGTTGAAGAAGCGAATATTATTTTGGGAGGTTCGCTAGCTTTGGTTTCGATAGTAATTGGAAGGGAAGCAGAGATAGAAGCTACTGAGAAGGAAGGTTCGGATGATGAGGGTCTGATTGTGAATTCTAATGATGAGGTTGTTGCATTTTACTCTAACCACCGATTAAAGAAATTCTTTAAGAAGCCATTCAGTGCAAGGTCAAAAAATAGTGAAGTGAAAGGAAGTGTTGTTGGGAAAACTAGAGGTGATGAGAAGAAGGAAGAAAAGAAGGAAGTTCGTGATAAAGAGGAAAAGAAAGAGAAAAAGCTTAAACGAGATGATGGATTTGATTGTCATTATTGCAATGACGCGAATCATATGGCATCTGACTGCATGCTTTTTAAGCGTGATGAGAAAAAGAACAAAGTGAAAGATGAAGCTTATTATGTGGAAAGGCTAGAAGAAGTTCGTGCAAAAGCAAAGGTTTTGTCTTTGGTGGCCAAGGGTGTAGATGAAGAAGATGGCACATACCAAATTTGGTCTTTAGGCTCGGACGATGAGAGATGTGAAACCCTACACACGGGACGATGTTTGTTGTGCATGAGGAAGGATAGGAAGAAAAATTAACCGGGAAGTGCTTTGTGACAACATCTTCGCATAAATCTCCAATGACTTCTCAGGTACGTTCTCTTTTACAATCTTCTAATATTCCTTCAAGTGCTTATGTTTCGATTTTATCTGAGTTTGATGCAGCCGTTACTTACATTAATGATTTGCTTATTCTGCTAGTAATGAGGCTAGGAAGTCAAATATTCAACTCTTAGAAATCCAGAAGGTGTTAGATTCGAAGAAAATAAAAATCGAATACTTAGATATGCAAATAACAAAATTGGTGTGTAATAGGGATAATCTTAATGCAGATATTAAGCTTTTGTTAAAACAACGAAATATCTATTGTTACTCTGCCAAAAGATTGTATGGTAAATTGATAGCTTTGCATCATTCTTCGGACATTAGCAAAGAAAAACATAGGAAACTTTTGCCCTTTTTAGCATACGAAAGGAGAAAATTGATTCTATTTCCTATGATTGTGAACAAACTATTGTTGATTTTGATAAAGTGCCAGATAATAGATATGCATATGGAATAGTAAAAATTGATGAATGTTTGAATGCTAATGAATTAGTTGATATTGTAAATGACACCTTGACCAAAGACGAACATATTAAGATTTTGAAAAGAACTGAGAATTCAAAAACTGATTTTCAAAACAATTATGCTGATATTGAAGATGATTATGACAATATTAATGAAATTGAAGAAGATGATGTTATTGATTGTTCTCAGTTGTCTATCTTTAATGTCGCTCCAATGGCTAAAGGCAAAGAAAAATGTAATGATTCTGAGGTTGAAATTGACAATAACCAACCTTCAACTTCGAAAGTTTTTGATCATGACCATGTAATTGCCGAAGATAGTCAAACAGACAGTGATGATAATGAAGAATTGTCAACAGAGACAAATGTTCCAAAAGTATCAAAAGAAAACATAATACCTCGAATCGTTGAAGATCAAGTGTATGAAGAGACAAAGGAATTCGACAAAATATGAAAGAAAAAGGTTCTCATTATCTTGAACCCAATTCTGTGGTTTATCCAAAATTCAAGTGTTCGGATAATGTCATTTTTCCGAACCAAGTTTTTGTTACAACGGGTAATGGAGAAAGTGTAAAACCCGAAATAAAAAAATTGGCTGAAGAGGATAATAAGAAAACTTCAAAGGAAGGATTCTTTTCGAATCAAAGTACCGTTGAAAACAACCTTACCAAAAACTCTTACACCTTTCAACGTCAAAAACCAAGTCAAACCTGGATTTTTAAAACTGACAAATCTAAACTTGAAAAACAAACAAACGTCAAAGTTACTAAAAAATCACAACGAATTTGGATTGAAAAATCTGAAAAATCAAAAGATGTTTCAAAGAAGGATGAAGTTATCTCTCAAAATGTCAAAATCAATTCTCAAGCTTTTAAAGATCAAGTTGACAAGGTTTCGAAAGAAAACAAAATTTCAAAGAGACAAGCACGAAAGAAATTTTTTTGGCATAACATTCAGAAGAAACAAAATGTTTTGCTTAACAATTCTTCTGAACAGAAAAAGTCTCAACCTATTCAGACTTCTTTTGTAAAGAAAAACGTAATCAAACAAAATCATACACAAACTCAAAAGAATTTGTTTTCACAAAAATCACGAAATGATTTTTCAAAATCTATTCAAAAACAGAATGTTCAAACTTCTTATCATGAAAATTACGTGCAAACTCAACATACAAAACATTTTGGTATGAATTCACAAAATCACAAAGTTTCACGAAATAATTTTTCAAACCATAATTATAAATCAAGAGAACAAAAGGATTATCATCGAATTCCAAATAAAAATCAATTTTTGAACTCTTAAAAGGTTTTCAAAGAAATAATATTGGTTATCAAAATAGATTTCAAAATCGTTATACTCCTAATATATCAATACGAAAACCAAAAAGACACTATGAGAAGTTACAAGTTTATGGACGAAAATTCGAATCTTACAAGCCTGATCCAACTCCTTTTCCAAATCCACCCTCGAAACAATCAGTAAAATCTTTATTTGTTAAAGGGGAAAAATATGAAAAATATCAATCATTGGTTGGAAGGTAAAAGAAAGAGATTCCAATCTGCGAAATTTTCTCAAGAAATGATCAAGGAGGAGTATGAGAAATATTTGAATGAATCATCGAATGGAAGTTCATCTTCACAAGAGTCGAATATTTCTATCAAACAATGGAAAGCTCTTCCAAAGGCAACGGTTATTGTGAAACAAGCTGAGAAGCAAAAGGAAAAAAGTCAATGAAGATTTTAAACCAACGAATACTTACTTTTCTGTGCCTTTAAATAACGAAGTAGAGTTAGTTGATAATCTCAAGTCTAAAGTTCATAAATGATCAAATGATCTTCGTTTCACAGAATCTGTCAAACTAATAACCAAGGACCCAAATAGACTTGGGGACCTAAATTCTTTCATTAATTGCAGGTTATGAGTGACGAGAAATATAATGACAAATGGTATATTGATAGTGGTTGCTCTCATCACATGACTAGTCGAAAGGAGAATCTTCATGATTATAGAACTTTAGAAAATGTTGGAGTAGTGAAATTTGGCAACAACAACAAATGCCATGTATGAGGATATGGAAAAGTCACAAATAGGAATTTCATAGTCAACAGAGTTGCATATGTCGAAGGTCTTCAACATAACTTGATAAGTGTTTCGCAACTTGTTGTGGTCACTGACAATCAAGAGGTGTTTAACAAAGAAGGAAATGTGATTTTGAACATTGAAATAAAGGAAATCTTACTCAAATGCAAACGAAAAGGAGACATGTTTCCTCTTGACATCAATCCAATTGTTGGGATTCCCTCAGTTTGCTTACTTTCAAAAGCTTCGTCTGACGTTAGCTGGCTTTGGCATAGACGATTATCACATTTGAATTTTTGAAATTTAAATAAATTGGTGGTACAAGATCTGGAAAGAGGTTTACCTGTGTTAAAATTTGATAATGATACTTTGTATGCAGCTTGCGAACAAGGAAAGCAGCACATACAAGGTCATCCTATTGTGATTGATTCAAAGATTGTTGAGCCTCTGGAATTACTTTACATTGATCTATGTGGACCCTCAACTGTTGAGACTCTCAACAAAAAGAGATACATATTAATCATTATTGATGACTTTTCAAGATTTACATGGGTATATTTTTTAAGACTCAAGTCTGAAACTACTCAAGCATTGATCGACTTCATCAAACACATTGAACTAAGTTTGAAGAAACAGGTTCGCAAGATTAAGAGTGACAATGGCTCTAAATTTAAGAACATTGTTCTTGATTCGTTTCTAACAGACAAAGGAATTTCACATAATTTCTCTTCACTTTACACTCCTCAACAGAATGGTGTTGTAGAAAGACGAAATTGTTCGCTTTGTGAATCTGCACGAACGATGCTCATATATGCGAATCTTCCTCAATATCTATGGGCCGAAGCAGTTGCTATTGCATGTTTTACACAAAATCGATCGTTTATTCATCGTCGGTTTAACATCACTCCTTATGAAATTATCAGCAACCGTAAACCAAATGTTAAATTTTTACATGTTTTTGGTTGCAGGTGCTTTATCATGAATCTCAAGGATCATCTTTCGAAGTTTCAGCCAAAAGCTGACGAAGGGATATTTTTGGGACATTCGCACAATTCGGTTGCTTACAAGGTGTTAAGGAAACTAACCAGAAAAATTGAAGAAACATTTAATCTCACTTTTTATGATTATTATGTTAAACAAGCTGGTAAAATCTTTGAACAAAAACCAATAATGAATGAATCAAATAATGAATCTTAAACTTTGAATTCGTTAGATTTTGATTATAATCTGATTTTTGGTGTTCCAGATCATGCCATTGATGTTGAAGTTAATGTTGATGGTAATCGTGTGCCTGAAGCATCGAAACATTCAGATTGATTCCACTCTTACACAAGATAACAATGATTTGTTTTCATCAACCAATTCTTTCACAAATAACGAAAGTCTGCCAGATAAGACGAATGTTTAAGTTGAGGGGGAGAGAGAAAGAATAACTGTTGATGTTGAGGAGGAGCATCAAATTATTAATCCAATTGTTGAGGGGGAGCAAGTTGGAAATAATACAAATGTTTCGAATGATCAAACTGATGTTTTTCATGATATTAATGATAATTTTTCGAATGTAGGTGAAGGATCTGAAACTGGAGAAATGTTTGAAGATGCATCATTGGAATTTGATCCTGCATATCCTCCAATGGATGGATGGATTAAAAGCAATCCTAAAGAGCAAGTTTTAGGTGATCCACATGAAGGAGTGCTTACAAGGGCTCAATTACGTGCAAAGAATGAGGTGCTTAATGTAAATCAAGAATTTTGCATGTTTAATATTTTTATTTCAAAAATTGAACCTAAATCAGTCAAAGATGCTATGGAACATCCTGACTGGGTTGTTTCTATGCAATATGAACTTGTTGAATTTGAAAGAAACAAGGTATGAAGATTAATTCCCAAACCAAATGATGTTTCAGTTGTGGGCTTAAAATGGATCTTTAAAAACAAAATTGATAAAGACGGTAATGTTGTACGAAATAAAGCTAGGCTTGTATTAAAGGTTATTCGCAACAAGAAGGTATAGACTATGAGGAAACCTTCGCCTCTGTCGCAAGACTCGAGGCTGTTCGAATATTTTTAGCCTATACAACACACAAGAATTTTGATGTCTACTAGATGGATGTAAAGTGTGCGTTTCTTAACGGTGAACTCGAAGAGTCTGTGTACGTTGAACAACCACCAGGTTTTATTAACAAAGAACATCCTAATTATTGTTATCTTTTAGATAAAGTTGTATACGGGTTAAAACAAGCACCAAGAGCATTGTATCTAACTCTTACCAATTTCTTAAAACAATCGAAATTTAAACAAAGATCAGTTAATCCCACTCTATTTCGAAAGAAAGTTGGGAATCATCTTATGCTTGTTCAAATTTATGTTGATGATATTATTTTTGTGTCAACTAACCCTACTTTGTCAAGAGAATTCGAAAATTTGATGAAATGCCAATTTGAGATGAGCATGATGGAAAAAATCAACAACTTTCTGGGGTTAAATATTCGTCAAAGCAGAAGAGGAATATTCATCAAACAGGAGAAGTATACACGAAATCTGCTTGAAAAGTTTGGCATGACAAATAACACAAAGCTTAGAGTACCAATGGCAGTTGGAACGAAACCAAGTCCTTCGTTAGATAAACCAACTGTTGATCTAACATTGTACCGAAGCATGATAGGTTCGTTACTTTATCTCACAGCAGGTCGACCTGCTATCATGTTTTCTGTGTGCAATTGTGCCATGTACTAATAAAATCCCAGGGAACCACATCTCACTGCAGTCAAGACTATTTTTCGATATCTCAAAGGAACAACTTCTTTAGGATTGTGGTATCCTTAAAAAAACAGGGTTCTTTATTCAAGCATTTTCAGATGCTGATTTGGGAGGTTATAATCTTCATCGCAAAAGCACAAGTGGCGGCTGTCAACTGTTAGATGGAAAATTGGTGAGTTGGCAATCGAAAAAGCAAACTTGTGTTTCAATTTCGACAGCAGAAGCAGAGTATGTTTCTGTTGCAGCGTATACATCACAAATCATATGGATACAAAGTCAATTACGTGACTATGCAATCAACATGAAAAAAATCCATTGTATTGTGATTATCAAAGTGCAATACGCATTTGCCATAACCCTGTGCACGAAAACCAAACACATTTCTCTTCGTTATCATTTTATAAAGATCATGTTGAAAATGGAAACATAGAAGTTCCATTTTGTAAAGACTACTGATCAGCTTGCTGATATCTTTACAAAACCCTTGGATGAAAAATCTTTTGTAAGAATTGTCAATGGCTTAGGAATGATGAATGCGAATTCTGTTCCTGGACAACTTTCGTTAGAATGACAAGTCAAAATGTCGAAAAGATGTCGATTTAGCGGTTACTGTTCATGATTCAGCGGTTACTGTTCATAGTCAATGCTTCGACATGCTTCGCTTTCGACATTATGCTCATTGGTTTGACAAAAATCTTCGTTACTTTTGCTATGCTTTTAAAATTATCGTTAGTAAGATACAATTTTTTTTTCTTTCTTTATCAAAAAAATCAAAAACAACAAAAGGATTTTCATTTTTGTCTCTATCTTTCAAATATCAAAAATACCAAAAGGATTTTTTGTTATTTTTGCTATTTTCTTTCAAAAACTCAGAAATGCAAAAATATTTTTTTGTTGTGTTTTGTTTTAATTTGTACCTCTTTTCAGGTGTAAATATTAGTGAAGATTTTTGGTGGGTCATGCTTGTTGCTTAAGGGAAAGATATAATTTCGAAACTATGTCCTAGTTAGGAAGTCCCTAAAAGAATGTTGCAGCATGTCGACTCAAGCCTCCACGACTCGCGGGGTTTCGAAGCCTTAATGAATCTCTCATTCTGAGGATTATTCCCAACTAGGCTATATTACCCTTAGTCATTGAGCTACCATACTCTACCAACAGAGTATAGAGTTTTCTGCTTGGTTAATGAATAGCAGTGGTACTTTCGAATCTTTAAACCAATCTTTTTCATTCTAAAGTTCTTATACATTCACACACAATGACATATGTCCAAGAGATTTCTGGTATACACCAATCAAAATCTAGACATATCAAAATTCTCTGTTCATAATCTAACATTATGTGATATCTAGCGATTCGTAGGTTACGTAAGTGTATCCCTGAATTGAAGGGACGGTATCTTCGGGTGATACGTGGTCGATATGTGGTATTATTAAGGAGAAAGACCGATGGTCGGCTTGGAGTAGTGGCATGGATGTCACGCGAGATGTAGTCATTATAAGAGAGATGCAGTAGTAGGGTTGCAAGAACCTGAGTTGATTAAGAAATGGGGTCTGCAGTACGAGGGTTTGTTCTGAAGGGTATGCAGCAGTAGGCTTCGAGGACGAACCCTAATCTAAGTGGGGGAGAGTTGTAACATCCCGAAATTTCAGAAGTATAGTTGAAGGGCTAAAGTGTAAATTAAGGCAGGGACTCGACGAGTAGGTATTACGACTCGCCGAATCGGAGCGGGATTTGGTTGCGGGTTAAGTGACCAACTCGCCGAGTCGGTGCTGGGACTCGACGAGTTGATGCTGCAGAGAGAAAACCCTAATCCCGGGGGTTGTGCCCTATATAAAGAACATAACATCCCTTCTTCAGCCTCCTTACCACCCTTGAGAGCCTACAAACCTTAGAAATCGAGTGGAACTCCATTGATAGAGAAATTGGAGCTTTGGGAAAGGAAATCTTGAAAAGGGAACTTGAAGACTAAGGGATTACAGCAAGGGAGTGGTATAGATCCGAGGTCCACTTCAGTCGGGGCTTTCATTTGAGGTAATAATCTATTGCTTAAGCTCCTTTGAGTCTAGATCCTTTGTTGCTTGAGTTTTGGGGGCATTTCTAGAGTTATTTCGGGTTTGGAGGTTGGATCTGGGGTTGCTACCTCAGATCTGGACTTGAGATGGTCCAGGAGATCATAAAGTTCCTGTCTTTGAGTTGTTGGTGAAGCCCTTTGTCCTAAAATCCTAGTCCTAGAGCATTTTGGGCTCATAGCTCCTTGAGTTCACGTAAAGTTTGCCACCTTATGTGAGCGATAGCTTGTTGAAGGGTAGATCTATGGATTGGAGCCCCTGCATGGCTTGGAAGCGACTGTATGGACTGAGAACTGGAGAGACTCGCCGAGTCACATGGGTGCACTCGACGAGTTGTATGAACATAAGCATGGACTCGACGAGTTTGAAGAACAACTCGGCGAGTCTGTTGAAGATTGCCTTGGACTCGGCGCGTCTGTTCTTGGACTCAGCGAGTCTGGTCATGGAACCTTAGGATTTTTCTGGTTGAACTGTGAATCGGTGAGTCGAATGATGACTCGGTGAGTTGAGCATGAAGAGACTCAGAGTTTGTTGGACTCGGCGAGTCTTGGGGCGACTCAGCGAGTTAAGTCGCGGATTGGGAGTTTCTGAGTATAGGGACTCGGCGAGTCTACAGGGTGAATCGGCGAGTAGAGTCACACAGGAAGGTTAACTTTGACTGAGGACTTTGACTTTGACCAAGGGTTGACCAGTTGATTTCCCGGGGTATTTTGGTAATTATTGGTATTTATTGGATTTGGTTATTTGGTAATGTTCAGTGGTTGAGTTTGTGTCGGTGGTCGGAGCAGTGTGATCTTATTATTTGATATGTTATTGCTTGCTATGTCTGCATCCTGGTTATTAGGATGGTGTATGTTAGAGACCTGGTTAAGGTTGGTATCCTGGTTATTAGGATGGTGTATGTTAGAGATCTGGTTAAGGTCGGAATCTTGGTATATAGGATGGTGCTATGTTAGTGACCGGTTAGGATCGGTATCCTGGTTAGGATGTTGTTATGATATGTGATCTGCTAGATCGGCTTGATTAGTTGTGAATTGTTATATGATTATGTTTATGTGCACATGGTTGTTGGACTGGGATTAGGTTGAGGCAGGTCCTGCTTTGTGCTGTAGGCCAACATACCCAGGGTGGACCGGTTAGACCGAAGGCCTGGCAAGCGGTCTCGATAGGTTGAAGGCCCCAAGAGGGCGGACCAGACATATCGAGGCTCAGAGAGTGGACCAGGTGGACTGAAGGCCTGGTGCAGGCAGACCAGTCACACTGTAGACTCGGAGAGAGAGTGGACCAGGTGGACTGAAGGCCCGGTGCGGGCAGACCAGTCACACTGTAGACTCGGAGAGAGAGTGTACCGGGTGGACTGAAGGCCTGGTGTAGGCGGACCAGTCACACTGTAGACTCGATATGCATGGTTGTTTTGTTTATGTTATGATATGTGTATGGTATTGTTGTTGGTATTTTGGGGGTAACTCACTAAGCTTTCGGGCTTACAGTTTCAGTGTATTGTTTCAGGTACTTTTGGAGACCGTGGCAAGGTGAAGGCGTGACCGTACCGCTCCTCAGTTTTATGTTGATGTTTATGGGATACTCTGATAATAAATGAATTGAAAACCTTTTTGTAATAACTTAATGAATATGGGTTGTTTTTGAAAAGTTTAAATTTGTTGAAAATTTTTAGAGCGTTACAAGTTGGTATCAGAGCCTTGGTTTGAGTGAATTGGAGGAACCTTCATGTGAATCCATTCTCAAATCAAGGAGAGTTTTCAAAGTGAAATTGAAATGGTTTTCAAAAAATAAGTAGAGGAGGATGCGGAGGTACGATCAGCCAGAGCCAGTAAGTAGACCCCAAAATACCATACAAGTTATTTGATTATGTGATATGTTAGAACAACATGCTAGTACTAGGCTAGAGATTTTCAAGAATTGCAAGATAGAATTCCCTGATTTTATGATGCCTGCTAGCCTAGGGTTCCCTGTTATGTGGGGTAGTTAGCAGTTCCCCTAGAGGTGAGGATTGAGTGTTGCCATGTATATGTTTATCACTAGGGTGTTGTGGTGATACTTGATATAAATATGGGTAGGTGGGGAAGGTAGTATGGGCCCATACTACTGAAAGCACATGACCCATACACGTATCAAGGAAGTCACAACCCCTAGGGTCGGGTTGGGAGTTGGTTCCCGGGTTATTGAGGAAGCATCTGATTTTCTTGCGGCATATTTTCAGTATGGTGCTTACGAGGCATGTCGGGGGTGGATCCGGGTCAAGATCGAGATCAAGAGAGGGCGGTCAGGATGGATTAGCGTCGTCCGAGGTCATTGGTCAGATAAGTATGGATGAGTTGGATGCCACGATTCGTGAGATCCTGCACGATGAGGTTGCTGCTTTGTTCCGGGCCGAGTTGTAGGAACTGTTTGGGTCGATCAAGACCGCTATGGTGGAGTATTTTGATGAGCGTTGTGCGGCTCTCGCAGAGACAGCGGCCGCGGCAGCCGCAGCGGCTGTGGCAGCGGCAGGGGGAGGAGCCAGTTGGGGTTTCCAGTATCGAGACTTCGACAATACGACGCCCCCTACTTTCGACGGAGTTCAGGATCCGATCGTTACGATGCAATGGTTGTCGTATGTGGAGGGATGTTTCTTCACATGTTCATTCCCTACTGATCAGAGGGTGAGGTGTGCTCTGAACCTGTTGAGGCTCGGGGCGAAGGATTGGTGGATATTGACCATGGGATCATATTCGGATGCGCAGCGGGCTGCGGTTCTTGGGATCAGTTTCGGGAGATGTTCAGCACTAGTTATGTTCCACGGGTTGAGAGAGAGAGAGAGAGATATTGGATCAGGAGTTCCTGGAGCTGAAGCAGGATTCAGAATCGGTGACGAAGATCACCAAGATATTCACAGAGAGGGCGATGTTTGCCCTGAGTTGCTTCAGAGCAGGCTCAGATGTCCCGATATCTGAGTATGCTCAAGAGGGATATCAGGCAGTTCGTGTCTACGCAGAGGTGTGAGACCTTATTGGAGTTGCAGGAGGCCGTTCGGCGGCATGAGTTGGAGATTGAGTTACAGTTGAGAGAGCAGAGGCAGGCCACGGTGCAGTCGCAGCCGACGCCGAAATGGTCCAAGACCATTGATTCTAGGTGGGGCAGTCAGAGCGGCCGTACTTGTGAGAAGTGCGGGAAGGGTCACACCAGAGTTTATAGGTCCGGTGGTGTGTTCCGCAAGTGCCGGAGAGAAGGGCACTATGCGAGGGATTGCTGTCAGTCAGCCCCGGTTCAGGATATGAGGATTTGTTATCAGTGCCATCAAGTTGGTCACATGAGGGCCAACTGTCCACAGTTTGTTTCCCGGCCAGTGCAGGTTCCAGCACCGGCCACTTTGAGGGCTATTGGCGGGGGCCAGGGTGGAGCGGAGCCTCCGAGGGCTCAGGGGCGCGCATTTCAGCTCACAGCAGAGGAGGTCAGAGTAGAGCCGGATGCGGTTGCGGGTATTTTTTCGTTTTGTTGTTGTCTGGTTATCTTGTTATTTTATGGTGTTGTATTTTATTCTCCATTCTGCGTGTTTCATGGGTTGGTTGAAAGTGATAGTAGTAAGGAGTTATAAATGGTTAGCATCCAAGGGATGGATGGTCAGAATTTGGTTGTATGGTCTTGTTGTCGGATATAGCAATTGCGATTTGAGAAGTGTTCAACGGAGAGTCGAACTCCCTTAGAGTTCGAGATGTGTGATGCCGAAGGAGTGATTTTGTGGAGGTTACTCGTTTTAGAGGGGATCAGTTCATGGATAAAGGGGAATATGTTGAGTAGGGTTGTTTAAGTGATGTCGGTTGGGTCACCGGTGGTTAGAAGTCAGTGCTCTAAGTGGGGGAGCGTTGGAAAATTCTCAGGAGGATCGACAAGCATTAGAGGTTGATTAGCTATTGTGATTCAGCAGTGTTTTAGTCAGCAAAGAGTGTGGGCTGGTATGAGTAAGTGTCAGACAAGTGGGGGAAGGGAGCAGACAATGGTTTCCTGGGAAGGATGGTTTAGGGTGACGTAAGACAATTTTGAGCGGTCCGGACAGACTGAAGGCTGGAAGGCGTACCAGTCAGACCGAAGGCTCAGGGAATGGTCCAGACAGGCTGAAGGCCCAGGAGGGCGGTCCAGACATGCTGAAGGTTCTGAGAGTGGTCCAGATAGGCTGAAGGTCTGGTAAGGCGGCCCAGTCATGCTGAAGACTCTGTATGTGTTAGTGGATCGTTATGAAGAGAATGAGGGAATATTTCGCCAGGAAATGGTAATTGATATGGTCTGGCCCCAAGTATTGATCATGTTATTGGAAAGCAGTGCATGGACCCGAGAGTCCTTGCCAGCATAATCAGAATATGTGGAAGTTCGAGAATAGCAGTTGCTCTACATGGATAGTGTAGAGTGGAGTGCAGCCCAGTGGCACTTATAGGTGCGATAAAGGGTTTTGAGGGGATTTCCTGGAAGGGAAAGGTATGTAGCTCCGAAAGGAGCGTGGGTCCTCCGAAAGGGGAGGAAGTGGAGTAAATGGGTTATCGAAAGTGCTTCAGCTATTGATAGTAAGTACTGGGATTGTACCAGATATATGGAAGTACATACGGGTTGGATGCCCGTTGAAGTTATGGCAATGTTGGATGATGCAAAGGCATGTTTTTAGTCTCCTCGGAAGAGGAGGAGGATAGTGGTTCTAGATTGGAGATTGGGATGGAGGAAGGTGAGACAGCAGGTTAACAGGCTCGTGAGTAGTCTGGACCAGTGCTGAGGATTGTATAAGGATATTACGGTCGTACGTCAAGGACCTAGAGACCGTGATAGGTAGGTGTGAGTGAGTTGCTTGCGAAAGCTGAAGGATGTGGCGCCTTGTCCGCGTGCAAAGGATCGAGTCAGAGGGGGAACAGGATTATTTCCAGGTTGCATGTTATTAGGGTTATCGCCAATTTTGGGGTAAAGGCAGATGGATTAGTGTCCTAGCAGAGCTCAGTGAGTGAATGTGGCATCTAGCGATTCGCAGGTTGCGGTAGTGTATCCCTGAGTTGAAGGGACGGTATCTTCGGGTGATACGTGGTCGATATGTGGTATTATTAAGGAGAAAGGCCGATGGTCGGCTTGGAGTAGTGGTAAGGATGTCACGCGAGAAGTAGTCATTATAAGAGAGATGCAGTAGTAGGGTTGCAAGAACCTGAGTTGATTAAGAAATCGGGGTCTACAGTGCGAGGGTTTGTTCTGAAGGGTATGCAGCAGTAGGCTTCGAGGACGAACCCTAATCTAAGTGGGGGAGAGATGTAATAACCCGAAATTTCAAAAGTATAGTTGAAGGGATAAAGTGTAAATTAAGGCAGGGACTCGACGAGTAGGTATTCCGACTCGCCGAGTCGGAGCGGGATTTGGTCGCGGGTTAAGTGACCAACTCGTCGAGTCGGTAGCTGGGACTCGACGAGTTGATGCTGAAGAGAGAAAACCCTAATCCTGGGGGTTATGCCCTATATAAAGAACATAACACCCCTTCTTCAGCCTCCTTACCACCCTTGAGAGCCTACAAACCCTAGAAATCGAGTGGAACTCCATTGATAGAGAAATTGGAGCTTTGGGAAAGGAAATCTTGAAAAGGGAACTTGAAGACTAAGGGATTACAGCAAGGGAGTGGTATAGATCCGAGGACTACTTCAGTGGGGGCTTTCATTTGAGGTAATAATCTATTGCTTAAGCTCCTTTGATTCTAGATCCTTTGCTGCTTGAGTTTTGAGGCATTTCTAGAGTTATTTCGGGTTTTGAGGTTGGATCTGAGGTTGCTACCTCAGATCTGGACTTGAGATGGTCCAGGAGATCATAAAGTTCCTGTCTTTGAGTTGTTGGTGAAGCCCTTTGTCCTAAAATCCTAGCCCTAGAGCATTTTGGGCTCATAGCTCCTTGAGTTCACGTAAAGTTTGCCACTTTACGTGAGGGATAGCTTGTTGAAGGGTAGATCTATGGATTGGAGCCCCTGCATGGCTTGGAAGCCACTGTATGGACTGAGAACTGGAGAGACTCGCCGAGTCACATGGGTGCACTCGACGAGTTATATGAACATGAGCATGGACTCCACGAGTTTGAAGAACAACTCGGCGAGTCTGTTCTTGGACTCAGCGCGTCTGGTCATGGAACCCTAGCCTTTTCTGGTTGAACTGTGAATCGGTGAGTCGAAGGATGACTCGGTGAGTTGAGCATGAACACACTCAGAGTTTGTTGGACTCGGCGAGTCTTGGGGCAACTCAGCGAGTTAAGTCGCGGATTGGGAGTTTCTGAGTATAGGGACTCGGCAAGTCTACGGGGTGACTCGGCGAGTAGAGTCACACAGGAAGGTTGACTTTGACTGAGGACTTTGACTTTGACCAAGGGTTGACCAGTTGATTTCCAGGGGTATTTTGGTAATTATTGGTATTTATTGGATTTGGTTATTTGGTAATGTTCAGTGGTTGAGTTTGTGTTGGTGGTCGGAGCAGCGTGATCTTATTCTTCAGTCGGTAGTTACAAGTGAGTTATCCTCACTATATCAACAGGGTCTAAGGCACCAAGGCCGGCCCTTTATCGGATTGAGATCCGGGTATCTATTTGATATGTTATTGCTTGCTATGTTTGCGTCCTGGTTATTAGGATGTTGTATGTTAGAGACCTGGTTAAGGTCGGTATCTTGGTTAATAGGATGGTGTATGTTAGAGACCTTGTTAAGGTCAGAATCCTGGTATATAGGATGGTGCTATGCTAGTGACCGGTTAGGGTCGGTATCTTGGTTAGGATGTTGTTATGATATGTGATCTGCTAGATCGGCTTGATTCATTGTGAATTTTTATATGATTATGTTTATGTGCACATGGTTGTTGGACTGGGGTTGGGTTGAGGCGGGTCCTGCTTTGTGCTGTAGGCCAACATACGCAGGGCGGACCGGTTAGACCGAAGGCCCGACGAGTGGTCTGATAGGCTGAAGGCCCCAAGAGGGCGGACCAGACATACCGAGGCTCACAGAGTGGACCAGGTGGACTGAAGGCCTGGTGCAGGCGGACCAGTCATACTGTAGACTCGGTGAATGGACCAGGTGGACTGAAGGCCCGGTGCGGGCGGACCAGTCACACTGTAGACTCGAAGAGAGAGTGGACCGGGTGGACTGAAGGCCTGGTGCAGGCGGAGCAGTCACACTGTAGACTCGATATGCATGGTTGTTTTGTTTATGTTATGATATGTGTATGGTATTTTGGGGGTAACTCACTAAGCTTTCGGGCTTACAGTTTCAATGTATTGTTTCAGGTACTTTAGGAGACTGTGGCAAGGCGAAGGCGTGATCGTACCGCTCCTCAGTTTTATGTTGATGTTTCTGGGATACTCTGATAATAAATGAATTGAAAACCTTTTTTTAATAACTTAATGAAAAAGAGGTATTTTTGAAAAGTTTAAATTGGTTGTAAATTTTTATAGCGTTACAACTTTTTTCTCAAATTTTGAATATTCCCAATGTTGAACCTTTTTCTAAGGTTAACAATGCCCAAATCATTCACATGTTTAATGAGATGGGTCATCAACCTATTCTTACCAAGATTAGTGACTTTAATAAGTCTGGTTTACCATGTCTTTGGAACTTTACGTTTGGAATCTATCTTTGTTGTTTAACCGGAAGAACAGTAGGGTTAGATAAAGACCGATTGGAAGTGTATGATATGGTTGCTGGAATCTACTACAACTTACAAGTTGATTACGCGACTCAAGTTTGGAAGAAATTTCTCAGGAGTATTGAGAACACAAATGTTGTTGAAGGAATTTTGTGTGCTCGATATTGGAGCTTGATATTGCAGTTTGTCTACACAAAGGAGGGGATTCAGGCTTCTAACTGTAACACCCAAAGTTTTGAAGGCCAAGAAAGGAAAGAAAACCTTAATTTTAAGGGGCGACTCGGCGAGTCCAAGGAGGAACTCGGCGAGTCCGAGCGGGATCCGGGTCGAGGAGTAAGTGACCGACTCGGCGAGTCGGCCAAGGTGACTCGACGAGTCTGGTCTGTGCGTGGAAAACCCTAAATTCAGGACTTGGAGCCTATATAAACGTCTTAATTTTCTTCCTAGGGTTCCTTACTGCCTCTTTAGCCCTGGATACCAAACCCTAGCCGTCATATCCTTTGATTGAGCCATTTGTTGCCTTGGAAGGTGCATTAAAGCTTGGAGAAGGAAGAAGGAACTTGGAGGAGCAAGAAGGGACTATAGATCTGGGATTGTGAGTTCATTCTGAGCATTTGGAGGTAATAAACTAGTTCCTGGACCCTTTTTGCACCTAGATCTATGTGTGGTTGTTGGGGCTTTTTAGCCATAATGTTATTATTTTGAGTTAGAAGCCAGATCTGAAGTTGCTACTTCAGATCTAAATACATTATGGTCTTGAGAAGCATAAAGTAGCAGCCCTTGAGTTGATTATGGAGCCTCCTTGCCTTAAACCCTAGTTTATGGTGTATTTTGCTTAGATCTCCTTCTCTACACGTAAAGTTTGCAAATTTACGTGAGGAATAGGCTTGGGAAGGGTAGATCTACAGATTTGAGTCCCTGCATGACTTAAAAGTCCTCTGCATGTATGAAGGACCGGATGGACTCGGCGAGTCCTTTGAGTGGACTCGGCGAGTAGCTTGAAGATGAGGAGGAACTCGACGAGTGGGATGAACAGCTCGTCGAGTCGGATGAAGTTGGGCATGAACTCGGCGAGTTGGATGAAGATTGTCTTGGACTCTGCGAGTCTGTTCTTGGACTCGGCGAGTCAGGTGGCGAAACCCCAAACCCTTCGAGTTGAGACTCGAATCAGTGATTCGAATGGAGACTCGGTGAGTTAGACAGGTCAGGACTCGGTAATCGGTAGACTCGGCGAGTCATGGACTGACTCGGCGAGTTGAGTCGCGAATAGAAGGACTCTGAACATATGAGCTCGGCGAGTCAATAGGGTGACTCGGCGAGTAGGGTTGACCTGGGAGGTTGACTTTGACCAGGACTTTGACTTTGGCAAGAGTTGACTTAGTTGACCTTTGAAGGTCAGTTAGACTAAGTGTTATGTTGATATTGGTAGCTCGGGGAGCTGGTGGAGCAGCAGTTCGGAGTCAGTGGTCAGGTAACGGTCAAAGGGATTAGCAGCAGCAGTTCAGCAGTATCAGGTGAGTTTCCCTTTGTATGAATGGGTCTACGGCCACAATGCCGGCCCATGTAGTTATGAGTAGAAGACCTGGGGGTTAGCCCTAGGCACAATATGCTAGTATGATATTCAGGACGAGGTCCAATGATAGAGGGCGGGTGCCCAAGGAATGGTTTATGTGATAGTTTATACTTGTTGTCTGTGTGATACTTGTATGTGCCTGGTAGGGAGGTGAGTATGGGCGAGGTCCCGTATCTCACCAATAGCAGAGTGTGGATGGTGTTCCACATCTCAGTAGCAACAGAGCAGGGGCGAGGCCCAAGTTAGGGAAGGAGTGAGGGTGGGCTAGGCCCGTACCTCACTATCAGCAGGAGTATAGATGGGGTTCCATGACTCATCAGTAGCAGGACAAGGGCGGGGCCCAGAGATAGGCGAGGCCTTAGGACAAGATCCGTTAGTATGTGTTTAGATTATGTGATGTGATGTGATATGTTTACGTGCTATTATATGTTAGTGAGCGAGGCCCTATGACAGGCGAGGCCTAAGTGAAACAGATCTGTATCCGAGCGGGGCTCGAAGCCAGGCGGGGCCTGGAGCGGCGGGGCCGTTGTAGCGGGCGAGGTCCGAGGTAGGGGGCGAGGCCCAGGTTAGCGGGTGTGGCCCAGTATGTGCAGTATGTGGTTATGCATGGTATGTGGTAGGGTGGGGAACTCACTAAGCTTTGTGCTTACGGTTTTCAGTGTTGGTTTCAGGTACTTCCGGTAGCGGATGATAGAGCTCGGGGTGATCGCATGGCACACACCATAGTTTAGACAGCCTGGGAATGTTTACTCTGATAACGAACATGTATTTTGGAAACTAATACTCTATTTATGTTTTGAAATGATGAATTTGCTTAAAGAAATGTTTTACTAAAAGAAATTTTTCGTCTTGAATTTTGGGACGTTACACTAACACTGATGAATTGGCAAATTTTGCTATCTATTATTATCCTAAGTCTGTGGAGGATGATGTTGATGTTTTTCCTTTTGTAGCTTGCATTCCTGATGCGATGCTTCAAAAAGTTGTTCCTGTCAATCCAATTTCGGTCGAATACTTGAAAACAATTAATCCATAAATTGAAACTGGAAAATTGTTGACTGCTTCAACTGAAGGTTCTTCGAAAAAGAGAAGAGGATCCAAGTAGAAAGTTCAGGAGAGTCCTCCTCATGTGAGTCCTAAAAAATTTTCGAAGACAAAAGATAAAGGTGATAAGGTTTAGAAGAAAAAGGATCAACCGCCCATAGTTACTGAACCTGTTATTCCTGAAAAAGAGGTTGTTGCTACGAAATCTGGTGTTCTTAAACGGCTGAAGAAAATGGCTTACAGTTCACATGAAAAATCGACAAGTTTTTCTCCAAAACTTCATTATAAACCTCAAGTGACACGAAAGGGGGTGGTCTTTCATGAAATTTCAACACTTGTTTCTCCACAATATAAGAAGAGGCATGCTGAAGACATGGCCAAACACATTTCTACGAAACAAAAGAAGAAGAAGAAGTTAGTTTGCAAGAAGACTCAACTGATGAAGAAGTGGTTCTTGAAACGCCAATCACTGCTACTTTGGGTAATTATCCACCGGTGAGGGATTCTACAGTTCATTCGAATTTCGAGGAGACTAGAAATCTTGATGGCAATGTGGAAATTTTGACAGTGGACACAACGATTAATCCCAGTGGACAAAACAAGCCTTCTGCTCCTGAGCAGACACCAGTCATACCACCTAAAGTTTCGAATATTGAGTCATTTAATTGCGAGGTACGAACTTCAAACATCAATGCAAACATATCTGATGGATGTAAATGTTAATATGGGTGAAGGAGTTTTACATAACAAAGCCCAAGGTACTACTACTTTAGTTATATCCTCATCTCTTCCTACTTATACTCTTGACACCACTATTTCATTACCACAATATATTGTTCCCAATACTTCTCAAAATCCTTCTTTTTCTTATTCTCCTACTTTTGACAACATTATCCAACAACCTATTACCTCTTTGTTTCCTTCCCAATCCCCTGAAGAACCACAAACTGTTAATGAAGATGACATGGATGATGGTGGCTTTATGGGTTCTTTTGTTGAAATACATTTCAATTCTGAGGAAGAAAACATTCCTGATCATTTGTTGATGTCAGGAAAGCAGTTTAAAATTTTGAACAGGAAGCTGAACTCTTTACTTCAATTGCAAGTTGATGGTGGCGGTAAAAATTCGATATTCGCTCTTGATGTTGATGTTATGTTGCAAGCTCAAGAGCATAGTATATTGGATAAGCTTGATCAAATGGATGAGTCTGCTGAGTTACAGATCAAATCTCAACTTGATTCTTTAAATAGTGCAATTTGTGAAATAAAAGAAATTGCCAGGTCTCGACATATTCTTTTGGTTCAAGATGTGAAGATGGTTCGTGAAAATGTGAATCTCAAAGTTCAAGAATTAAGAGAAGTCATGACGAAGGAGATAGTTGCCCTAGATCAGCATTTATTCTACTCTTTACAATAAGGTAGATATAATTGTTGATGTTGTGGCCAAAGCAGTTGATCTCTATACTTCATTGGGGTGAAATTTGATACGAAAGCAGAGGTTGATGTTAATAGCTTTGGGAATGTTGAAAACTTGCTGAAAGAGTTAAAGGATCTTTTGTCGAAGTACAATTATTCGAAGTCTTCGGTTGTTTCTCATTAGTCTTTTACTGAAAAGTTTTGCATGTTAGAGTCAACAATTCATAACGAATTAGCTCCACTTGCAGAATTTGTCAACTTTATGCCAACAAATGCCTCGCCTGTGAGCATAGGGGTGCAAGGGGGAGATAGGAGAGATGTTGGCAGTGGGAGTGGAAATAAGGGCGAATGAGGTTCTGGAGGTTGTTGTAACACCCTAAGTCCAGGTATACCTTGTAACCCTTGATCTTTTGAGTACTTGTCCATTTTATCCCTTTTTGAGAAAAGACGGTGAATGAGTACGTGGGGCGTACACGAGTGTACGCTCAGCGTACTCATGTGCGTGCTTTTGACGCGGAAGCCACCTAGTACATTGGGCGTACCAGTGGGTACGCTACACGTACTAGGCCCAGAGTGAAAACCCTAATTTAGGGTGAGTCCCCTATATAAAGGATATGATGGCCTCATTCCTGGCCACCATTCTCAGACAACAAACCCTCATAAACCCTAGCTTTCGTTCTTAGAGCTTGTGAGTGCATTTAAGTGCCTTAAGAGTCTTTGTGTGTTCTTGAAGTGAAGGAGAAGCTTTGGAGAAGAAGGAGTGAGAGTCCAGGCCCTTGGATCTGAGCATACCTGTGTTAGGAGCTTCACATAGAGGTATAAAGCTTCAAGCTTTCTCACTCTTTCATTTTGTGCATCATGATAGAGTATTTTAGGGTTTTATTCCAAAGGTTGGAGACTTTATGAGATATTGTACTCCAGAGACTATGATCAACCCCCTTTGATTGTATTTAGTGGTGAAGTGTCATAAAAATCCAGTCTTGGACGTTGGAATCAAACCATGCATGAGATATGAGCTTTTTGAGATAAGAGAGTGGATGTTTTGTGTGTTTGTGACCATATCAGCCATGCAAAGGCTTAAAGTCACTGACTTTATGGAGTAAGAGCTATTAGGGAGTCCAGATCTGTGATATGAGCCAAGGTCTTAACTGATTAAGACCGAATGAGTGGAAAGAGTGGAACTAGGATGTACGCTGGGCGTAATCCCAGTACGTGCAGCATAGGGGTCGAGCATCCCTGATGCATGCAGGACAGCAGAGTACGCCCAACATAGAGAGTTGGTACGCGCAACGTACTCTCTGCCATTGACTTTTTGTTGACTTTTAGGGTTTGGTCAATTTGTGGACTATTAAGACCATTGAGGGGTAAAATGGTCTTTTACCCTTCTGTGAGTTTGTAGAAGGGTTAGTGTAGCTTCTTGAGAGCCATGATTAATTATGGATAATTGTCGTATGTGTTAGGCGGAGGCTAGACCGGTGATTTGAGTTCGAGATTATCCGATTTCTTACGTGGTGAGTCTTCTCACTATACTTACCATGAGTGGTATCTTTTTGTGACCGAGATGTCTTATGCGCTTATCTGTGTATTGTGATATTCTGCATTATGTCTTTATGATTTATGTTGAGTATTATTATTATGAGCTTATTGAGTTAGGACCGGAGGGTCCACCCGAGTTGTGGGACCGGAGGGTCTCCACTGAACACATTGACCGGAGGGTCGTGTTGAGTTAGCCTCGAGTGGCTAATGTGATGTGTGCGGTATTTTGGGGAACTCACTAAGCTTCGTGCTTACCGCGTTATGTGTTATGTGTTTTAGGTACTTCCTAGGATCGCAGGAAGGCCCCGGCTTGATTGTACACACACTCGCATTGAAGATATGTTTTTGGAGGATCCTGGATTTGTGATAAACAATTTTTGAAATATGTGTTGATGTTTGATACTTGAGATTTTTGAGAAATGTGACATGTGTTTATTTGTGTTTGAAAATGAAAATTTTGGTTTGAAAATTTATGGTGTTACAGTGGTACTGGTGATGCGAAATTGGTTGGAAAAGTCTTGACTACTCAAATTCCAACTTCTCTACCAAAAACTTCAACTGTAACTTCATCAACAATAACAACAACAAGGCCTATCAAAAAGGGCATTGTTATTGGAACTGTTGGAGGAGAGTCTAGTTCATCAAAGCCTAATCCAAGTGAACAAGAGAAAGGAAAAGGAAAAGGCATAAGTCATGAATTGTCGAAAGAAGAGAAGAAAGTTGCTCTGGAAGCTAAAATGGAGAAACAAAGATAAATTCAGAGTATACTTAGACAATGTGCAAATGATCCTTTTGGTCTTGAAAAAGGTGATCCAACAAAGCTTTACGATTATGAATATATGAAGCCTTGACTGTATCTAGGGAGATGCATGATTTTGAGAAAATACCCAGAAGAAGTTTTGATACAGTAAATTCACCAATGAATCATTTGGACTTTTCTTTGAATAGAATGATGTTTTTGGAAGAATAATTTGAAATTGCTGATAAGTATAAGGATAAGTTTGAGTACAGGCGCATGAAGTTTTGTTTTCATATTGTGCTGGGAAAAAAGGAGGAGGAGGTATATTCGTTAGTCAAGATAACACGAGTTCTTGGCATTAAAAATACATTTCGTTCGAAGGCATGTTACAGAACTATAGGTTTCATTTTGTCTGAGCAAATAATGTTACATTCTACTTCTCAATTGCAGATTTCCCATTGATGAATCTTCATGATCTTTTGGTTGTGGCATTGACTATGAAGAGTGTAGATGTTTCGAAACTTCAAGTGACAAACAAAGAAGATTTCTTGAATGGGTTTGATCACTTAAAGGTTTTCATCGAAGGGTATTTTGGGTCGTTATCCTTAACAGATGTTGAGTTGCTAAAGTATTGGGAAAAGAAGTCAAAATTCCTCAAACCATGCTGATGACAAATGCAAATATAAACAAGCTTGAAGATGGAGAGATTACCTTGAAACCTTTAGGAATTGCTTTTGTGGGCAAAAACAAGAAGGGCAATAATTCAAAATTCTTGTTTCAAGTGTGTGATGTTGAAAGATATACATCATCTCATTACACTAATCTCTTAGTCCAGATGAACAGCTGTAACAAAAACAACGATAAAGAGAAGGCAATGATTCGTAAGATTGTCAACTGGTATGCTGAGATCTGAAGGATAATCCATCAAGCTACTAAAGTTTTAATGAACTGATTTCTCACCGCTCACAAAGAGGGAGAATGCAGAAGTCGAATTTAGTTGTGAGGTGTCGAATGTCATTTTAATGTTTCGTTAGTTTGTACCTTTATTACAAGGGCATATATGTTTGGAAGTTTAATGTAACTGTAACACCCATAAAATTTGAGCCAAATTAAAACATTTTAATTGTAAAAACCCAAAAATTTCAAACCAATTTAAACTTTTAAAACATGCCAAGTTCATCATAACATTAAAACTTTGTTTTCAAAATATTTTTTATCAGAGTATTCCCAGAAACATAAACATAATATGAGGAGCTGTACGATCATGTCTTCGCCTTGCCGCGATCCCCTGATGTAACTGAAACAATAAACTGAAACTGTAAGCCCGCAAGCTTAGTGAGTTACCCCCAAAATACCAACGCCATACAGATATAACCATATCATATCGTATAAACATAATAGCAAACAATGCAACATGCGTAATGAGCCATCAGTCTGACTGGACCGAATCCCGGTCCTTGATCTACCTGGACCGCTCTCCGAGCCCTCAGCACGTCTGGACCGCCCTCTTCGGGGCCTTCAGCCTATCTGGACTGCTCGTTGGGCCTTCGGTCTGACTAGATTTGCCCAGCCCAGGCCTGCAGTCTACCCGGTCCGCCCAGGGTGTCTTGGCCTACTGCACACAACAGGACCTACCTGGACCCTTTCCCCAACCCAACGAACATGTGCACATACATATAAACAAGTAAACATAAGGGTGTTCGTTTGGATGGATCGGTTTAATCCGATCCGATCAAGTGAATCCAAATTAATTTCGGTTTTCAAAACGTAGATCCAAATAGTCCAAACTAAATTCAAATCCGATCCGATCCAACCAAATTATATTTCGGTTGGATCGGTTTTTTACAATTCGGTTTTCAAGAATTAAGACATTTCAACAAATATATAACTTTAGTATTAACTTACTTTATAATATAAACTAAAAAATATTGTTTACTTAGTTGTGAATTAAAATTTATAAATAACTATCAAGAAAAATATATTATAATTTACTATTTTATAGACAATTTTTTTTATAAGAAGTACATATTAAAGTATTATAATAGATGAAAAATTTTAATATACTAAAAGAATAATTTAGTAAATTTATAAATTATTAAAGATATATATTAAAAAGAACAAAATATAAATTTCAATTCGGGTTTTTTGGACTATTCGGTTTTTATTTTATAAACCAAAACCAATCCGATATCCAAAATAATAATTCGGTTTTGCTAAAAACCAATCCAAAAATCCGAATATCCGAACCAAATAGTCCGATATGAATTGTCCAATTGGACAATTCAGTTTTATCCAAATAGTGAACAGTCCTAAGTAAACATGCAGACCTAACCGATCCATATCATAGTAACTATCCTATAACCAGGATGTAATCTAACGTAGCAACCGTCCTAAACCAGGATGAAATCTATCATAGCAACCATCCTAAACCAGGATACAAATCTAGCAAAGCAATAACATAACAAACAATACCCGAATTTCCATCCGATAAAGGGCCAGCCTTGGTGCCGTAGACCCTGTCGATATAGTGAGGATAACTCACCTGCAATTGCCGACTGAAGAGATAAGACCAAGCTGCTCCGACCACTGACACGAACTTCACCACAGAACACTACCAAAGAACCAATTCCAAAAATACCAAAATTACCAAAATAACCTTGGAAGTCAAACTGGTCAAGTCTTGGTCAAAGTCAAAGTCCTCAGTTAAAGTCAACCTTCCTGGTTGACTCTACTCGTCGAGTCAACTCGTCGACTCCTCCAATTCTTATACTAAAAAAACTCCCATAGCACGACTCAACTCGTCGAGTCACCCCAAGACTCGTCGAGTTCAACGATCTCGGAATTCCATCCTATCCAATTCACTAAGTCGTCAACCGACTCACCGATCCGAAGTTTAACCACAAGAGGTTGGGGTTCTGTGACCTGACTCGCTGAGTCCAAGAACAGACTCGCTGAGTCCAAGGCAATCTTCAACAGACTCGCCGAGTTGTTCTTCCAACTCGTCGAGTCCATGCACATGTTCATACAACTCGTCGAGTACACCCATGTGACTCGCCGAGTCTCTCCAGTTCTCAATCCATACAGTGGATTTTCGAGCCATGCAGGGGCTCCAATCCATAGATCCACTCTTCTACAGTCTAACCCTCACATAAAGTTGCAAAATTTACGTGAAACCAAGGAGATATAGGCCCAAAACACACTAGGGCTAGGGTTAAGGACTAGGGGGCTTCACCAACAAATCTTAAACAGAAGCTTTATGACAATTTGGACCATCAAAAGCATAGATCTGGAGTAGCAACCTCATATCTAAACTCCAAACCTGAAATAGATCTCAAATAAGCTAAGGAACTCCAAATCAACCACCAAGGATGAACCAAAAAGTAAATAGCTTAAGATAATGGCTCCTTACCTCTGAGATGTGCCCAAAACGATGTAGATCCCAGATCTACGCAAGCCCCTTGATGCTAGCCTCTAATTTCTCAAGCTCCTTCCACCAAATTCCTCTTCCAAGCTCCAATCTCCTCAACAATGAAGTCTCACACGAAAGCTAGGGTTTTCTGGAACTCTTAGGGGAATAGGAGGCTGGGAGAAGGACATAATGTCCTTTAAATAGGGTGCAACCCTCGGGATTAGGGTTTTCTCATTCCAGCACCAACTCGTCGAGTACATCTTTCGACTCGGCGAGTAGGCCACTTAACCTGCGTTCAAATCCCGCTCCGACTTGACAAGTAGCATACCTACTCGTCCAATAGCTTCCTTAATTTACACTTAACACCCTTCAACGTCTTGCTTCCGAACTTGGGATGTTACAGTAACACTCCCTTGTATTGTTTGTTCGCTTTCATCTTTCCTATAAATAGGGAAGTGTACTAGAGTAGATAAGAACCGAGCTTTTGCTTTGCTTATTCATGTAACCTTGTCTATTCTCTCTATGCTCGTTGAAAGCTAATTGGAGCCAAACATATTATATTTACTTCTTGTGTTCATCAATCATACTTTACTCTGATCTTATTATTCATTCTCAATTTCATTACAACTACACAAAATCATAACAAACCATCGACGATGGTGATGGTTGGAGTCGATGGACACGTTTCTTCTCCAAGAAGGAGATCCAGATTCAATTGCATCAAGGGCTAAAGGCGGTGGAGGGGAGACATTGTGGAGTTGTCTAAAATGAAGTTGTGAAGTCGGCGATGAAGGAGGCTCCAGTGGTGGGCTGGCTGCGGGTGAAAATAAGAGAGAAAGATAGGAAAATGGTAGGGCACGGTTGTTATGTGGATATGTAAAGCAAACCGGTTAAAACAAGTCTTAGGGACTAAATAGACAAGTTGCCCACGAGTTTATTCCCTCATAAAGTCACGAAAATAGTCGAACTAAATGGACCAACCCTAGAAATTTTGTAGGGAATTTGTGTTATTTCCCCATATTTAAAAATTAATAACAATGCAATACATATACATCTAGACACCAACATAAATATTTTACTCTCCAAACAAAGTTACTTTCTCGCAGATGTCAAATAATTAATCCCTCATATAGGTTATTAAAAGGGAAATTGTTTATATTGTCAAATAAGCTCGCATGTATCTTACAATAAACACACATCTACTACGGAATCATTAATTTAGTTTCAAATTCATGACTAAGTACAACAACTTCATCAACGATTTAAAATCCTCATTTCCATCATTAAATATGGAATTAACCACTTCAAGAGTGATGTGATGATACATTGGTGATTCATTACAAGTTACTAACATCAAATCATACACAAATCCTAGGTTGAATCATAAATTTTAGATCTCTATCATAAAACAAGTTTTGAAAATCCAAATCCCAAAACTTATCCAAATAGTGAACAAGCTCTTATAAGCAAAAAGTGATGTTAGATTAATAAACGAGGTTTGATTCAACACTCAATAACTACCAAAAATCCATTTATAAATAATTTTTTTGGATTTCATTAGAGCACGAAAACCCTAACATGAATGAGATGAAGATCTTAAGTAAGCTTTTACCTTTTAGAACCTCTGGTTGGAGAATTAAGCTAAAAACTTCCAAATGCTCCTTTGATTTCACTTAAATCCTTAATCGTCATATGTCTTCTCCAAATCCCTATAGCATGTTAATAAATGAAGGAAGAAATCTTTGGTACACTCACAACTAACACCCCCTCTAAAGTTTATTTCTTCACATTGACCACTAACTCGACTAACCCTTTAATTTGTCTTGCAAACTATGACAAAACTCAAAAGTCATTAATAATAACTAAACTAGGTTATAACCCGTGGAAACCACGGTTACAAAAAAAAAATATATAATAAAAAGTCATAATTATTAATCAACTATAGTAAATGATTGAATAAAAACAACTTATCATGGTCCTTGGTGATTTTATTACAACTTTTAGGGACACCAAAATATGATAATGAGTATGCTAAAGCAGATGTAGCAATTTCTAGAGATGAACACCGGAACTGGGTGCCCACTTTCGGAACCAAAACCGCCTTGGAACCGTCGGTTCCGAAATCAGAACCAACTTAAGTGGTTCCGATTCTGGTTTTCATTTTTACGATTCTGGTTGTTATTGAATTTTATTTAATGTCAACCAAAACATGTGAAAAACTCAAACATGTGAAGGTTTGGGACACCAAGATGTATAATAAATAAATATAATGATACAGAGATAATTATGTTCAAAATCATTGTAGATGTATTAATTATTATACAAAAAACAGCAAGAAGAATCGCCAACTAAGATACGTTGATTACAAAATAAAAATAAGCAAATTTTAATTAAACATACCAATATAATGTCATAATATACCGGTAGATAACATGTTAAAATTATCATTTTAAAGACTTTGAAATATAATCCAATTAACAATGAAAATCATGTATTAAATTACCCTAAAAATAAATCGCTTAGTAGAAACTACCAATTTTGCTTAACATTTGTGACAATCAAAAAAACAATTCATTCCATCCTGCTAATAATATCTTCAAATGTAATGCCCACATAAAGCTATCATCTAAAAACAACATAAAAATTTACAAACTATGACAAAACTCAAAAGTCACTAATAATAACTAAATATAAACGTTCTTTCAGTTTTATTCCATTGAATACGTAAAGACTTGACATGGAGAGTTTGGACATTTTGTCATTTTTAGTCCTTACTCTTAAATTTCATTTAAAGATCATATAGAGTTTCCAAAACATAAATCTGCTTTATTTCCCTTAAATTTATTTATTTAAACGATCATAACAACATGGTTATTTGTTTTTATTTATAATTACAAACTTAATTCTTTTTATCCAAAATGGTCAAAAAAATATAAGCCTAAAAAGATGTTACATTGTTGGTAAGGATGCTAGTGGTAAGAATGTAGATAAGATAACGAGGACTATAGATCGACTTACTATCTTTGATATTTATTGGTATTACTTTTATGTTTGCTTGTTGAAGGTTCTCAACATACATAGAATATGATCTTACGTTTTTTGAGCGGGAGTCCCATCATCTTTTACCTTCAAATATATATGACATAAATGTTAAGTTTAAAATATCTTATTGTTAACATAAATGCCAAGTCAACCAAACTTCTTGCTATTTTTTTTCTTTGAACATTATGAAAAGCATTAGCTTAAAAAAAAGAAACAAAGACTTAAGCAAGACACTAAGCTTTTTTACAAAATAAGTTTGAACAATGAGATATACATTAAATCGACCAATCAATGAAACATAATTTGGACCTATTTTACAAAATAAGATATGTATATGCAAAAAACAGTGAACGACATGTAAAAAATTTAAAAAGTATGTTGACCTTAACATTCGGATAAAGTGTCAAATGCATGTAAGGTATACAAATAACAAAAAACCTTACCAGTTAGTTTTTATGGAAACGAAAAATATATTAAAAGGCACCACGAATTAGCAAGAAACTAAAACGCGGGCAAAAGGAACAAAGTATAGATACATAAACAACTAAAGGGGGGATACATTCCAAGTTGACCATTTTAAGTCACATATATTACCCATATGTTTAACCCAAGAGAATGATAAGGAAATTATATTATCGGCCACCATCGCAGGGGAATAGAATAATTCGTTGAACACCTTTCTGTTAAGTGCTAACCAGATACACCATATTAGACTCGTAAACAATCGTGATGAACTTCGGTCTCTTTTTGGGACAGTTTTCCCATCTCGCTGCAAAATCAAGAAGCTCCACAACAGTAGAAATCCTGAGATCATCTATATCACACCATTTGAATGTCCAAAGCCGACAATGGGTGGCAAAATTACATTCGACCATCAAATATTCAATGGTTTCCATGGAAGTGTTGCAAAGAGGGCAAAGTGAAGAGGGTAATTGAACACCTATGTGATGAAGTTTGTCTGCCACATGTATGTGTTGGATTGGATGTCTAAGCCCATAACTATAATTGATATAAACTTGAATTTATAGTAGCACAGTCCTTTTGGATTGCCCTCAAACCTAGCAACTGGACAAGATGATTTTGGAGAGAGAAAAGTTGATTTATTATTTGAGTAATAAATTGAAATAAATTATATATTAATGTATTATGAAAATAATATATTAATTAGAAATAATATTATTTAATTAATAATTAATCATAAATTAACTGAAATTAATTTTGGGATTATGTAGATTAATTAAAAGTACAGGGACTGTTTGGTTATTTATTGAAAGTTGAAGAAGGAAGACCCAAGGGCCTCATTGGATGAGGTGGATGAAAATCACTTGGGCAAGCCCAAGAGTTTTTGTCCAATCCCCTTGGATAAGGGGAATGGGCTGCTCGGTCACCAAACAAGGTAATTAGGGTTTCCTCCTTAAACCCTAGTTTTGGCACCAAGCCACCTTAACTATATAAAGGCCTCCACAGCCCCATATTTCGTCCATCCCTTCATTATACAAGCCTTGGACAAAATTTTGCTTCCTTCTCCTCTCTCTATATTCATCCTTTTGCTAGCATTGGGTGTGATTCCATTAGAGGCACGACAATTTTGGTGCTTGCTTCCAAGAGTTCAACAATAAGGTGTTCATTGTTATTTGCTACAATAACAATCAATGTATGTAATCCTTAACCCTAATTTGGTATTTTCGAAAATAACCTAGTGATCTTAGGGTTTCCTTTTGATGTTCATAGTTATAGATTCAATAGAGAAAACATAGATCTTTATTAGGGTTGCATGCATACTTAAAAGTTTAAGTTTTGTTTGTTTTGCATAAAACCCATCAGTATGCCACCAAGTTTCACACGCCATATGAAACAGGATACTTTAAGAGGGACAATTTTTTACCATTTGATCGTAGGGTCAATGTAGGGTTGGATTTTGGAGTCAAGGAAATGGTGCATAAGGTTTACTTAGAATTGACCATCTATGGAAATGAAGAAATGAAGTTTGTTTGGATTGTTGTTAAGGTGGACATCAGCAACCAGTGAGGTGAGGATTACGAGTTCTACAATAGTACGAAGACCGGAAAGTTTGGATGTCAAGGACCAGGAAGTACCGCCAGGTGGGCACCTGTCTGCCAGAGGGCAATTTTTGTTCGATTCTAGAGAAAAAAGACTGGGAAATTTGTCTTGAAGTGTGGCACGGCCCAACCAAATGTCTATCCAGAACATAGTGGAGTTCCCATTCCCAACATGAATGGAGAATATATCATGGAGTTTTATTACTTCATTGCCATAACTTTCAAGAACTTTGGAGATGTTATTCCAGACACTTGGTAAGAATTTTTTGGATTGAGTGACTTTTAGCTTATTTGTAAGGTTGTGTATGCTTTTAATGGTTTCACTCCAGAGAGCTCTCTCCCCTAAACTTAACCTCCACAACCATTTTGTGAGTATCACAATGTTTTGGGTTTTTAAGCAACCAACCCCCAGGCCTCTATTATTTTTGGATGTGAAACTTTGTCCCAGGCAATCCAATAAATCTTGCATTTGTCTTCATTTCCACTCCATAGAAATTTCCTATGTAGTTTTTCAAGGGTATTTATGACACAGATGGAAGCTTTGAATAGTGAAAAATAGTAGGTAGGTAGGCTTTCAAGAACATATTTGATGGGAATTAAACTACCGCCCATTATGAGTGTGTTGGCCTTCAATTTGATAATTTTAATTGAAACTTCTCAATTATGGGGAGCCAATTTCTTTTGAGACCCATGTTCGCTCCTAGGTAAGTGGACGAAAGCACTCCATCTAAGCATCCAAGTGTGTGTGCACGTCGTTTTACTTCTAGACTAGAAGTGCATATGCCAAATACACGCGATTTGCTGAAATTAACCTTTAGACCCGAGGAGACTTGGAAACAAGTAAGAATTCTAGCAAGATTCTTAAGGTTCATATTATCCCATTCCCCGAAAAAGATTGTGTCGTCCGCATAAAAGATATGTGAGATGGTGGGTCCTTCCTTGGGGATTTTAATCCCGCAATATAATGCTTTCTCACATGCACTTTTCAAGGCGACTTTAAGACCTTCCATTGCAATTCTAAACAGAAAGGGGGACAACGGGTCACTTTGTCGGACACCTTTAGAGATAGAAAATTTAAGGGTGGGGGAACCATTGATCAATACCGAGGCACGTGATGAGTCGAGACATCCGTGCATCCAAGACCTCCATTTTTTACTAAAACCCATTTGCTCCATTACAAAGTCCACGTAATGCCAATTCACCGAGTCGAAGGCTTTTTCAAAGTCAACCTTGAAAATGAACATTTTCTTTTTCACCTTTTTATCCCATGAGCATAATTCATTGACTATTAACGGACCTTCAATAATGTTTCTGCCTTTCACATAGGCAGACTGCACTAGATCAACTACAAACCCAATGACGTTTTTGAGACGACTGGCCAGGGCTTTTGCGACGATCTTGTACATACAACCAATTGGGGTAATTGGGCGGTAATCATGTAGGGTTAGGGGGTCTTTCACTTTTGGAACGAGAGTAATAAATGAGGAGTTACAACCTTGTGAGAGTGTGATGAAAGTTTCAAATTGTTTGACAAAGGTAAATCTATCGGGTCTCGGTGCCTTGTCACTGCCACAATCACTAATTGCATTTTTAATTTCCTGTGAATCGAATGGAGCATCCAGAAAAGAGCATTGGTCGCGAGAGTGTAACATCCATAAATTTCATAAAAATTTTAAACTTTTTCAACATTCAAAAATCATTATTTATTACAAAATGCTTTAAAAATAGTTTCATATTAGAGTATCCCAGAAATCAAAATCATAAAATGTGAGGAGGTGTACGATCACACCTTCGCCTTCCCGTGATCATCCGAAGTACTTGAAAAAAAATCCAAAACTGTAAGCCCAAAGCTTAGTGAGTTCCCCCAAAATAACCGCACAACAAATAACACACATATAATAACAGCATACTATGGGCCCAATCAAATATCGGGTTGGAATGCCCTAGGCCCTCAACCATCGGTTGGAATGCCAACATATTATGGGTCCAATCATCCTCGGGATGGTATACCCTCGGCCCACAACCATCGGGTTGGAATGCCCACATACTATGAGTCCAATCATCCTCGGGATGGAATACTCTCGGCCCATAACCATCAAGTTGGAATGCCCAGATCTGTTGGCTCTCGCACAATAGAGATAAGCCTCAATCACCAATCAATCATGTGCACATATATAAGATAATCACATAACAGTCTACAGACAGACAAACTGATCCACATATCACTAAGCATAGTAACATCCTATCTACCAGGATACTGACCTAACTGATCATAACCACATAGAAACAACCTATCTGCCAGGATACTGATCTAACTGATCATAACCACATAGAAACATCCTATCTCCCAAGATATTGATCTAAAATATCACACTAACAATAAAGCAGGATAACAATCCAAAGGGCCGGTCTTGGTGCCTTTGACCCTTGAGTATAGTGATAAAAACTCACCTCACAAGTAGTGCTGAACTGGACTAAAAGTCTCTGACCGTTGCCTTACCGGAAATCCCGAACTATCCAAAATAAGGAATACTAAGTCAAATATTGGGATATCAATATTGACCAAGGGTCTCACATAGGGTAATAGTCCATTTTGCCTTTTCTCTAATTTGGGCCAAGGCCCAATACCAAATCCATGATCCAAAAGTCCACATATACAAGGCCCATTATTGGCCCATTTCCCCTAACTGGGACCAACTCCCTAACTGGGCCTCATTATAAGATCCATTACTCAAAACTGGCCCAAAACACATCTAATCAGAAAGTCCAGCAAGGCCCAAGTCAAACTGGTCCAAAGGCGACCCTATACTGAAGCCCAATTCGTCAAAAGCCCAACAGAGGGCATACGCGGGGTGTACTCCTCCGGTACGCTGGGCATACTTCGCTTTGCGTTGACCACCATCGGGGTGGTTGACTCAGCACGATGGGCGTACAGAACTTACGCAGGTCGTATGCATGCTTTACCAAAACTCTAACAAGTGCTTAATGACTTAAGCACTTAAGTCCAAATTCCAGATCCATCGACCAAATTTGTATTAGAACCATAAAGTCTCAAACTTTAAGACTTTGGACGTCCATAAAGTTCTTAATACATGGTATTAACCCATTAAGACCTTTGTACTACATGCATGGGACACCTTTAGCCATTGGGACATCATTTTTGTCACTTAGGACCCTTTCTAGGGTCTGAAAGGACAGCTTAATACGTCCAAAACACATCATGCACAAACTTGAGACTTTTTGGGACAAGAAAGGTGTCATAAAGCTAATAAGGCAAAACTACATCATACAAGCACAAATGTTGGAGCTTTTTACCTCTTGGAGCTTCTAGAGCACAAAAAGCAACCTCAGATCTATAAGCTTGTCTTCCTTCTCCAACTTCTTGATGCAATACCTTCTTCTCCAACTACTCAAAACACACAATTTTAGCTCACACACTCAAGAGAGGGGTTACGGTTTGGGGAAACGGCTCAAATCTATAGAGGCTGAGATGATGGAAGGTTATGAGCTCATAAGGATGTTTATATAGCACTCAAACCCTAAATATTAGGGTTTCCATCTGACGTGAGTACGCCCAGCGTACTAGGGCACGCCTAGTACGCTTAGCGTACCTTATATATGTTTAGCGTACTCTTCTTGATCCCAAAGTTGCAACTTTAGCCCTTAGGCTTCTCATGACTTCACTCTTCCATCCCCAGGGACTACAAATGACAAAATAATAATAAAATAGACGACTTGGAAATACTTGTAAATCTTGAGATGTTACAGAGATTTGTTTGAGGTGATATAAGTGAAAAGTTTTATCGTAAATCTAATAAATAACTATTTACATAAAAATTTATAATAATTGTTTATATAAGACAAACTAAAAAATTTTAGTTAAACAAATGGAAAAAAAATACTTTGCTAGTTTACCAATTAAATCCAAATTTAATAACCTAGACCAAAATTAAACATATTTTATAATATTAATTATAAAAAAATAATTTAAAACAAAAAGTTATAAATTTCGGATTTAAAAAAAAAATGTAAAAATAAAATAAATAAATAAATAAACATGTAAAAGCAAGCCTAAAAGACTCCAGCTGGGAGTTGGAAGTAGAAAGTAACTAGAAACCCTCCATGGCTCCATCTCTCTAATTCGGTTGGGACCATCTCATCGATTTTGCATGTAAGGGACAAAGTCCTTGGTAAAAACATTACTTTAAACGTTAAACCTTATTGTATATTAGATTAATTTCCATTGTAGACATTTTGTTTTTTACTTTTTTTTATGTAAGATAAATATGTTTTCAATCATCATTTTCAATGAACACACTTCCATCGTTTTACATAAAATAATATTATTCTTTCAATTTTATTATATAAAAACGATTTTACCTCAAATGTAATCGACATAACTATATAAACATGATTGTCCACAAAGACGGATAAACTTTAATTTATATCTTTTTAATTGAAAGCTTAACTGATAAAGTAATAAAAATGTGTTGTGCTTTTTTATTTATTTATTTATTTATTTTGTATACGCCTTAATATTTAACATTAAACTTATCATATTCTTTTAAGACAAAATTACAAAAATGGTCCATATGGTATGCATTTTTTGGGGGTTTTAGTCCAAACCACGACTTGTTTGGATTGGTGGTCCTTTTGAGCTAGTTTCGTTGTGTTTTTGGTCCGCCAGAAAACTGAAAAGACTAAAATGCCCTTCTGATATATTTTTTTATGGTTTTTACTATTTAATTTAAAGTTTTATTAATAAAAATTATGGGGCCCACCTCTCTCTCTCTCTCTCTCTCTCTCTCTCTCTTACAAATCATTTGCAGGACCTATCTTCATCTTCTTCACACTTCTTTATTCAAAAAATATTCTTGTCAAAAATGGAATCGGAATACCTATAACTCGAAACCCAAATGAAGAAAAAACCCACAAACAATTTTCGGGTTTTCTTTGTCTATTTAAAATACACCTCAAGACCAAATAATTTGTGTTCATTCTTCGATCTATGCATCTAGCCTCCCTCTCTCGAAGATTGTAACCCATATGATTAAGACAGAAAGAAGAACTGTTGTTGGGAATTCAAGCTTAAAACTTCTAAAATTGCAAATCTTACATAGAGCTTGCAAAATTATTAAAGTAAGTGACTGTTTCACATTTGAGTTCATCTTTCAGGTCTCCTTCGCAAATCTTACATAGACTATCAGTCTCTCTGTCTCTCTCTCTCTCTCTCTCTAACCATAGATTTCTTCACAATGGGTCTTAAGAACAAACACAAGTGCATTGGGATTTTTGGTTCATCTTCTCTCTAACCACACACACATACACACAAGCACCACCGCCACCTTCACCACCATCACTGGAAACTCACAACTCCCCCCATAGATCCTTCATGGTTTTTTTTGGTTCTCTAATGATCATATGAGCAATATGGTAACATAAATTGACTTGCTTTCGAGCCCTTGATCTTACAGGATATTCTCAATTTCTTATCATTCTCCTCCACAGTGAAGTCCAACGCAACTTTCATCAAGAAAAGAGGTTGAGACGGTGAGGCTATAATTTTTAATTTGGATTTGGTTGCAGGTTGCAATACACTTTTACTCTCTATATCCTCTTTCATCGTTCTCGTTTGCACATCTTTCGCCATCATTCTAGAAACACCAGATTCTCATCTTATCCCTCTAAATTGATGTTTGATCTTCAAGGGAGATGGATTGGTGGTGAAGGATTTGGTGAAAAATAAGTTTATTTGATTGTAAATTATGGTTAACAATTGAATCGATTTTGAAGTTTCGGGTTTTTCTTTTGAAGGAAAAGGATGTTGATGGTGGAGAGAGAGAGGGGGGAGGGGGATGGGACCGATTTTATATTTAATAATAAGTGAAAGAAAAATGAAAAATAAATTCATTAAGGGTATAATGGTCTTTTTAGTTTGGAAAGGGATCAAAACTGCATGTAAACTAGCTTAAAATGACTATCAATCCAAAAAAAATCGTGATTTGGACTAAAACCCCAAAAAAATGCATACCACGGGGACCATTTTTGCAATTTTGTCTTTTTTTAATTAGTGGTGACAATTGTAAGTAGTCTACTTCAACTGAATTCAGTTACAACTTAAATAGTGATGATCAAATGAGTTGAAACTTGCCTTGTAAATTCAAATAAAAATTTATAATTATAAAACTAATACTTAATACATCAAATTATTGTAATTTATATAAAATTTTAAATTTTAGAAATTGATATTTTATACATTAAATTATATAAAAAACCAATAGTGGACATAGGACAAAGTTTCAGAGGTAACATATATGATTTTAGGTTAGCATACCGAAAAATATATATTATGTTGGAAATTTTCCTAAAATTTTTACAGGTCCGCTCCTATATAAAACAAAAAAGAGATAAAATGTGTTTATGGATCAACATGTCTATTTTTCACTACTTTATTCAATAAAAATTTGTTTTATAATGATTTATAATACATTATTGTTTATAAGTTTCGTTCTTAATTTAAGCTCGTCGTGATTTATTAACTAACCAACAGTCCAACACATTTAAACACATCAGTTATGCATATTGTCACTTTTTATGATCTAGTCTTTTTTTAAGAAATACATGCAAATGATTTAATAATAATAAGTTAGGGATGTTGTCACAAATAATTTAATAATAATAAGTTAGGTATGTTTGACAACGAGATTTTAAAAATTTTAGTTTTTTTTTTCATATAAAAAGTTCTAATTAAATATTTGTTTTTTATTGTTAGTAAGAACTTAAAACTTTATTTTAGAACAATTAACTTATAAAAAAGTTACTTCAAATAATTTTTGAAAGATTTATGAGCTTTTAGCTTTTTAAAACTTTATTTTAGAACAAATCGCAGTGACATGTAGAGAAGCACAAAAAAAGCCTCATTGATGATGGCGCGATCATCGGCGTCGTCTCCGTAGGTGGGACATCGATCGTGGATGGTTGATGATCAGTTGGATACGGAGGAGAATCGATTAAGGCGACCGGTGGGGGGGGGGGGGGGGAAGGTAGATCAATTTGGCGGATGAAATTGAAAAAAAAAAAAAAAAACTTGAACTGTCTAAAAATAAAGTAAATGAGTTGTAGATGAGGTGGTGGAGAAGGTAGAGGAGAGACAGTCAGAGAATAGTGGGAAGAGATAGCATTGGGAAAAAAAACCGACCGACTGATGAAAAAAAAAGAAAAAAAAAAGAAATTGATGTTGGTCCAATCACAACCAAGAACTGTTCAAGTGGTAATTCTAAATTAGTATGTATATATAATAAGTTATACAAAGTTACTTCAAATAGTTTTTAAAGGATCTATGGGCTTTTAGTTTTTTATGTTTCTATTTTAAAATTATATTCTTATATCACTTTATGTAATACTAATTTCATAACTTGCAGAAGCTTATAACAATTTTTGTCTAATATTTTTCTACAAATATAAACTATAGATTTCAATTTCCAACGATGAGCAACAACTACGTTTATCAAACATACATTAAAGGTCTCTTTTTGAGTTTTAGTATCATAAGTTGTCAATACTAAAAGAAGTTTTACTGATACAAGTTATGTGAGGAAGGATAAGTGATGAATGAATAGTCATTGTTTGTTAAATGTGTTAAATGAAAGATTTTTTTCGGAGAAAAATGTTATACAAAATCAAAAGATGTAGTAGAAAATTATGACAACTTAATAGAGGAAACACTCTCAACGTCATAAGCTAATAAAGATAAGGGACGACTCAACCAGTTTCGGGGCTTTAAACGAGTCAAAAATTAGGGCATTTTGGTCTTCACTATATTAATGTTATAAACCCAACTCTTTTATGTAGGCTTGAGATCCGCAATAATAAACCAAAAAGTTTCTAAAGTTAAACTGGAAGTAATAGATTATCAGATTATGGATAAATGGAATACCTGAGAATACAAGATAATTGAAAACTCAAAAGTGAATACTCAAGTTTGTTACTGGCCTATTCCAACCATGAAGGCCTAACCTCGACGCCTTGATTCTATAGTATATATTCAGTAATCAAAAAAGATAAAAGAGGACATGAGAATTAACCTACAAATCAAAATAAAAATCTAAATTAGGTTTCTTATGAATCAAAATCCTTAACAAATTTTCAACTTGGTTGATGCTTCAAAGCCAACAAAGCACACAATGACACACACACACACACACACACACATATATATATATATATATATATATATATATATATATATATAGTTAGGTTCAAATGTTTTCACTATTTATTGTGTGACTGTATGACTGATTCTGGACCAATCATTTTAGTTATTTTAAGAAAGTAATTAATGCATATTAAATGATGAAGATGTAATTAATGCATATTATATCTTCAACATGTAATATGCATTAATTACTTTCTTAAAATAACTAAAATGATTGGTCCAGAATCAGTCATACAGTCACACAATAGATAGTGAAAACAAAATAACCTAACCCTATATATATATATATATATATATATAGATATATATATAGATATATATATAGATATAGATTTAACACATATTGACAATTTAACATAGATTATACACATCTGTAATGGTGATTGGTGAACTCAGGACAAGCACATAGCTGCTATATTCGGGAAAAAATTAGTACAAGATAGTGACTAATTAGGTACTTAATGATGCTAAGAACAACTAGTAAATAGGAGGGAGAAGAAGGAGTGTGTTGAGGTCGTCCTACACCAATGACCAATCTAGAGTACACTCAAAAAAGTTCTAATAACAAAAAAGGATTAAAAAAGTAGAATATACAATCAGAAAAATAATTATTTCATAAAAATAAACCTAAATTTATGAAGGGTTAAGCAATACCAATAGAGATGGTGACGACGATCGAAATCAAGAATCAGAGAAGGGCAAGAAGGCAAAACCGCGGAAGGCTACCGGGCGTTGGCTGCATTTCAATACTTAGTCTACCACCAAGGCATTGATCGAATCAGACAATCGAAATCTAGAATGAAAGAATGGAGAAGGTAGAATCGAGAAGGGATTAAGGGAAGAAGAACACTAGAAAAAAAAAAGTTGTGTTTTGTGGAAATCAATCGCGTTTTGTGGAAATTGAAGTGTCGTCGATTCCACCGATTTTTGAAAACCGGGGCCCTTTATAATTGGGGGCCCTAAGCCCTTGCTTAATTTTTTTATAATATAAGGTCGTCCATGATAAAGATTGTGTTTCTTTTCAATTTAATGAACTTGAGGTTTCTTTTCAATTTCGTGAACTTGAGGTGTCAACTTAATGGTTCAACTATATATTAATGTTTCTTTTTATATTTAATACTAAAAAAATGTCATGGATTAAGTTAAGAAATAAATGTCTTTAAAATTAAGTCGTGATTTTATATTTAGTTTTTCCATTAATAGTCGTTATTTTTAAATTAAAAATATATTTATATGGAAAATTCTGAATAATGAAATATATTTTTATGTTTGTATAACCAGGTATTCATTGTTTTATATGTAAATGTCATACAAATTTCATGTGCTAGTTACTTTTGTTTTCTTGTTATATATGTAAATATTAATTGTTTATAATTAATTTTATTATTTGAACTTATTTTAGAATTATGTTCAAATTAAGTTACTAATAATGTTATTTTTTAAACTTTTTTTCCTAAAATTTTTAATGTGAAAATATACAATTTTTATTTATAAAGGTTATTAAATAAATGGTTATTTTTTATTTGTCAAATTTAAAATATAAGGGTAAAATATAAGGAATATATATATATATATATATATATATATATATATATATATATATATATATATATATATATATATATATATATATATATATATATATATATATACTCCTTCCGTCTCATATTTATAGTTCATGTTTTCTTTTTGAGTTGTCCCAAAATAATTGTTTACTTCTTAAAATAAATATCAGTTTTACAAAAATATGTATCATTATTACTTAACCAACCAAAACATTTAATGATAGAATTAAATGCAAGAAAGGGTAAAAACTCTCATTTTATTAGATAAAGTTAATAGTAATTAATGTTTCTCTAATATGTAACATCCTAAAATTCAAACCAAAATTTTCATTTATAAATTTAAGTGTTTACCTGATTCACGACCATGAAAATCCTAGATAAAACCATTAAACTTAAAACATTTATCATAGTATCATAACAAATTATTATATGCATAAATCTCCCGTGGACATGATGCAATAAAGTCATGTCCTTCCTTTAATATAAGAAAAAACCTGAAAACATTTAAACCACAAATCGTATGCACAAAGCTTAGTAAGTTCCCCAAAATACCACATACAACATAACAAATAACAACTATGAGTTATCAGCAACCGTAGAGACTACCCGAAGTCTTAGTGGGCAAACAACATGTGTGTTATCAGTAAACCTAGAGACTACCTGAAGTCTCAACACACATAGTAAAACATATCACAGTAACAACAAATAAGACTTAGTTGGTCAACATGTATATACTACCACACAGGCAAGTATATGGAGAAGACGCACCTCAATTCACTGATAGATAATCCCACACACATATTGCTGCTATGAACAACTCCTCACACTGAACATATCCAAAACCATCCCTAGTTAATAATTAGGGTAATAATCCATACTTAAGGGTTTAAATCATATTCTCTCTTTCTAAAGGTAAAAGTCCATTTTACCCTTCCTACTCTAGACCCACCCAACGAAGCCCAAAGTCCAAAAAATGACATAATCCAACTTTTGGGAGTACGTCATGCATACTATTTTAGTATGTCTTGTGTACCAAGCTTCCACAGAAAACAGGCAAGGCATGAGCTACGCGCTGCGTACCTGAGGTTACGTCGAGCGTACTCGCTCTGAGGCCAAACTTCATTTTTGAGGTCTTAAACCATTAAGACAAAATGTCCAACACTTAGATCTAAACCTAAAGGACATCCTAACTCATATGACTTTATGCATTTGCATGGCTTAAAGAAGCCCAAAACCAAACCCTATGTTCATAACTTCACAAGGTGGACAAATAACTCATGCATGATTGAACTACAACCATCAAGGTCCGATTTTTATGCACTAGAATACTCAGAAACATCAAGAAATGCTATCCTAAGCTTTAGAGTAGATTTTACTCACAAGAGTCAAAACCATAGGACCAAAACTTGCCAAACCCTTAAGCTAAACTAGATTTATGCATGAGAATCATAAAGGTTGAAGGTTTATACCTTCTGGGGTTCCCAAATGAGATGGCAGATCATGATCTTCAAGCTTGAGCCACATCAATCCTTAATAAGAGACTTCGTCTTCTTTAAGATGCACCATTAATACCCAAAAAACACTCAAGGGGCTCAAAATCTTCACAAATGGGGCTAAGGTTTCGAGATGATGCTTTGGAGAGGTGGAGGCTGAATATGGAGAGGTTTACCAGAAGTTAAGGATCTTAAATAGGGCTCAAACCCAAAAATTAGGGTTTTAGATCTGAGTGAGTATGCCTTGCGTACTTCTTTGTATGCCCAATGTACTCAAGAGGGTCCCCGCTTCTTTTAATGAGGCATGCCCTACATATCATGTATGCCCTGCGTACAACCACTCCTAATGCCAGCTCAACTTCAAACAATCGTAACTTCTTCATTTCAACTTTATTTTTGGCATTCTTTATATAAACAGAAAGGTCTTGAAAAGCTCTAAAACTATATATTGTTACTTTTGGCTCTCCGCCAATCGAACATAAAACCTTAACCCTTGCAAGTGGTCTGACACATATATTCCCCCGTTTCACCCTTGGTTCTAATACACGATTTAAGGTCATATACCTCCTTACCAGCAATGACCTCTTTCAATAAAGTCCAAACCTTACTTCCTTAGAGCCCCAAAGCCTTAAAATATCTGAATCACGGTCCATAAGCCCTGAATCACAAAACGTTTCGAAGCAGGGTGTTACAACTCTCCCTCACTTAAATTAGATTTCGTCCTCAAAATCATTCTTTACTATCTCCTCTACCAAACGAGGCGATCCTGACTGATGTAACATTCGGATTTTCAGGGTTATTATTGTGTAGGTTAATCTTTTGATTAAATGAGAGACTCGACGAGTTAAGGATCCAACTCGACGAGTTGAGGATCCAACTCGCCGAGTCGAGTCGGATTTCTCACGCGGATTTAATGAGTGGACTCGACGAGTTAGAGGAGGGACTCGCCGAGTAGGTGCTGGGCAGAGAAACCCTAATTTCTCGGGTTTAGGGCCTATTTAAAGGTCCTTATGGCCTTCATTTGCGGCTACCACACCCTGAGAAACCGTAGAGAGCAGAGAGGAAGCTTGTAGTGCAAGACGAGGGCTAATTCCACATCCTTTGGAGTGTCTTGGCAAAGGGGAGGATGGATTTCGAGTTGGGCTGTCTTGTGGGACTCAAATCTTCCATCATTTCGTTCAGAGCTACTGTGAGAGGTAAGGATTCATGTCCATCTGTGTTTGTTTAGTAGATTTCATGAATCTAGGGTTTCTTCATGCTTCATTTAGCTTGAATCTAGAGTATGAGAGGTCCCATGGTGAAATGATTCCTAGATCTGGACCTTAAGAGGTCCAGAGAGCCCCTTCCATTATGCTTTAAGCATTTTCCTTGGAGTTATGAGCTAGGGTTGTCATGATATGAAAGATTTCACCAAAATAAGCATAGAGAGCCTTACATGTGTACTGAGATTCGACCTTTACGTGGTTATTGGTCGTAAGGAAGCCATATCTATGGATTAGAGGAACAGATCTTACCTCGGAAGGACATATGAGTGTTGTCATGGGAGTAACTCGCCGAGTCCATGGGAAGACTCGACGAGTCGAGTCGGGTTGCCCCGCGATTCGAATGAAGTGGAAACGCCTCGAGTGAAAGGTTCACTCGACGAGTCGAGTGAGTCCTTAGAGGAGTCGGGTGACACGCATGGACCCGCGAGTCACTCTTGTGAACTCGATGAGTCTGGTTAGAGTTGACCGGTGACTTGAGTTGACTTCTGTTGACTTTGGGGTTTTGGTCAACATAAGTAATAGAGATCATAGAGGGGTAAAATGGTCTTTTAACTACTACCCGCTTAGAGAGGGAAAGAGAAATTGTTTGTTTAATTAGAGATATTTGCCTTATGTGTTAGGCGGTGGCGAGTTCGAGATTCAAGTGTGAGTCTTCTCACTATACTTTACCTAGAGTGGTAATTAGAGTTACATGACAGAGTATCTTGTATGCTATTATGTGATTGTGATACACTGCATTATTTCTATGTGATTCATGTCGTGTATGTTCCAGAGTTTACGGAGTTGGAACCGGAAGATTCACAAAGTTAGAACCGGAAGGTTCACAGAGTTAGGACCAGAGGGTCCACAGAGTTAGGACCGAAGGGTCCACAGAGTTATAGCCTCGAGTGGCTAATATGTGTTATATGTGGTATTTTGGGGAACTCACTAAGCTTCGTGCTTACAGTGTTTTGTGCTATGTGTTTCAGGTTTTCTCAGGATCACGGGACGACATCGGCTCGATTGTACACACCAGAGGAAGAGTTATGTTTTAGAGGATCCTGGATTATTATTTATTTGATTATGGAGTAATGTTTTGTAATTTAAACAAAATGAGATTTTTATGAAAAATGTTTTAAGAATTAAGCGAATTTAAATGAAAATTTAAGTTTTTGAAAATTACGGTGTTACAACTGAACTCCCTGAATCCTAATTAAGATTGGAGAAGTCGCCTCACTCTTATGACCGCCCACTCTTACTGTTGTCGAACCTAAATTAGAAGAAATCACAAGCCCTAACGAAGAATAAACCTCAACTCTTTGCCCTAAGCCAACGCACGTCCAACCGTTATGCCTGAAACTGAAAACCATATACGATGTCTGACTCTTAGACAAAAAAAACCGCTCCAAACCATTCCCACAATGACTCAACTTCACAATCCGAACTGAAGAAACATATTCGTCCTGAACAAAGTTACGGATACCCGAAACATATACGCCCCGACCATTTATCGGTGTTGAAAGTCCTGATCGAAAACAACATCTGCTCCAGACTCAAAATTGAACAGATATAGGTGGTCTTGGTCCATCTGCCAATACAAATCCATCATTCATTCACTCCCGATGAAAGACAACTCGACCAACCAATGCATGAACGATCACCAAGTCTGCTGCACTCCGGTGATTGGTACAAACCGAACCGTATTCTCACATCATATTCGACCCCAACCTAGCCTATGATTTACCCAAGTATCACAAGTGATGAGGCCCACTCACCACCTTCACCCACTCCTATGATGATCTAAATCATCATAGAGAATGTTACAGGCCAAATCATGGACTTCCATCATTGTTGCAACCGCCTGCCAACATAGTGAATGCTATGGCTGCTTCGCAGTCTTACATGACTTCTGCAACCGCATATTATCCTAGTGAATACTACGGATGCTCTACAGTGTTACATCACTTCCACAACCGCTTACTAACCTATTGGATGCTACGGCTGCTCCACAATCTTACATCACTTCCACAACCACTTACTAACCTAGTTAATGCTATGACTACTCCTTTGCTTCCCACTGACCAAGGAACATATTCATTGTTTAAACCCTGAACCCTTTCACAACCAAAACTGGCTCTCTAGTTGTCTTAGGATGATACCATGCTAATTGGCATTCCTAATTAATCCTTAATCAAACAATATCTTATCCGCACCACCTGATTAGCCATCTAAGGCCTAGTTGGCCTAAAGGTAGCTTGCTCCACACTCACATCCTGACTTTTCTTGGATTCTTCCCGACTAAAAGTAACTCTGGAGCTCCCTTAAGATATACCTATCCAAATTCTTGACATGCGTACAACTTCTAAAATGGATCGCACTTGGAACTATCCCCGTTGGTCTCCAAGTGACCATCCCTCACTTGGATTCATTTATTCTCTGATAACCTCATAATCAGTGGATTACCGAGCCAAACCACAATCTTCCTACCTAACCACCCTCACACAGAGCTTGTTGGACTAAAATCCCATGACCAAACGATATCGGGAGCCTACACCCCAATCCAGACGAAGCACTATACTACTCTTGACAAAAGATTGTCGTATCCAAAGTACCTTCCCTTGACACAATTCTACATCCTTATGAAATCCTAACTGATGAAAAAGAGCCCGTAGACCTACAATTAGAGTAGATACATAACCACTTCAATGCCTAGTTACTACTGAATCAAACCCGAGTCTGTTATAGACAATAATCCCACAATCTAACAATTAAGGGAAAACATACCTAGAATCCAAGATATACCATGGACAGAACTTAACGAGTTGTCATGTCCACTAACCTCCAACTTATACAACCTGAAACCTTGAAGCATCCCAACTATCGATGATGAACGAGAAACATCCAACAATCGATAATGCACTGACAACAACCTTGTAATCAAATTTTCTGGTGAACTAAGCCAATGCGGAACTACACATACCAACTCTGAAGTTGGTTGACAGGTCAACCACTACTTATCTTAGAATATAGGTAGCAATCTATACATCAAGCTGACAAATCCTCTAACCACTGTTACTTGACCTGAGTGATCTAACCACCTCTTGATCGGTTCATCTTCATCCTCGAACGGGACCACTGACTACAAAGAGCTTTTTGACTAACAACTTCTTGCCATGAAGACAACTCATGTATTTCTGAGCACATACATCTGATGGAAACTTGCTCTGCACCCTCATCTCGAACCAAGGTCTCGCATACCCGAACCATCGATCCCTACAACCCATTTTTTTGAAACCATAAACCCGAATAGATCGATGATCTTCCAAGTAGCATACCCAGTTCTCCCCCACTTGGGGTTTAAACTATCACCAACGGATGTTGCAAACAAATCAAACGTCAAACCAACTAAACCAGATTCATAGCCTTTCTAACTCTAGGAATGTATGACACAACACACGATGATCTTTCAGATAAAGACCAAGCAAACTCAAAGACATTTTGAATCTCAAATTGAGACCTCAGAAACTTCCCAATCATAACCGCTTCTATCAACAAGAATCCCATGTAGATGCACAAGCAATAACTTTTGTTAGTCCATTCATACCACTGATTCTCTATCCATGAACAAATGGACTACCACACACTTCGCCTATGAATCCCTAGCCATCACTTTATTGCGAAAAAATCAATCATGGAAACAAGGGGCATCATCCTTGTAGTTGAGATACAACATAGACAACGAAAGTTGTCGTTCCTGATTGACTTCTCCTGATCACCTGGAACAACCTACTGGAATACGCTCCAACTGAACTCAAGAAGGCATACCCTTGTCGTAAATACTGCAACCATCTAGTCCCCCACTAGGTCTACCTTCCAAACTATAAAATATTTGTAACATCCCAAAAATACAGATAAAATTTTGTTTTTAAATTCATTCAGCTCATAAGAAACTGATATCAAAATAGTCGAAAGAGTATAATTGTAACATGTTATCAGAGTACAAATTCCCAAAATCACTAAGTGTAGAAAGAGATAGAGTGATGCGCTACGATCAAGTTGGTCCCTTCCCCTTCGAACTGGAAGTACCTGAAACATAAACTAAAAACTATAAGCACAAAGCTTAGTAGGTTCCCCCCAAAATACCACATACTAAACAAACATACTGTCAAGCATAACTGGGTGCTTGCATACCCATTCGATCTATTTTAACCGGATACTGCCAAATAGATATGGGTGCTTGCCTACCCCTTCGGTCCATTTCAAACGGATACTATCAAGCATCTTTGGGTGCTTGCAATCTCCTTCGGTCTATTTCAACTGGATATCGGGTCTATTTCACCCCTACTACTACAACATAATGTCATAACAGAAATCACAAAGTCATCAAGCAAATATAGGCAGAACTGACAATTGTCACAAAGATAATCATCACACTACAACATAAACTAGTAGGCCGACATTGGTGTGTTTGACCCACAAATACTGCGAAGGAAGACTCACCTCAGACTGTGGGTATCAAGTCTCACTCTGCGGATGACTCGCGAACTCCTCTCCCCAACGCACAAGCATACAACCCTAAATATAAATTAGGTCACATTCTAACCCGAAAGTCCAAAACTCTAATTCTTGACTTAAGGCAAAAAGGGCTTCTTTACTTTGGCCTCAATGGGCCTCCCTCATCCCGAGGCCGAAATCCAATCAAAGTCCAAAAAGGGCATCCAAGCCCAACTATAAGGCCTCTAGGGCCCAATATAGCCTAAGAACCCCAAACATGGCCTTAGGCCCAAAAACGACCTGCCACAATCAGGTGGGCCCGAGGCCCAACTTAATCAAGTCCAAAGCCCAACACCAAAAGAGCCCATAAATTTTCTAGGCCCACTGACTGCATATGCGTGACATACTTGGCTTGTACGCCCAGCATACGCTGGTGTTGACCAGGAGTCGGGATGCTAACCTAGTACGCACAACGTACACTGGAGTATGCATGGCGTACTGGTCTGCCAACCCAAACCCACTACCATGACTTAATCCATTAAGTCATAACGTCCAAAACTTAGATCCAAGTCCATAATAACATTTTAAGCCATAAAGTTGCAAACTTTATGCTTTTGCATGCAAAGATAGGGCTCAAATCATGAATTAAGTCCATAAGCACACTTGGATGGTTACTAACAATTGCAAGATTGAGACTAAACCATCAAGATCTGATTTTTATGACTCAAAACACTTCCAAGAGTCCAAAAGGACAACTCATATGGTCTGAAGTTGCTCATACTCCAAGAATCCAAACTATGGGACCAAAAGATACCATTTTCTACCTTAAACCTAGATCTAAGCTTGCAATGAACAAGGTTCAAACTTTATACCTTCAATGGATTAGAAATGGTGCCAAACTTCTGGATCTACAAGCTCATTCCTCGTCCTTGCTTCTTCCCAACCTTCCTTCTCCTTCAAAGTCACTAAGGAACACCACAAACACTCAAGAATGCTCATAAATGGACTCAAGGTGGCTTAGGGTTCGAAAATTGCATTACAAGAACAATGGAGGCTGAAAAGGTAAGGGACTTGAGGGACTTAAGGTCCTTAGATAGGGTGCAAACCATAAAAATTAGGGTTTGCCCCAGACTTGGTTACACCTAATGTATGCATGGGTACGCACAACGTATGCTAAGGATCCCCCGTTGGCGCGCATGCAGTAAGTACACCATACGTACATAATGTACACCCAACATACTCATCATCCTTCACCACCTTAACTTGAATTGAAAATAGACCAAGTCAACAATTTCATACCTAGCGACTCGGGTGCTATAGTATTATGCTTGCTCTCTCTTCCTTCCAACATGGAAAACTATAAGAACTGAATCTTTGTCATAGAAAATGACATCATAAGCCATCGTTCGGTCACTTGACCTCAGGCTACAATCCTCAGTATGCTCATCACAACAATGGGGCGTGCCGATTGGAGGAGTTCCTATAACGCCCAGGTTTCAGGGCTAAGCATATTTGTCAATGTAATAGTCTAGGTCAACTCTTGTAACTCTTTTTGAAGTAATAAAGATGAAATATTTGAGTATTATGTGAATTATATGTGTTTATTATTTAATTATAAATGTATAATTAATAAAGAATAAAAAATGAGCGTCAAAAATTAAAGTGTGAGATAATCCCGATATCTCTACATAAAGTTGTAGAATATGTCTCAAGGTTTCCGTGCATATAAGGAACGCCGAAATCCGAGTTATAACGAAGAAGTTATGACCCGTCGAAGTTTTACGACAGAACTGGCATGATACCGGGAAGCGTGAATAGTGAATTTACGATAGAGCGAGATTTAGCCTTAGTGATCTAAACGGAAGTCGTAGAATATGTTAAACTAAGAACATCGATAAAAAGAACGCCCAAATCTGACTTCGTATGAAGAAGTTATGAGATTTTAAACAGACCAATCCTGTCCCGGCTTGTTAAAAATATAACTTTAAAAATAAAGTCAAAATTAGCCGACGGAGTCTAAACGAAAGTTGTAGAGTACGTCTTCACCTACGCGTGGATATAAAGAACGTCAAAAACGGAGTTCGTATGAATGAGTTACAAATTATAATAGCATATTTACGTATTAAAATAAAGTATAAATCATGTATACGTACACATATATATACATATGTATATATCATTAGAAAGGTATCGACGATGCGGTCATTATAAGACTAATGTTGAGTTCTTTCGACATTAGTTTAGTACAAATATCATTAAATCCATTTATAATAGTATTATAGAGGGGTGTTTAGTTGTTTATATAACTAAAAGGTCATTAAGTAATTATGGAGGGTAGTTTTTGAAAATTCAATTAGTATAAATAAGAGCCTTGGGCTCTCATATTTCTTGCACCATTCTCTTGATTCAAGAGTCTTTCTCTCCTTATCCCCCCGAGCATTTCGGTCCCTCGTGATTCGACTTCTCTTTCTGTAGCTTAGTATAGTAAGGTGAGCGCTGAAGCGCTGCACGAATCTTTCTTAGAAAGATTCAGCGACGAAGTTCTGCCCCTGCAGAGCCCGACTCCTAGCTAAAACCCCCTTGTAAGTAAGTTATGCTTACCTTATTTTAATATAGCTTATATTTAAAATTAGTATTGTTATTATGAACTTATAATAAATATTTGAGCTATTATTATAACTTATATAAGTGTCGTTATAATATTTTTTTTTTAACTACTCGCGGTACGGGGAATCTGGTTTAAAGGGCCGCATAGGGTTGTTGGATTTCAGAAGTGCTATATGCCAAAATGGTCCTGCCCTCCGGTGTTTTATGTCTGGCCCCTGTCTGTACATAGTGGTTGGAAAATATTGTTTAACGCTTATATAATAATAATAATACTAAGACTAATAGTTGGTCACGGTAAATATTAGACTAAAATTTAGCGATAATAATGCTAGGTTTCGTCGAAGGAAAATAGAATCGTTAGAAGCAAGCGCTGCCCGATTTTGGAATCATCACCTTAACAAGTGAGTGCATAGTTACTTTCAACTTACACATAGATATGAAGTATTTTATATAAATTACGTGCTATGTGTGCATATTATCTGAATACTTGCTATCTATGCTAGATGAACGTTGTTATACATGTTTTCAATGATTTAAACTGTATATGTATTTTATATCTACGAAAATGTTGGGGTAAAACATGGGTAGATGCAATAGGTGATGTGTGATAAAATGATGAGAGGCCTCGATGTTGATGTTGTTGATTCTGTCATCTAGCGGAGTATGGATGACGACCACGGACTCTTCTAGACAGTCCAGTGGAACACTAGCAGACTCGCAACCTGTAGGTGTTTGTGAACGATATGTTCACCGGTGTACTCCATCCCCCACATGGTTGCCTTTAGGACATTTATTGTTGAGGAATCCCCTTAGCAGTAGTGTCCGTCCCGATGATGATCCTTAGGCTAGGTCCCTTATGATAGGTGTTTAGGGACGTAAAGTGAGGATAACGGGAATGGGTAATCGGGTTATTGTTGATCGATGAAATTAATAAACTTATTTATTGTGGGTTGAAAACCCTATGTGCTCACTAGGCTCCCAAGCCTGACCCACTCAGTTTTATGTATTACAGGTAGTGGCGCATGAGCATAGGTGTGATGTTTTGGACGAGGGATTACGGATATAGGCCTGTAGATATGAAATAATGTAATAAGACTTATATTGTACTGTTTATGCTTTTGATTTGTACGAACATGACATCCCGAGTCTTTTAATGAAATACATTTCTATGGAAATGCTTTTGATAAATCTTTATCATATTTTTGTTTTGGGACAAATTCCGCAACACTTTCATTTAAAATGTAACTCTGATTTTTAAACAAAGCATAAACAAACTGGTCTTTTCTGGCCGTGATTTTGGGGATGTCACAGTTCCCACCACCCATTTCAAAATCGGGTTGGTTATTATTTGGACAATACTCCAGGAGCGGTGCATTACCAAAATCAGGCGTTAGATGGTATTTATTTGCATTTTCACATTGAATGCCCGCCACTTATGCCACCGCAAGCTCACTACATACCAACATGGATGAGATTTGGGCTCCTAGGAACTTTAGGGTTGGATCGAGTGGAGCACGAGGAGATGAAGATGACAGCTAAATGACTTATTATCCTTTATAATTTTATTTACATTGTCATGCAAAATAAATTACATAAAATGTATGTTAAAATCAGAATTTCTGATTGAAACTTTATATATGAAATGTTCCTCCTAAATCCTATGCTTGAAAATCAGAAGAAAGAAAATAAGATGAAATAGATGAAGGTTCACGTCTGGTACTCTCCAATCAGAAAAAACAAATCAGAAAAAACAAATCAGAAAAAAAGGATGAGATGGTTACCTATGGGCTATGGGGCGGAGCTGGTGGCTGCAGTAGCGCTCTAACGGGTGGAGGTTGGCCAACTACAAAGTATGGAGTTTGGTGCGGAGGTGATGGTGTCTGATGAAGAGCGCCGAAGAGAAGAAAGAAAGAGACATGGTTTTGGGCATAATTGTCTTTCCGACCAATTCAGCCAGAAAAGATATGATTTTGAGGCTTTATGGTAAAGACACGTCTTACCAAAAAAATATCTATTTTTTATGAAAATCAAACAGTCTTTCCGGTCCATTCAGTTAGAAAGATCTATTTGGACTTGAAAAAATGTCTATGAAACAAAGCCTAACTCTTTTTATTGTAGTGATCATTTTATGTTAAATTATAAATAAATATTTGATTGTTTTTTTTTCTTTTTTTGGAAACGGAAATATTTCATTCTTTATTAACTATACAATTATACATTATATCTTTCACATAGATATCATATATATTTATACATAACTTAACAATATATTTTTAATTTAATTTTAGATTATTTTCACAAATGACATCTTAGATTTGTTTATGTATTTCGGTTTATTTATCCATAATAAATAATAAATCTGAAAATTCATTTCATAATTTCATAATTTATTCTTTTATGCGTTTTAACCAGCATGTCAAATATAACAATAAAAAAATATTTCTATGTATATATTTTTATCTTATATTAAAATATAAATATTAAATAAACTATTTAAAGAGTTCTATTAATTTACATGTTAGTACAAAATAATTAAGTTTTTCGAGGTAACCCGAAAACAGTCTCCCCGATCTCTCTCGTAAATGTTGCCAGTCTTCGTTTTGTTGAACTCTCGGATAATCGAGTGTCATCCTTCAACTTGGAGTCAAAATTCTTAAAATAGTCGAGGAAACAAGAGAAACACCCCCTACGCTTAACCCCCCCCCCCCCCCCCCCCCAACCCCACCCCCACCCAAATCACCTCTCTTGCACTTTATTCTCTTCAAATTCGATTCCTTCTTATACCCGGAACAAGTTTTATAGCAGTGAAGAACACCACCTCACTGTGACACGCACGCACACAAACACACACTCTTCTCTCTCTACATTCTCATGTTCAGTCAATCTCTTTCTCTATATATGTATAATTGTATATGTATATCTATTGATATATTCTTGAATTTGCCCCTTTGTTTCTTTGCCTTTCTTCACGCTATGTTTCTTGTGTACGCAACAACTGCTCAGAAACTATCACATTCTTCTCTTTCATCCAAATTTTCACAGGAAAGGTTCAATTGTTAGGACTTAATTCGTTTGAACCCAACATTGGAATCGTAAGTAAGCCCTTAATTTTCTTGTAAGTTGTATTGTGGGTATTTATGTATATCAAGTTTTGGAACAATGAGAGAAGAAAACTGCAACAAAAACAAGGTTTGTTTGACCAAAATGTAGACACTTTTTGACTTCGGTTTTGTTTTCTTGAATTGATTAAAAAATTTGACTTTATGTTTGATGGTGATTAATGGTGCAGATTTCATGGCCAAAAACACTCAAGAAATGGTTTACATTCAAGAACAAAGCCGAAGACTTCCATGCAGATGAGTTCAACCATCGAGGTGATTTCTTGATTTCTTCATGGGTTGTATCTATTTTAGGGTTCTAAATAATTTGGGAATTTTTTGTTTTACTCTTTGAATTGTCTTTTGGAAACATGACTTGACTTGCTGTTGCTTTATTTCTGGATCAATCAACCAATATTTTTGTAAAACCTTTCTCTTTGCAGCTCAAGATCTGTTCTTGTTTCCTTGTTTCTGTATGATCTTTTATGAGTTTTTGGTGTTGTTTATTTAATTCTAATTCCATTTCTAGAGGGGGTGGCCCACAACATATTTGTTGGATTATGTGTGGTCTTGAATCTTGAAACAATGCAGTGGAAATTATACAGCTTTTAACAACTTACCCTTTTTCAGATTATGATTTCTATGATAAGGAAGTGTGCATCATCAACAAAAACAGAAGAAGAGGTGCATTTTCAGACTTTAGGACCACATTCTAACTTAGACCCCACTTTTTTATTTTTTATTTTTATTTTAAGTGGTCGGAAAAAAAAAATATTTTTTTACCTTTCTTTTGTTTCACTTTTTTATGCCATCTTCATCTGTCACATATCTCTCACACCATTTGTGCTATTGAACAGAGAGATCAAGCAAGAAGTATGCTCCCCAAGTGAGAGATGTCAATGATTATAGGTCTGTTTCAATAGTGACATGAATTCACTCTTTATTCCAATCTGTTTTCTCTTTCCGATTTAAGATTCTTTATGTTTTATTTATTGGGTTCTTTTTTTAAATTTCAACAGGATCTTTGTAGCTACATGGAATGTGGCTGGAAAATCACCAACAAGTTCTGTAAATCTTGAAGATTGGTTGCATACTTCACCTCCTGCTGACATTTACGTTCTTGGGTGGGTTAATAATAATAAATAGTATATCAATTATCAAATCTTGATCTTATCAATCATGTTAAATTTGACACCTTTTTCAAAAAAAAAACACAGGTTTCAAGAAATTGTCCCTCTAAATGCCGGAAATGTCCTTGGAACAGAAGACAACGGACCCGCTAAAAAGTGGGTAGCCCTCATTCGAAGAACACTAAACAGTCTTCCAAGAACAAGTTCAGAATTAAATTCAGATTTTGAAGGATCAAAAACAGAAAAGAATCCATCTTTCTTAAATGGACCTTCAAGTTGTAGCATGAGGATAATGAAGAGTGAAATGGGTAACCCACAACCAAGGCTCACCCGTGGATACAGTGTCAATGGTTATGACCCGAATCTTGGATCTTTAGATGATGACAATGATCCAGATAGCATACACTCACACCTACCGTATTGTGGTGGGAACTCTAGCTACTACTGTTTGGTTGCAAGTAAGCAAATGGTGGGAATATATCTTACAGTTTGGGTAAAAAATGATCTTAGAGATGATGTGCGCAACATGAAAGTATCATGTGTTGGCAGAGGGTTAATGGGTTATCTTGGAAACAAGGTAAAAAATTTGTACTGTGTTTGGCGTGTATTAGACAGAGTGTCTAGGATTAGGAACAAACCAAAAGACATGAATGCCCTCCTCATCCTCACATAAAAATAGTCGAGTTTTGTCCTGTGTAACAAAGCCAATAATTTGGAGAAAATTTTAATTTACATTACCAAAAAAATTTCAGGGTTCAATCTCAATTAGCATGTCATTGCACCAAACAAGCTTTTGCTTCATATGTAGTCACTTGACATCGGGTCAAAAGGAAGGGGATGAGCTGAGAAGAAATGCTGATGTCATCGAAATCCTGCGAAAAACATGGTTTCCAAGAGTTGAAGGAACAAAAGATGAGAAATCTCCTCAAACTATACTTGAGCACGAGTAAGCTTACTATTTGAAATTCAAATGACTTTAAGTTTTCGATGCTAAAGTTTTGTTTTCTTGAGTGCAGTCGAGTAATATGGCTTGGTGACTTAAATTACCGGATTGCCCTTTCTTGCCGATCTGCGAAGGCTCTTGTTGAGGCGCGTAACTGGAGGGCATTGTTGGAAAATGACCAGGTAAGCCTCAGTTATATGGTACTTCATGTGTTATGCATGTGTATCTTTAACGACGCCTTCATGAAATGATCGATTTGTTTCTTTTTGTTTATAGCTTCGAATTGAGCAAAGGAGTGGACGTGTATTTGGTGGATGGAATGAAGGGAGGATAGATTTCCCTCCAACTTATAAGTATTCAAATAATTCGGATAGATATGCATGTGATGATATACACCCTAAAGAAAAGAGAAGAACTCCCGCATGGTAAATCCTCTTTTTGGGCTTTTTGTTAAACTCATATAAATGTGTAGACAATACAAGGATACTTTTGCCCCCATAAAAATTTGAAAAAAAAAAAGAAAAAGAATTGGTAAACTATCCGTGCAAATTATTTATGCATCAAAAATACAAGAATCTTTCAGTCACTTTGCAAGAAGAAATGATTTTGGATAAAAAGTATAAGGAGTACAATGTTACTTTTCTATTTACATATTCTTGAAAATGATGATTATTTTGTAACATAATGATTAATGCTTTAAAGGCGATCTTTCTTTTGTGGAATCATGAATCTTATTGACAAGGGAATTTTTTTTTATGAAGGTGTGATCGGATCTTGTGGTATGGTAGAGGACTTCATCAAATATCTTATGTTCGTGGGGAGTCTAGATTTTCAGATCATAGACCCGTGTGTAGTATATTTATAGCAGAAGTTGAATCTATCAACCGTTGCAAATTCAAGAAAACCACAAGTTGTTCTTCCCGTATTGAGGTCGAAGAGCTACTACCATATCTACATGGATACTGACAGTGACAGTGACAGTGACAGTACTGCGTTTGACGTGCATTGGACTGGGAACAAAATTGTAACTTTTTTGCCCCTACCGGCTCTCAATCTCTCTTCTGTGCAAAAGACATGAATGCCCCCACAGATTTGCAGTTATTTTTTCAAGAACACAACACAAAAACAAATATAAGTAAAGGAATTAAGTCTGATGCATTGGCTGAGAGCATGAAGGTGGCTTGGTTATGTGGGCAAACTTTCGTTCTTATTTGTGGATATGATAGATTGTTGACATATTTACCTTGGTAAATTGATAGAGGAATAGGATATGAGTCTCTTGGATGTAACTTTACATGGGTAATAAAGTCATTTTGTATGATAAGAGGTCTAGGTTTTGTTGAAGATGCTGTTGGGTTTTTGATGGATTCTTTTGTACAGAAAAGTGGAATTCTTATTGCAGAAGTAAAGGGCTGAGGGCTTACATTTTTTGCTCCAAATATTTATACAATATACTTTTGAAAATTGTACTGTTAAAAAGTTAAAGATTGACAGTTGTGTATTTTAACGTGATATAAATTCTTAAGATCAATTCGTATTAGGTTTGGATTTATTTTATCATGAATTATATATTAAAGGTTATATAGGGAAATAAAGAAATATTTTACTTTTGACAAAGTCAATTTAAATGTTATATGTTGAGAAATGGGGACTACAAGAATCGCTGAAAAGGCTGTGAAACGGAAATCAAAAAACATAAAGTGATTGCTATATTCTCTATTTTTTTAAAATAACTTTTATATATTAAACAAATATAGTGGATTTAAAATAACTTTTATATGTTAAACAAATATATTCTCTATTTTCTGAAAATAATTTTTATGTTTATAAATGATTTGTTAATAATAATATCCACTAATTCCATACTAATTTTCAAAAAAGTCACAATATTTTAGTTATCGGCTAATTTTCAGAAAAATCCTAATATTTTGAGAAAACTAATGAAAAAAGACAGAATACCGACTAAATCTACGAAACCAGCCAAAAAGGGTTTTTTCGAAGTTTTAGCCGGTATTCTATGTTTTTCTGTAAACAAAAAATAGTTCGGGACTTTTTCATAAATTAGACTAAAATTTTAGGACTTTTTTGGAGATTTCCCTTGTTTATTTGCAATAAATTATCTCTATCTTTATATATATTAAAAAAAAGAACCTTGATGATATCACATTCAACAATTAGGGTTATTCATTGTGTTTTCTTGATTAATTTCAACCATTGGATTATTTTGACGATGTCATCATAAAATAAAATAAAATTAATATTAACGAAATTAAGTTGACTATGTTTGGAAAGTTGAAAACTTATTAATGGTGATTGAAAATTTTTAATTGGAATGTATTGAAGTGAAATAAATATCAACATAATTGTCAAAACATAAATATGGTTCCTTCATTTTTAAAATCAAGTAATTTGTATACACCTTTTATAATTATAGAATTTGAAATAAAATAATTCAAAATAGTATGATATGAATTAAAGTATTAATTTCTTCATATCATTTCCAAAATCGTTGTTCAAAATTATATATAAGTATAATCTCATTAAGTTGTTATCACAATTTCATGAAATCTGGACTTTGCATCATCACGTTTGGATACCAACTTCATAAAGTTATAAATTTTTTTTATTTACTGATTAATTTCTTACATTTGATTATAGTTTGTGTTCAGTATATGTATCTTGGGTTGTTCACTATTTGGATAAAACCGAATACTCCAATTGGACAATTTGGATTAGACTATTTGGTTCGGATATTTGGATTTTTAGATTAGTTTTCAACAAAACCGAATTATTATTTTGGATTTTGGATTAGTTTTAGTTTATAAAATAAGAATCGAATAGTCCAAAAAACCGAATAACAATTTTTTATGTATTTATTTTCAATATATCTATAATTATTTATTAATTTCATAACTTTTTTAAATAAGTTCAAAAAATTTTACCTACTAAAAGAATTAATATGTATTTTCTCTCAAAAGTTTTTTTTATTTATTAAATAATAAACTATAATATGCCTTCTTAGTGGTCGTTTATAAATTTTAAATCACAAGTAAATAATTTGTTTTTGCTTCTTCTGTAAAACTAGATCATATTATAATTCTGTCATTTTAAAATGTTATGATTTTTGAAAAACAAATTATAAAAACCGATCCAACCAAATTGTAATTGGATCGGATCAGATCGGATTTGAATTTAGTTTGGACTATTTTGATCCATATTTTAAAAACCGAAATCATTTTGGATTTACTTAATTGGATCGGATTGAACCGATCAATCGAAACGAACACCCCTATATGTATCAATGGCTTATTAGTGGGCTTTTGATAAACATATTTTCTATTCTCTCTCTCTCTCTCACACACACACACACACACACTCACACACTTTGTGTGTGTGCTTGGATTGGATCTATGTTTGGATTGGATGAAGTAAATTTCAGTTTAATTAGTTATGTGTTAATTGGATTGGATTATGTGTTTGAATTTCATTAAAAAAATAAATAAAGAAAAGAAAAAATGGAATACCTTCGCGAAGGGTTTAGTGTATATATATATTAAAAGAGAAACTCGATGACATCATCTTCAACAATAAAAGTCATTCATTGTGTTTCATTGATTAATTTCAACCATTGGATCATTTTGATGATGTCAGCATAAAATAAAATAAAATTAATATTAACTAAATTAAGTTGACTGCGTTTGGAAAGTTGAAAACTTATTAATGGTGACTAAATTTTTTAATTGGAATGTATTGAAGTGAAATAAATGTCAACATAATTGTCAAAACATAAATATGGTTCATTCCTTTTTAAAATATAGTAATTTATATATACCTTTCATAATTATAGAATTTGAAATTAAAGAATTCAAAATAGTATGATATGAATCAAAATATTAATTTCTTCATATCCTTTCCAAAATCGTTGTTCAAAATTATGTATAAGTATAATCTTACTAAGTTCTTATCATAATTACGTGAAAATCTGGACTTTGTAGCATCACGTTCGAATACCGACTTCATAAGGTTAGCAATTTTTTATTTACTGATTAATTTCTTACATTTGATTATAATTTATATGTTCAGTATATATATATCAATGACTTATTAGTGGGTTTTTGATAAATAGATTTTCTATTATCTCTCTTTCTCCCCCTCTCTCTCTCTCTCTCTCTCTCTCTCTTTGTGTGTGTGTGTGTTTGGATTGGATTCTATGTTTGAATTGGATAAAGTAAATTCAGTTTAATTAGTTCTATGTGAATTAGATTGGATTATGTATTTGGATTGGATGAAAAATAAATAAAGAAAAGTAAAAATGGAGTACCTTCCCGAAGGTTTAGTGTCTATATATATTAAAAGAGAAACTTGATGATATCACCTTCAACAATCTGGGCCATTCATTACGTTTCATTGATTAATTTCAACCATTGGATCATTTTGAAGATGTCATCATAAAATAAAATAAAACTAATATTAACTAAATTAAGTTGACTGCGTTTGGAAAGTTGATAACTTATTAATGGTGACTGAAAATTTTAATTGGAATATATTGAAATGAAATAAATGTCAACATAACTGTTAAAACATAAATATGGTTCATTCCTTTTTAAAATCAAGTATTTTGTATATACCTTTCATAATTATAGAATTTGAAATCAAAGAATTCAAAATAGTATGATATTAATCACAATATTAATTTCTTCATATCGTTTCCAAAACCGTTGTTCAAAATTATGTATAAGTATAATCACATTAAGTTGTTATTACAATTTTGTGAAATCTGGACTTTGCACCATCACGTTCGAATACCAGCTTCATAAGGTTAGCAATTTTTTTGATTTAATGATTAATTTCTTACATCTGATTATAGTTTATGTGTTTAGTATATGTATCAATGACTTATTAGTAGGTTTTTGATAAACAAATTTTCTATTCTCTCTCTCTTTCTATGTATATATATATGTGTGTGTGTGTGTGTGTTTGGATTGGATTCTATGTTTGGATTGGATGAAGTTAAGTTCAGTTAATTTAGTTATGTGTTAATTGGATAGGATCATGTGTTTCGATTGGATGAAAAAATAAATAAAGAAAAGTAAAAATTGAGTACCTTCCCGAATGGTTTAGTGTCTACATATATTAAAAGAGAAACTTGATCAAGGCCATTCATTGTGTTTCATTGATTAATTTCATCAATTAGATCATTTTGATAATGTCATCATAAAATAAAGTAAAATTAAAATTAACTAAATTAAGTTGACTGTGTTTGGAAAGTTGAAAAAGTATTAACAGTGACTGAAATATTTAGTTGGAATATATTAAAGTGAAATAAATGTCAATATAATTGTCAAAACATAAATATGGTCCATTTCTTTTTAAAATCAAGTAATTTGTATATACCTTTCATAATTATAGAATTTGAAATTAAAGAATTCAAAATAGTATGATATGAATCACAATATTAATTTCTTCATATCCTTTCTAAAATCGTTGTTCAAAATTATGTATAAGTATAATCGCACTAAGTGTTATCACAATTTCGTGAAATTTGGACTTTGCACCATCACGTTCGAATACCAACTTCATAAGGTTAGCAATTTTTTTTGTAACGACCCAAAATTTTTTTGTTTAAATAATACTAAAGATATCAACCATTTATGATATATCATGAAATCGTACGTTATAAATCCCCAAAAGTTATAATGGATGTGTCATGACAAAAGAACTGTATCAACATAACATGATATCTGAAATAAATTCCTAGGACAAAAGCTGAAACTGTGGTGTGTGCATTGCTATCATCCCGAGCTCTTCCCTTTGCTTCCGGAAGTACCTGAAACCAAAACTGAAACTGTAAGAACAAAGCTTAGTGAGCTCCCCCAAACTACCACATACCATACAATAACATGTAAAGCACATATTGGGCCTTGCCCACTGCATCGGACCGAAGTCCGAAAACTGCATCGGACCTTGCCCTCTGCATCGGATTGAAGCTCGGAAACTGCATCGGACCGAAGTTCGGAACTAACTATGACCTTGTTCCCTGCATCAGACCGAAGTCCGGAACTAACTGCATCAGACCGGAGTCCGGAACTGACTGGGACCTTGTCCCCTGCATCGGACTAAAGTCCGAAAACTGCATCGGACCGAAGTCCGGAACTAACTGAACATAACATAGCATAAACATATCAACTAGCATGAACACATATACTGCATACTGCATCGGACCAGGGTCCGGAACACATAACACAAAACATGCTTGAATCACAAAGACATCAAGCAATCTAACAACTGCATCAGACCGAGGTCCGGAACTACTACTAACTAAATGGGTCGGCATTGTGGTCGTAGACCCGTTCCTACTGGAAGGAGACTCACCTCGTAATGCTGGCTGCTGAGATGCTAACTCTAAAAGTGGCTGACTGCTGCTCCGGAACTGTCCGGCTACAAATCCCAAAAACACCAGATCAGGTAGTCATAAATGCCCTCAGGGTAAAATGAATGTTTTACCCCTGGTCAAAGTCAACTCCCTGGTCAAGGTCAACTCCCTGGTCAAAGTTAACTTCCAGTTGACCGGACTCGCCGAGTCAGGGCGCAGACTCGCCGAGTCCCTCCATTACTAACTCTGACTTTAACTCACCGAGTCCCCTTTCCCATTCACCGATTCACCCTGAACTCACTAATGAAGAAAGACGGGGGACTCGCAACTCGACTCGTCGAGTCCGAAGAACAACTCGCCAAGTCCTAGCATGCAAATATCATATAATCGATCCCAATCCTTTCCAGAGCATCTAACTCATAGATCTAAGCTCCGAGGACCATCTGAACACGTAAAGTTGCTAACTTTACGTGTAACTAAAAAGGAATGAAGCTCTTTCACTCAAACTCTACTTTAATTGGGAAAACTCATCCGACTCGCCAAGTTGTATGCACAACTCGTCGAGTCTAAGGCAATCTTCATCGGACTCGCCGAGTTGCTCATCCAACTCGTCGAGTCCACGACTATCTTCATATGACTCACCGAGTCAACCTTGCGACTCGCCGAGTCCATTCAGTCCTTTTTCCATACAGACCTGATTTGAGTCATGCAGCGACTCCAAATCACAGATCTAAGCTTCTAGGGTATGCTTATCACGTAAAGTTGCAAACTTTACGTGCATGCATGGCTTTAAAGGCTTCAAATGCCAAATCTAGGCTCTTAATGAGGTTCTAAACTCAAGAGGGACCTCAATCACAACCACAACTGAAACTTTACACTTCTAGAATGCGATGAGGGTCCATATCTAAAGTATAACCCGATCATAAGGCTTTATCACAAAGGATTTGGGGTTTTTGGGCTTAAAAGCAACAATTTGGGGACAAACAAGATCTACTAGATCAATAAGCAAGATGGAGACTTTATTACCAGAAAAGATGACCACAAGTGAGTGTGTTCTGGATCTACTTCCTCTTCCTTGAACTCTTCAACCTTCTCCTTCTTCTACTTGCTCCAAAAGTTCCTTCACAAGGTAACAATCACTCACACACTCTTTAAGGGAGCTAGGGTTCGGTAAAGGATGCTCTGAGGGTGATGGAGGCGAGGTTGGGGGCGTATAAGTGTGTTTAAATAGGGTGCAAACCCTTAAAATTAGGGCTTCATCCAGACAGGCGGACTCGCCGAGTCCCAGCGTATGGACTCGTCGAGTAGCCAGCTTAAACCGCGTGATCATCCCGTCTCTACTCGACGAGTTGGGCTACAGAATCGTTGAGTACCCCTTAAGAAATGAAAATACTTTATTTAAATCACATACCAGAAATGAGGCGTTACATTTTTTTATTTACTGATTAATTTCTTTCATCTGATTATAGTTTATGTGTTCAGTATACGTATCAATGGCTTATTAAATGATTTTTGATAAACAAGTTTTCTATTATCTCTCTCTCTCTCTCTCTCCCTCTCTTTTTATCTCTCTGTGTGTGTGTGCCTGCGTTTAGATTCGCTTCTATGATTGGAGTAGATGAAGTAAAATTCAGCTTAATTAGTTTTGTGTTAATTGGATTGGGTTATGTGACTAGATTGGATGAAAAATTAAATAAAGTAAAGTAAAAATATAGTACCCTCCTGAAGGGTTTAGTGTCTACATATATTATTTCTTCAAAATGACTTATTTAGGCTTGCTGTAAAAACTACTTTTAATTGGAATGATTTGTATATTCTTTAATATATGTGTATGTATGTGTTTCACAATCAGCATATGCATTTTTGTCCAAAGGTAAAAAAACGGCAAATGTAATTTTGATATTGTTGTATTATACATACTTTTTGTAAAATGACCTATTAACCCTTGTTGCGTGGGTCTGTTTGTGTTTCATTGTGTGTGTGTATGTGTGTGTGTTTGGATTGGATTAAGTGTTTTGTATTTGATGATGTAAAATTTAGTTTAATTAGTTACGTGTTTGGATTTGTTTCTATTTTTGGATCGGATGAAATAAGAAATAAAGAAAAGTAAAAGTGGAGTACCTTCCCGAAAGGTTTAGTGTCTACATATATTATTTCTTCAAAATGACTTATTTACCCTTGCAGTGAAAACTACTTTTTTAGGAATGATTCATATATTTCTATAATATATGTTTGTGTCTGTATTTCTCAATCAGTATATGCTTTTTTGTACAAAGGTAAAAAAAAGGCAATGTGCTTTTGATATTGTCTTATTATGCAAAGTCAAAGCTTATATATATATATATATATATATATATATATATATATATATATATATATATAAGATAAATTAATTTATAACTTCTCTATATATGTTAAAAGAGATACTTGATGACATCACCTTGAACAATCATGGTCATTCATTGTGTTTCCTTAATTAATTTCAACCATTGGATCATTTTGATGATGTCATCGTAAAAAAAATTAATATTAACTAAATTAAGTTGACTACGAATTGAAGTGAAATAAATGTTAGCATAATTGTCAAAACATAAATATGGTTCATTCATTTTTATAATCAAGTAATTTGTATATACCTTTCATAATTATAGAATTTGAAATCAAAGAATTCAAAATAGTATGATATGAATCACAATATTAAAATCAAGTAATATGTGATATGGAGGATCCTTTTTGGATCGATCGGATGAATCAGTCTAAAAACATTAACACGGGGTTAGCTGAATTGGAGAATGTTTATGATCTTAAAATTTTTGGATCTTCTCATTTCCTACTTAAAGTCAAAACCAAAAAATCACTTTTAATTTTTATTATAAATGTCCATGTCATTACATTAATATTTTTTTATTATAAATGTCCATATCATTATATTAATATTTTATTTATAAGATAAATTAATTTATAACTTCTCTCTCTCTCTCTCTCTCTCTCTCTCTCTATATATATATATATATATATATATATATATATATATATATATATATATATATATATATATATATATATTAAAAGAGATACTTGATGACATCACCTTGAACAATCAGGGTCATTCATTGTGTTTCCTTAATTACTTTCAACCATTGGATCATTTTGATGGTGTCATAATAAAAAAAAAATATTAACTAAATTAAGTTGACTACGTATTGAAGTGAAATAAATGATAGCATAATTGTCAAAACATAAATATGGTTCATTCATTTTTAAAATCAAGTAATTTGTATATACCTTTCATAATTATAGAATTTGAAATCAAAGAATTCAAAATAGTATGATATGAATCACAATATTAAAAGCAAGTAATATGTGATATGGAGGATCCTTTTTGGATCGATCGGATGAATCAGTCTAAAAACATTAACACGGGGTTAGCTGAATTGGAAAATGTTTATGATCTTAAAATTTTTGGATCTTCTCATTTCCTACTTAAAGTCAAAACCAACAAATCACTTTTAATTTTTAGTATAAATGTCCATGTCATTACATTAATATTTTTTTTTATTATAAATGTCCATGTCATTATATTAATATTTTATTTATAAGATAAATTAATTTATAACTTCTCTCTCTCTCTCTCTCTCTCTCTCTCTATATATATATATATATATATATATATATATATATATTAAAAGAGATACTTGATGACATCACCTTGAACAATCAGGGTCATTCATTGTGTTTCCTTAATTAATTTCAACCATTGGATCATTTTGATGGTGTCATAATAAAAAAAATAATATTAACTAAATTAAGTTGACTACTTATTGAAGTGAAATAAATGATAGCATAATTATCAAAACATACATATGGTTCATTCATTTTTAAAATCAAGTAATTTGTATATACCTTTCATAATTATAGAATTTGAAATCAAAGAATTCAAAATAGTATGATATGAATCACAATATTAAAAGCAAGTAATCTGTGATATGGAGGATCCTTTTTGGATCGATCGGATGAATCAGTCTAAACATATTAACACGGGGTTAGCTGAATTGGAAAATGTTTATGATCTTAATTTTTAAATTAAAACAAAAAGATGGTGCCTGGAAAGAAATGTTTTTTCTTTATGAAACACAACTCTATTCCTAACGACGATCTCTTGCCAATAAACTGGGTTAAAACGGGTAGGATTTTATTTAATTATGATAAGGATCCTGAAATTCACGCTTCCTTATTTTGTTTGTTTTGACACAACTTTCAAGTTCGAGGAAGTTGTTCCAGCTGCTGAAGATACTTATGATAAGGTTGAAAGCTTTCTCGCTTTTCCTGAGGCTGAAAGATCTTTCAAGTTTGACCATTCAAAGAAGGTTCTTCCACTACTGTTCTGATGTCTAATGGAAAGGATCCTTCTTTTTACTTGTTTCATTTTGGGGATCTTGAACTGATGAGCATTCTTTGCAATTTTTAGGATCCAAGGCTACACATTTTGGCACTCGCTTCTCCCTCCCAATATTTGATGAAGTTATGTCTAGTCGTTAGCTCATGGTCAAGAAGTATAAGACATCCTGTTGGAGTACGCCTTAGAGACCGATAAGGTGATTGTTGAGGATAAGAGCAGTGCTGCTAAAGCCATATGGGAGGAAAAGAATAAGTTGGTGGAGGTTATGGCTAACATACGATCTTGGAATATGGATGGTTGGCCTAAAGCTCTGGCCAAGTTGACTCGTAGGCATGTTAATGTCATTCAAGATCCTACAGAGAAGAAGAAGATAAAAGAGGAAGAGAAGAAGGAGATAATGGATACACCGGCTGGGGTGATCAAACCTTAAATTAGGTTTGATAAAATTTTAAAACAATTCTAATTTTTTGGCATGTAAAACAATATTTTCTTTTGTTGTTAGGTTAGAGGGCAACCCCTTTTAATTATGATGTTTCGGTTTATCTCTTTTCTTGCATGATTGATTTGGTTGCAAAAATAGGGTTAAAACAGGTTTTTATAAGGGTTCTTAAATGATCAAGACCCTAAGGAGTTTAGGATTAAAAAAGTTTTTGGGATCCTGAAGATTTGAGATAAAAAGTTACTTGATTAGGATTCTTGAAATAGTTAGGATTCTGAGGGATTAAAAGAGATAAGTTTTGGTTTGAAAAGTAGGAAAATCTCTAGAAGAAAACTATATATTTTTCTTATCTTAGGGACAAATTTGGGTGTAGTAAGCATAGAAGATAAGGATAGATAGAACCTAGCGATCCTTAGGTTTAGTTTTGTGCTTCAGAATTTTGCTTTAGACTTCTGATTTGGGAGAAGTTCCGTGTTGCAAGTCCTTCAGTTTCCTATGATCTTGAAGCTTGTGTAGGGAGGATAGTTCTTTGGATAATCTAACTTAGGAATTTGTTGGGGAAAATCCCAACTTCGGTTTTACTGGGGAAAATCCCAATTCAAGAAATACTAGGGAAGATCCCAACTTAAGAAACGCAGGGGGAAATCCCACGATTACTAGGGAAAATCCCACTTTAGATAATAAATGGGGAAAATCCCATAATAACTAGGGAAAATCCCACTCGTAAGATAACATGATAATGTTATAAACCTTAGATTTAAACTCTAGGATCTTAACATATGTTCAGAAATAAGAGGTTTACCAAGTCACTAAAGTGTGAATGATCCCCTTACTCATATCCCATACTAAGATATCGTGCGTCCAAGCGAGGTGTAGAAACCTAAACTCTTGAGAAAGAGGTCATTAACTCTTTAAACCTTAGGATCTTAACATATGTAAAAAATAAAAGGGTTGCCAAGTCACTAAAGCATGGAATGTTTCCCTTACTCACATCCTATTGTAGGATATTGTGCAGCCAAGCGGGGTGTGGAAACCCAAACACAGATGAAAGAGGTTTTTAACTCTTAAACCTTATAAGGTATTAAGTACCCTTAATCGGATGAGAGATGATCAATCTCTATTCGTATTTTCTAGGATCCTTGAGTTTCTGTATGTTGCAAATGATAGCTTGGGGTGGGCGTTAGCTTGGCTAACATTGTGACAACCCGCAATTTTCTATCCTGTACAGTCAAGCACTTCATTAAAAGTCAAGCTTGCTCTTGCTAACTTTTAGCATAGTTTAGAGTCCGTTTGAGCATTCTCAGCTTTAATACATCAAAGGATTAAGTGAATAAGTGTGTCAGTTGAACTTAGAAACTGTCAAACAAGCCTTAAGCCCTCAAGGGAGGAGTTTACGGCCAAGACCTTGGAGTTTACGGCCGTAAACTCAAGGTGGCTATAAACCCCTTGTATATATATGACACTTAGTCATTTTCCTTTCATTCTTCACACTTCTAGCTAGAGAATTCGAAATTCTCTCCCAAGGATCTTTAAGTTTTCTTCCATTCTTCAATCTAGTAAGTAGTCTTTCCATTTTCAACTTGATATCCTTCCATATCTAGTGAATACACATGATTTCATCCATGAAATCCTTTCATTTTCATAGATCTTAAAGTGTTTTTCATTTCACCAAGAACACACATTAGTGTTCTTGAGCCTTAAACACCTTATCAAGCTTCTATTTTGTAAGTACTCTTACCTTGGCTTGTGTTAATGCTTGAATCACCTAGTTTACCCCTTGAAATCATCAAAAACTCAAGAACACATGGTGTTTACGGCCAAGGCAATCTCCTTGGGCCGTAAACACTCATAAATGGTGCAATTGTGCCACAACTCCTTCCTAAGGCTTAGAACTTGGTCTAGAACACTCCCTAGTGACTTATAAGGCCTTAACTCACAAATGGTACAAATGACCATGAGTTTACGGTCGTAAAATCCAATGGTTTATACCATTTGGGCCGTAAACACCCTAGTGTGGCCATACCTCCCTTATATGCAACCATATGCTGTTTAACACTTCATGACAAGTGTTTACTAGTCCCTAAGGTTGTTTCACTTGTTAAATTAGTTGTTTAATCACTAATTAGATACATATATATGTCATTATATGTTAAATAGGATCTGTGTGTGTTCAAGTCTTCACTTGACACTTAGCATCCTATACCATCCGTTCATCCAAACCACTCACTGCAAGTGAGTTCATACCCCTTAACTTATCTTTTAAATAATTTTAAATGCTTTTATGGGGGGGGAGGAATACAAGTAGAAAACATGTTAGTTATATAATCAATCACATGTGATTTATAACTATGTTTCAAACAAAGGATTTGATATACTTCATACTGTGTTTCAAACAATAGGATTTCATATACTTCATACTGTGTTTCAAACAATAGGATTTCATATACTTCAAACTGTGTTATCAAACAAACTACTTTTAAATCGTTTTATAAATTGACATCAAGTCATCCATATTTATTATTAAACTCTTAAAAAGGTTTTACCAAAATTCCTTTTTAACTTATATATTGTCAAATGCATGTCTATATATGTATAGTTATATAAGTAATGTTCAAAGGACTTAGAACTGCTAACCCACTTTATTTCCTTTTCCTTGTTTGGATGTGTACTTAGAGTAATCGGTTAGTTGTCCGAAGGTCGTTTAAACATTAGTTATATATTATGTATACATATGTAGATATAAAAGTACCAGTTAATCATTCAAATACTACAACAGAGAATACTGTCATGTACAAATATTAGACAGAGAATACTATAACAGAGAATACTACAACAGAGAATACTATCATATACAAGTACACACAGAAAATACTATCATATACAAGTACACATAGAGAATACTATCATATACAAGTACATACTAAGATACTATAATAGAAAGAACATACTAAGATGCTATAACATGGAACAACTACAGGATCTAACTATACCAATGCTCATTAATGCAATGTTTTAAACAAAAGGTGATAATAAATTGGGTATACATGATTATATAACTTTAATGTGGATATTACGACCTAGCAATTCGTTGCGGAAGTCACTCTTGTTTCCCAGAATCTCTCGTAGGGAGAACGTTTAGTATGGGAACTAATTATCACATTATGACCTTAAAGAAAAAAAATGTTTTTAGGTAATTAGTACTATAGGTTGTCAATTCTGAAGACCCCTGGGTACTTACTTTTCCCATTACTTTCATATAGTGACAGTTCTAATAATGCAAGCTATTTTCGAGTTAAGATAGTTATAAATTAGGGAAAAACATCCACTTTTATAGAGAAACAAACATTCAAATTAGTCGGGTCTTGGTAGAAGACTACTTTTTATACTAGTAGGAAATATGAGATTTTCTAGGGGTTTTCAAATTTATACAAACATTTACATTGAACAGTTACAAACATTTTCATTCAAACTTATACAAACACTGACATTAAATACTTATGAAACTCACCAACTTAAATGCTGATCTATGCTTTCAAAATAACGTGTATTCTCAGGTCACCAGTAGACAGGTACAATGACCAGGTTTTGAGAAGACGGAGCGTTAAATACTCGTCTTTTATTTTGATTCATGTTTTGGTGTCTTATTACATTTTAAGAACACATATGTATGAAATTATACTATTAATGCAATGGACGATGTTGTTGCTTGTTTACTACTTTGCATTGTTATGATATTGTACATGACGTCCTCCGCCCCAGAACGTTTCCGTTGTTCTTAGTTTTGGGGTGCGACAAACATCCCTTTGATTCTTAAGTCAATAGTGTTCTTAAAATAAAAATAAACAAAGAAAAAAAAATAAGGGTAAGGAGTACGTATATACCTCAACTATGTTGTGATGAATTGTGACTAAACTGACTTACATAAAGTATACTTCAAGGTGTATAGCATTTCAGGATCTTGGCAAGATGCTTCCTTCTAGGGTAGCTAGCTAATATGCCCTCATTCCTGCTTCTGAATTAATGGGATAGGTATCACACTTCTGAACATGTAGGAATGTATCTTTCTTCATGGTTGGCCAATAGTATCCTATTCTTGACACTTTAGAACATAAGGATTTACCCCCAATGTGGTTGCCACAATCCCATTCATGTATGTCTTTTAGAACTTCCATGGCTTCTTGATCTTAGATATGGACCTATTATGGATTTCTTATATAATACTCCATGGATCATCACAAAGTGTGAGATCCTTATCTTGAACGCTTTATCGATTTTTTCTTCTTTTGGGATTGTACCATTCTGGAGATACTCTATGATGGGTTGTGTATAGGATCTCAACTGTCTCTGAGGATACTGGCTATTTGGATCGGGATACTGGTCAGTGGATCGAGGAATTGGGCCTCCAATTGCTGTTATGTTGGCCGTCTAATCATGGTCTTCAGGGTCGTATGGTTTCTTGTAGGGATCTTCTATCATCGGGGTCATTATGCGGGTTATTGGGATCCTGGTCTCTGGTGGGATCCATAGGGAAGACTCTAAGTTGGCTAATGTGTTTGCCTCGGTGTTATCTTCTCTATGAACTTGATTTTGACGAAAAGCTTCAACGCTTCAAATTTAGACGCTAGTTTTTTAAGAGCTTGAAGGTATAGTGCTAGTCTTTCGCCTTTAACTTCATAAAATCCATTAAAGTGGTTAGTTATTAATAACAAATCGACATATACCTGAAGATCCTTGATCTGAAGATCATTGGCTAGTTGTAGCCCCATGATCAGTGCTTCATACTCTACTTCATTGTTAGTTGCATTGGATTTACAACTAACTGCCTAGGGTAGGATGTCCCCATGTGGAAATTTTAGTATGATCCCAAGGCTTGCTCCTCTAAAGTTGGAAGCTCTATATATAAAGAGTATCTACTCCCTTATGTTTTCTTCTTTCTGGAGTCATTGGATTTCTAACTCTACCTCAGGTTGTAGATCATCACTAAAATCAGCCACAAAATCTGCTAATGCTTGTGACTTTATTGAGGATCTTGGCTCATATTTGATGTTATATGTGATGAGCTTCATTGACCACTTAGTCATTCTGCCTGACATTTCCGGTTTTCTCATGACATTATTAATAAGATAGTGAGTTTTGACATGTATAGTATGAGTTTCAAGATAATGTCTTAATTTGGTAGAAGTTATAACTAGTGCAAGTATTAGTTTTTCAAGGAGAGAGTACCTGGTTTCAGGATCCAATACACTTATACTTACATAGTAAACATGTTGTTGTTCGCCATCAAGATTCTATTGGGTCTTGAGCATTCTAACACTCCTATGGTGTACATGCAACCCTATAAACCTTGGATCTATGTTTTCTCTATTATACATGCAAATAAGAACTTTCCAAGGCTTTAATCCTAACTAGCATATTATGATGTTCTTAATCTACAAAGTACTAGTTAGAGGACATACCTTTTGATGTAGCTTGATGTCTTCAAGCTTTAAGAGCTTAGCCCCAATAGTGTGGAAGCCTCAAGTGGAATCACAAATCACCAAGACACCTTGGAATACTTTAGCGAATATGGATACTTGGTTCTCTCTAGTGAAATTGGCTAGCCCTTCTTAGTGTATCCACACCAGTGCCCATTTCACCAACCAAGGACATCTTTATATAGTATGGAGACTAGGGTTAAACCCATGACCTTTCATTTCATATGATCCATGGGTTAAACACTCCATGGACTATCCATGAAAGCTTAGCCCAACCTAAATGAACTTGGCCCATTCCATATATATAAGAGTCCATATTTAATTAGTTCCTTTTGATCACTTAATTAATTATAAATTAATTCTTGATCAATACTAATTAAATAATATGATTCCATATTAATATATTAGAACTTATAATATATTAATATTAATCATAAAAATACTATTCTCAAAAGATTATCCATATAAATTGTGTCGGTGAAGTGCAACCCAAATGGACCATGCCGGGTCGGGTCAAGTACATACCAAATATAGTTATGGACTTAGACATTAATCCAACAGATTCTTAGGCTGAACAAAACTTATAGCATCCGAAGATGCTGAAAGATGTTGGAAAAGTGGTTCCCCATTCGAAGATCCTTGGCGAGGACTCACTTCTATTCCCCTCTTAGTGACCATGTAAACAAGGAACTTGCCTACCTTCATTCCAGAGTGATATTTAGATGGGTTTAGCTTCATGTTGTATTCATCTAATATATCGAAGACTTCTTCAAGATCCCTGAGGTGATTTTCATCTCTTTTGGAATTGATCACCATGTCATGTAGAATTCCATGGTGTCCCCCAGTTTGTCCTTGAACATTCGATTCACCAGTCTTTGGTACATATTCCTTACATTTTTAAGGCCAAAACCCATAGCAATATAGAAATATATACATGTAGTGGTTACGAAGGTAGTATCCTCTTGATCACATGGTTCCATTTATATTTGTTGGAATCCAGTCGAGGCGTCCATGAATGTTAGTAATACATGGCATGTTGTGGCATCTATCATGGAGTCGATGTGGAGCAAAGGGAAAGGATCCTTAGAGAAATCGTTATTCAGATATATGTAGTCCACACATATTCGCCATTTTTCGTTCTTCTTTTATAATACCACCGCATTGGTTATCCATCTTGGGAACTTGACTTCTTTAACCATTCATGTCTTAAGAAGTTTTTCAACTTCCTCTTGGATGATTTGGTCCCTTTCGGGTGCAAACTTCCTTCTTTTTTTTATGTATGGTTCTGAAAGAAAGATCAATGTTAGGTTTATGAGTTATAATATTGTTATGTATACTTGTCATGTCTTTGTGTTTCCATGCGAAGGTTTTCCTTATTTCTTTTAGGAATGTAACTACGTCCTTTTCGATGTCTTATGGTATTAAGGATCCTATGAGTGCTTTGGCATAAGGATCCTCAAGGTCTAGGGGTACTTCTTTTATATCTTGCTCATTTTCTTCCAGTACGTCTCGTCCCCCCCCCCCCCCCCCCCCCGCTTTAATTACTATGCTTTTCTTGGTGTCGAGGAAGGCTTCATCGAGGTCTTGTAGCATTCTTTGGATTCTTGTTGATCACTGATGATCCCATATCGGTAAAAAGAGAAACTATATGATAACATATAAGGCAATGGGTAATCCCTTCTATCACCAAGTGGTTCAGAAAATGGAACCTCATTATTCTTCTATGTTGAGCATGGTTGGGTTAGTAGCGATCCTAACACAAATTAAATGTATCTTGATTATTAATCAAATACCTCTAGTTCAACACATCTTGATCTTTTAGAAGGCAATTGACCTTCAACATAATGCAATTCCTTGGATAAGTCAACATGAACACCATTCATCATTCCGCTGTTAACATGATATCTAATTTCTTATTGTATACAAATGGGAAATTTGGCATCTGATGCATATTTGAACCTAAATAGAATTTAAGAACAATGATGTGGAAGAACCCCCATCAGAAGAATACATGAAAGAGCCAAAATCGATTTTAAATAATAAAGGAGCTAACTGCAGACAGTTCAGTTTTTTGTAAACTTCCTTAGTAACCGGTGGTGGCTTAGTATTACATGCTTTAGTGACATCTTTTCATTGCAGATGCTTTTGAGCAATGATTTTACTTGAGAATTTTTTTGTATTATACTCTACAACATTTGTTTTGTGGCATCTTGTAACTTCAAACAACAAAAATATGTAAATTTATATTATAAATATAGTAAGAACATTAAAGAAAAAAAGGAAATTTAAAGTAATAAAAAAGAATAAATAGTTACCTCTTCACAAGCTCGTTCAATGGTTTTGCATTCCAAACCGTATTGCCCTTCGGAATCTTATTCATCTTGTAACAATGAAAATTTTCAAACAAAATTTTCATTTTTAAAACTCATAAAAACTCATATAATTCATTTCACAAAATCACAAGTGTCTCAAGTCAACATAAATCCACAAGAACAGTCAAATCCCAGAATCCTCAACATAATCTCGAACAGGTGTGTACAATCACACCGGTGCCTTCCCGCGATTCTCGGAGGTACCTGAAACACATATCACATAACACGGTAAGCATAAAGCTTAGTGACTTCCCCAAAATACCACGCACATAATTAGCCACTCGAGGCTATAACTCTGTAAGACCTTCCAGTCAATGTGTCTCAGTGGGACCCTCTAGTCCTACTGCTCGTTGGACCCTCTGGTCTGGTCTAAGTGAGAACCCTCCGGTCTCACTTCTCGTTGGACCCTTCGGTCCGGTCTAAGTGAGGACCCTTCGGTCTCATAGTTCGTTGGACCCTCCGGTCCGATCTAAGTATCTCATAACATAACATACAATACATATCACACATAAAGACATATCTCAAGCAAGCACATAAGACCCTTTGGTCACACATAATTACCACTCTAGGTAAGGTATAGTGAGAAGACTCACCTTGTAAGCTAGCAAGTGAAAATCCCGTACTCGGAAATCTCGAACTCTAACCACCAGCCTAGCCTCCGCCTAACACATATAATAATTATTCCTAATTAATAATGACCCTCAAGAAGCTAGGCTAATCCTTCTACAAACTCACAAAAGGGTAAAAGACCATTTTACCCCTCCATGTGCTTAATAGTCCACAATTTGACCAAACCCTAAAAGTCAACAAAAGTCAACGCCCAGGGAGTACGTTGCACGTACTCGATCTCTATGCTACATGTACTCGACTGCCATGTAGGCATCGGGGATGCACGACCCCTACGTTGTGCGTACTGGATTTACGCCCATCGTACTCTCCAATTTCCTCTTTCTTACTCATTTGGTCTTAAACAGTTAAGACCTTGGCTCATTTCATAGATCCAGACTCTCTAACAGCTCCTAACCCATAATGTCAATGACTTTAAGCCTTTGCATGGCTGAAAAGGTCACCGACCCTCAAAATATACACTATTTTGCCTCAAGAAGCTCATAACTCATGCATGGAGTGATACCAACGACCAAGATTGGATTTTTATGACATTACACCGCTCATAAGCTCAAAAGGGGTTGGTCCTAGTCTATGGAGTTCAAGATCTCATCAAGTCTCCACCTTTTTGGGACAAAACCCTAAAATACTCCTTTAAGATACTCATAACAAAAGAGAGGTAAAGTTTGAAGCTTTATACCTCAATAAGAAGCTTCTAACTCAGATATGCTCGAATCTAGAAGCTTAGAATCAACCTCCTTCTTCTTCAAGGCTTCCTCTTCTTTTCAAGAACACACAAGAACTCTCAAAGGCTCATAAACACACACACAAGCTCTAAAACGAGGGTTAGGGCACACTTAGGGTTTGTTGTCTGAGGATGATGGCCAAAAATGAGGCCATCATATCCTTTAAATAAGGGACTCACCTTAGATTAGGGTTTTCATTATGGGCCTAGTACACCCAGCGTACCCACAGGTACACCCAACGTACTAGGTGTTGTTCGCGTCACTTGCACGCTGACGAGTACACTAAGTGTACATCTCAGGTACACTCCGTGTACTCATGTTTCACCCATTTAATAATAAGGGCCAAAATAGACAATAGATCAAAAGATCAAGGTTCACAAGGTATATCTGAACTTGGGATGTTACACAACGAACAACAACTACACCAAATTAGAGAGTAATACTTGAATGGAATCGAATTCTAATTCCAACACACCAAATCTTATCTACTATTTTCATGTGTCTTGTACCAGTGGGGCAATTGAAAAAGAGAAGTACATATACGACCCATCAAATGATAGTAATGATATCAAAAGGTAAAAGAAACACATAGAAAATGAGCTTCTTGGGACGTAGGCCCTCCGGAAGCTAAACAAAAAAAAATCACTAAACCCAAGTAGAGCGAAAGAAAAGAAGAAGTTGCGTAAGGAAAACCGTCCGAAAAAAAAAAGAACGGTTTAGCCGATAAAAGAGCTGTTTGGAATCGGCTAGAAACCATTCGTTGTTCCTAAGCCTCCTCGCAAATTAATAATGTATAATAATATATATAATGATGTTGAATTAGAATAAGAGAAACTAGAAATGTTGTTTAAAATGTCATCTTCGAGATAAATCAAGATGCAAATGTTGACAGACTATTTCTCCCAAGTTTGAAAACTATGGCATGAATTAGATTGAAGTTAGTAACTGTTTTATGGGACTAAATTGCTGATATATTAATTTTAAGGCTTAAGTTATGTTTATAGGTTAGAAAGGTTAGTGAAAGACCAAAAATGGACCCATCATTTGAATATTCAAGATGTTTTATTTGGAAATTTAGATATATGTCAAGATGTTCATTTTATCTTTGTCTCTTAATTGTTTGTTACACTATCATATGTCTAAACATTTTAAATCTTTTTAAATATTAAAGACTCGATTGTTTGAGAACGTTTTCTATAAATGATTTTTTTTATTAAATTTACTTGTAAATTTTGTTTTTTAATATTCTATTTCCAATAACTCATACAAAGGGTGTTTAATTTTGTATCAGAATTTTAGTTTAAGTAACTAGGTATTTAAAGTAGACTTGAAACATAAATCTTAAAAAAAATCTATTTAGACCGAAAAATTCCAAGTTACATTTTAATACTTTATTTTATAATTATAAAAGATTTTTTTGAAGAATATAGTTGTATTTTATGTATAAAAATGATACATTTAGCGATAATTTGATTAAACTTGCAACTTTCTATTTAAATCATTAAGACATATTTAGAAAATTATAGAAAAGAAAAATATTTATAGGTTTAAGGTTTATAGGTTTAAGATTTATCAATAAGTTATCTCAAATAACTTTTCAAAAAAACTAGCTTAGATATTAATTTGATAATCTCATCTAACACTACAGTATAATGAGCTTAAAAAAACAAGTTGAATTTATCTCTCCCAAAAACATCATTAACCAATTTCAAACAAGGCTAAAAAAATTTCAAGGGTATAATAGTCAAAATTAATTTTCATTAGAACAGCTTCTCTTTAATTGGCTTATTTTAACTTTTTCCAACTAAAAAAAAAATATTTTAGTTGTTACACGAATATTGTAATTCCTCTATTTTTTATGATATATTATACGTCAATTTATTTATACATATTTATTTTAGAATACAAAATGTAATACATTTTAACTGTAAATGTAACAAATACAAATTCTTCTCATTTGACATTTATCATAATACTTAATTATTTATATTGATATGTTAAATTGTATAATTTTAAAATAGAAAACGAACTTCATCCTTTTACCAATAAAGTTAAATATTATATTGGTTATGAATCCGAAGGAAAATGACAAGTCTTACTTTTGGGTTATCCACGTGCACTGTTGCCCAAAGGCAATAAACTAAAAACTTATAATTTAGTTTATTGTCTTCATTTGGTTATATTTTTAGGAAACAATTATTCTTGGGTTTAAATAAATATTCTTGTATTTGGAAGATTAAGTTTAGTGTGCACTATAAATTAAAATTCGAATGAAAATATTAATATTTGGGGGTATGACGTCATGAGATTGCAAGAACCTTTTCTTTTTTTTTTTTTTTTGAACGGCAAGAATTCCATATGTAAAAAAGCTTTTGTGATGCTCTCTCATTTTAACATGAAAAGAAGCCCTGAAACTAGCGAAGTACCACGTCTTACAATCAGTGCATTACATTAGTAAGACCATTTCAGAACACATAAAAAATATTGACTTTTTTGCATTGAAGTGAGAAACCTTCAACCTCGTGAAAACAATTTTTTATATCAAAAAATACTACTAATCTTTTTTATAATATTTTATGTTATAAAAACGGGTTAAAGTTATTTTGAATTTTTTTTGAAGTGTATTTTAAAGCTCTCAATGCAATTTGTGTTTTGTGTATATTATTCTTTGCCTTTTAATATTGATTATTTTATAATTTGCATGTAAAATTAAGCTTGATATTTTGGTATAAAATAATGGATAATCTCCGACAAAGTCTCAATTATTTGGGTCAGTTTACAACTTAATCTTAAATTTTTATTTTTTAAAAAGTCCAATTATTTATATTTTGCCCAAGCTAACGAAACAATTATTATTTTTTTCAATAGAAAATGACAGATTATCGTATAAAATTAGATAATGAATATATTTCTGTTCAAAAAATAAATGTTAAGATTAAACCATAAATTAACCAAAATATTAAACCTTTATCGAATATTTCTTTAAAATAATTCTTATAATGTCAAATTGGGTTCTATCATTATTCGTCAACATCAAAAAACTATATTTTTGTTTAGTATAATTTAAAAAAGATAAAATTAAAACAATATGTAGAAAATAGTATTAGATTAAAAAAAAAAAAAAAAAAAAAAAAAAACCCTTAGCATCAAAGATTGACGTTAAAAATAAAAGGGTTATGATGTTAGAATTGAAGATGCTTTAGCATGGATCAACTTTGCTTTTCTTTGCTTCTCATGGTCTGGCATCTCAAAGCAGAAGTAAAGCCCTCGTGGTTCTAAAGTGAAGGATGACACGTGTCATCGGTGTAATGGACTGAAACGCATGTCACCTCCTGACATCAGACGTCATGGCTCCGATTGAGGGAAAAAGAGCAAGCGTGATGTCATCTTTCACATGCTTTTTCACAGGGCCATGGCTGAAGAAAAGTACCACGCTTTCCATTTTATATTCATTTTTCCTATGAAAAACATAATATTTTGATTTTAATTCAAAATTATTATCTCCCAATCATTTTAAACGTTTTTGAATAATATTGAATAAGTTTAAACCAATCTTATAACACAAAATTATAAATTTGGTCCATATGGTTTGTCAAAAATTGGGATTTTGGCCCAATACGTTTTGGAATTGCACCACTTCTAGTTCACGCTCAATTGCATCGTGATCAAATATAACTACTGACACGACTTCTGGTGCACACTTAATTGCACGTCGTGGTTCAAGATGTTGTTTTCATTACCATTTTTTAGTCCACTACATGTTCTCACCATGACGTTTTGTACATCAAAACAGACGCTCAGTGTACCCTGATGCGATTTTATTATGATAGGGAAAGTCTTAGACTTAGTTATGTTTAGACACATAATCCTCTTTATCACTCCAAAAAGTTATATGTCAGTTCTAGACATTAGTTATACGTTTAGAATCATGAACACATAAAATTTACAAATCAAGGTCAACAATAACCCTTAGATCTAGTCAAATAATGACAATTTAGGTTGACAACCTAAGACATGCTATAATATTAATCATTTAGCACATAATAACAAATAGACATCTTATCTTAAAGTATGTTAGCGCTTGTGTCAATTCAGACATACTGCCTAAAATATAATAGACACACATCTCACGATCATCGTTTAACATTCCAAGTTTAAGTCTACAAATCCTTAAAATTCCTAGTTAGCTTAAAATAATGCTCTGATACCAATTGTGACATCCCCAATTTTATGGCCTCGAAATCAAACATGACGATGAAAACTGAGAACCCAATCCAACTTTGGACCTAGTTAGAAGGCAAATCATATACCCTCTTACTCGTTTTGGTTTAAAAGGTCCATCATTTTTGTTTATTTTTATGGAACTCTTCGGGAATAAAATTGATGTTTGTGTGTCAAAAAAAAAACAGTAGGTAAGCCAATAGAGATTCATCGTTGTATATATAACCTCTTAAACATGAAAATACTTTAAATCACACGATGTGTTGCGATGAAATCAAAACATGAATGTTTAACATTCAGACGTTCAAACAAGCCTCTATAAATCTAGACTCTATGCCTGAAATCCGATCAATCACCTAACAAATTAGAGCCTGAATTCGAATCTTAAAATCTAAGCACATTACGACCCAAACAAAATCTAAGCCTGAAACTGAATCTTGTATTGTGGGCACAATGTGATCCAAGATGTATATGTTTAGCGTCGAAGGTGGAAGAAATCAAAAACAATATAAGAAGTTTCGAAAAAGAAATCGAAGGAAATATCGGTGTTGTGCACAATGAATTTGGAGCTTTGGAATAAAGATTCCAAAATTATATTGGATTGTTACTAAAATTATGAGAGTGATTGTTGAAGAAGCAAGATAAATCGATATTAAAATCTGGCAATTTAGAAGAAATTGAAGTTACATTTCACAAATCTAAAGGTAAAATTGTAAACAAGAACCTAACCATCTAAGCTTAAAATTTGAACAAGAACTCTAAAAATTAAATTCTGAAACCGATCCGTAATCCCTACCCGTCGATTAGAAGAAGAGAAACAAAGTCGTAATTAGAATCGAGGGTGTGATACGATTACCTGCTTCTCTATGGAGCTCTCCATTTGGTTATCTAGTTTGATCTTCTGAAAAATCCAAAATCTAAAAAAGAAAGCCACACATGAAATGTTCTAATTTTGTGAAAACTTAGTGACTTTTGTGCATCGTTTCACTTATTTACAAAAAAAACATAATTATTTTTCCCCATAAAATCCATTAACTTTTTTACACAAGGTTGACACATCCTCCTCATCGAAAACTTCAATGATACCTTGTCTGCAAGTATCTATATGATCGTAGAGTAGATTTTTCTCAACTTGGTTTGATCAACTTTGTTTCATCCATGTTTTTAGGTTATACAAATTGAGCGTGGAAGACAAATCCCTTATTTCAATAATGCCCTCATGTTAATACGCCACCTGATAGCTTCATTTTATTACTTCTTTTTATAGTTTATTTTAGCATATTTCATTCTAATTCTAGTTAATATTCATGCATATTTTCCCTTTTGTTATTTTATATCTATATCGGGTATACTTTCTAGTCTTTGAGTATAATTGCAGATTTTTAGAAGACTAATGCAGAGCGGAGATGTTCGGGGAACGCAAAAATCGATTGGACTTGAGGATTGAGGAATCTGGGTTTGGTAACTCTTATGGAGATGATACAAAAATGGGCTTGTTGATGAATAGAAGATTGAATAAATATGGTTCTTGAACTTAAAAGAAGATGAAAGAAATATTTGAGCTTACAGATTTGATTGCTAGAGTGGGTATTCGAGCTTTGGACGATTAAGATGAGGTGAACTGGGCCAAAAATTGAAGAAATTTTGAAGAATCATGGGTTATAACCGAATGGAGACAAAATGGACTAGTGAGCTAAGGCAATGTAGGCCTAAGAAGCAAACAAGCCCAAATCAAAGTCGGCACGCATTCTACCCGCGTGGGTGCACACAACCCGCACAACCTCCATAAGAGTAAATTTGAAATTTCACTTTTTGGATGCTATTTGGGGAAGGTTGGTGAGACTCTTTTACACACCTTGGATATCCAAAAATTGGGCATTCTCTCTACATTTTTGGAAGACTTGAAGCTTGAAGAACTTCGTTCTTCAACTCTTTTCATTTGGGATTAATGTTTGGTATTTCTAACTACTTTTTATTTTGCTTAAACTTAGCCATATTAGACTAAGTTAATCTTGGTTGATATTAGATGCAATCTTTGAATGTTTGGTTGATTTTGAAGATCATCAAGAACTTGTGTTTGAATCTTTACGAAAATATTCTCCATTTTAGCATCTTGTCTATCCATGTTCTTTATTCATGAGTTTGGATGTATGTTTAGTGATTAGTTGGCTAATTTCTTGATTAATTAATGGATCTTCAAATTAGCAAGCAAGAAATGGTTCTTGTGTTTGTTTTCCTTTCACACAATCATGAAAGTATTTTCTCCATAGGGTAGTGAAATATTTTTGATGTTTCTTGGATTTGGTGGATTTTAAATATTAATGTTAGTTGATTTTCATTAATTCGATGTTTCATAGAAATTATGACTTTAACTAAGAAAATGTGTTATGAGTTTCTTTAGTCACTATATTAACTAAGAAAAGTCTATGTAATATCAAGCTTATTGGATTGTGTAACGCCCCGATTCTCAGGTATTGATTTTATGTAGGAATTTTCTTGAATTCAAGGTCTACTCGACGAGTTGGTTGCCATACTCGTCGAGTAGCAGTGGGTTGGTCCACGAGTTTTAGTGACCTACTCGCCGAGTCCAAGAAGGGACTTGACGAGTAAGAGTTGGCAGATGAAACCCTAATATTTAGGGTTTGCACCCTATTTAAACACCTTAAGTGGTTCCCTTTGCAGCCTCCAGCACCCTCAAACCATCTCCATGGAACCCTAGCCGTTTTTGAGTGATTTTGAGCCATTTTGTGCAAGTTAGAAGGTTGAAGAGAAGAAGGAGGAGCTTGGGATTTCAGAAAGAGCAAGGAGATCCAGAGGTTTTACTTCATTTCCTGTTTATTGGAGGTAAAAAGTCCAGACCTTGCTTCTTTTTTCATTAGATACTCTTTTGGGAGTAACTTAGGGTTTTTGGAAGCCATTTTGGAGCCATTCTTGGATGCAACCACGATTTTGAGATAAGGACTTCAGATTTGGATCCATTGAGGGTTCCCATGGCATAAAGATGCCAACTTTATGGGCATGGGAGACCCATGCATCATATAAATTCTCCTCCCCTTTTATGGATTTTGAGCCAAAAGCCCCATGCATGGACATCAAGTTTGTAGCTTTACGTATGAAATGGACCCTAGGAGGCCAGATATATGGTTTTAATGCGTTAAGACCCATTATAATCGACTGTATAGTTTTGGACAAAGAGGGACTCGAAGAGTCACTTGGGTGACTCGGCGAGTCATGTCGCATTTTCCCCCAAAACGTTTTCTGGAAATGGTTTTGGTTGAGTGGAAGGAACACTCAGCCTGCTAGGGGTTTGTTTTGGACCTGGAAATCATAGGACTCGACGAGTATATGAGCAGACTCAGTGAATCCAATGCAATGTCCCAACCTCATGAAGATGGACTCGACGGTTCCTAGAGAACTCGGCGAGTCAGAGGCTAGACTCATTCATTCGGATGAAGATGAACTCGGCGAGTTCAAGAGCGAACTCGGTGAGTTGGTTGAAGATAGTCAAAAGGTGTTATTGAAGATGAACTCGTCGGGATCTTGCTAGACTCGGCGAGTAAGGACGAGATTATAGCAGTAAGTGGACGAGGGGACTCAGCAAGTTGGTGGACCAATCGGAGAGTCGAGTCAACCTGATGGTTGACTTTGACCAAAAGTTGGCTTTGATTAGAGTTTGACCAGTTAACTTCTGAGGGTACTTTTGGTAAATTGGATATTATAGCAAAGGACATTGGTGATTATAGGTGTTGGAGTTGGAGTTACATTTGGAGGAGTTTGACACTATCTTCCGAGCTACTTGCGAGGTGAGTTACCTCACTATACTAAAGGGTCCAAGGCACCAAGACCGACCCATTGGATATGTTATCCTAGCAGTGGTGTCTTGATTGATTATGAGTTAGTTTGCATGCTAGTTGCTATGCCAAATTGGTAGGTCTGTCGGACTACCTGTGTTATTATCTGATTATCTGCATGCCCAGTGGATATGATATCCTAGCAGTTGGTAGTATGTGAGTATGAGTTAATGTTGCATGCTAGTTGTTATGTCATTTAGGTAGATCAGTTGTGTTATATATGTCGACATATTATGTGGGATGGGTTGAGGTGATATTGCTCCGTGCGGTAACCAACAAACCTGTGAGCATTCCAGATACAAGCTAAGGGAGACTCGTACTGTGGGCTCGGTGGCAATCCATATGTGAGCTGTGTGCTCGGAAGGCAATCCAGATTCACACCGTGGGCCCAGGGGGTAATCCAGTCTGTAAAGTTGTGGACCCAGTATATGCTGTTAGCTGTATATATATTATGTGCAGTGTATCGGTATTTTGGGGGAACTCACTATGCTTCCGGAATTACAGTTTCAGTTTATTGTTTCAGGTACATCAGGGGATCGCGACAAGGCGAAGACATGATCGTACAACTCCTCATGATTTGTTTATGTTTCTGGGAAAACTTTGATATTATACAATTTGAAAACAAATTTGTAATAACTGTTGGTTTTAAATGTTTTGAAAAGTTTTAAATTGGCTTAAATTTTTATGAGTGTTACAGATTGCTATAGCCAAATTAGAGATTATTCAATGCTCAAATTCCAACTTCAAGCATTCTGCAGCTCATAATCATATTATGGAAAAGGAGGCGTGGGAAAACGACACCAATTCTGTCCAAGCCTTTGATGTGCTTGCCTAGCCTCTTCCACTAGAAAGAGCTTCTTCTCTTAAGGCTTCTTGCCAGTAATGAGAAAAACCTTGCTTATCTATCTTTAGAAAGAGGATAGAGACAAAGATAACTAAATCAATGTCTTCCGTCTTCGTCTGTTACAATCTTCAAGGAAGATGCAAAAGGCAGTACAGATGATAAGAGCATCTTTGACTTTTTAATGATTTATTTATCAAATGTTCAAATGATGAACTTCCAATGTCAACCATTTCCCCCATCTTGATTTACATCAACTTTTTCTAGATTAATTTGTGTATAGATTTATAACAAAGACTAAGATCCCTACTTTTTATTTTTATTGTCGTTTCATATGTATTTTTACAAAGAGATTTAAATTGAGTTATAAATTGAACCAATCCTCGTAGATTCGATCCCTTTACCATTATACGCTATTTTAATGTGCAATTTTTAGGGTTATTTATTTGTTGGATTTGACAACCATCACCCCATACTATAATTGTTATTATGAACTTCTCAAATTTCATTTGAGGAGCCATTACTTTTATTCATTGTAACCAGCACTATTGTATCAATTCCACCACATGAAAACTTCATGCAAGTACATAAAACCTGAATGCCTGACCATGTCATTACCAAACAACCAACTCTTGATTTAAAACCCAAATGCATGGCCATGAATCATTACCAAACAACAACTCTTGATTTTTAATTTCTTGAAATCATGCGGCTACACAACCAACTATACACAATGGTGTCGCATCTTGGGCCACAAAATTAAGATATCAATGATCCATTTAAATTCATCCTTACATCACAATCAAGCATCGACAATAAGATAACCTTTGATGCATTGAAATCCTCTCCATGTCGAAGTTATCATACAATTAGGTGGAATCATGGAATTATCGTTTTATGGAACATAATATGATACACATTTAAGTTGAAACACATGACCTACTAAATCAATTCTTTTAATTTGTTATCATAAATTAAGATAAAAAATGTCCATATAACTGATTAAATCTAATATTCGTATTAATGACATTAGATTTTCCCTTATTGAAATAAATGATCATTGAGTTTTTTTAAGTCACATATTAGATAGAATGCAAAAGAATGGTTGAGAATGTGAACTACAAAGTCACAAATGGTCTAGAGACATGTGAGAATGAATATAAATAGCATAATCTTTTGTTGTAAGGATCCTATAAAAACCTTTATGTAATGGAAAATTTCAAAAAAGATACTAAGTTTTAATAAAAATATGATTTTGATGCTTAATTTTTTTTTTCAATTAAGTCATTACATTATGTTTTTTGTTTCAATTCTGTCACCCAAAATGTGATGTTACCAAAAAGTAACATGCCATCATTTCGTGTTAATGTCACATCTTCAAAACTAACATGTCACAATGTCACATCAACACTAACATGGTTAAAAAGTTATATTTTTTTATTTCTTAAATTTTTTTAAAGGTTGTGAAAATCATATTTTAAATATATTTCTTTAGTTGTCAAACAATTTATTAGAATCTTTTTCAAAAAAACAAATAAGTGAAGCTCAGTCCTAAACACCCTTTCAATATTAATATTAAAGGTGCCATCAATGCTACAACAATGTTTATAGAATAACTAAGGCTTGCGATGACTTTATCGGTGCTTTAGTTTTGGGCCAATGACAAAATTCTTACTAGACTTTGGCCCACATAAGACCATAAAAAGTGTTGTACATTTGATGCTTCTAAGCCCATCGTCTTCCTGGGCACTATGGCCCTGCTGCTCTCACGGTGTACCTTTCTTTCCATGGTCGAACATTCACGTAGGTGTAATTACGATCAATTGAATATATCATATGTTTTTTTTTTTTCAATTAAGTCACTATATATATATATATATATATATATATATATATATATATATATATATATATATATATATATATATATATATATATATATATATATATATATATATATATATATATATATATATATATATATATATTAAATTTTGGCCAATGTTTTAAAAATCAGTTTTTTAGTTGAACCAATATGGTGACTGGTTCCTAGTTCAACCGGTTTGACCGCCGGGTAAACCGGTTTCTATATTTCTCATTTTTTTTTTCTACACATGCATACATATATAAATAATGAATTTGATATTTACAAGTTCAAACATTAAATATACACATAAAAATAAGTTGTAGATGAATCCAAATACATTAAAATAACACATAACCATAAGTTTTAGTGTTTACAACAATCCATATACGTCAAAAAGAAAAATAAAATATAATATCGAAACGAAATATAGTTTTAGATGAATACAAACGCATTAAAATTTTTTATAACATTTACCATATGTTTTTATTTAGAGAAAACTAAATAGATTTGAAAAAAATCACCAAAGTTTATTATGTAAATGATTTTTTTTCATGTGTTTTTATTCGGTTTAACCGGTTTATTTTGACCGGTTCAACCGGATTTTTCTAAAAACCGGCCGGTTCAATCCAGTTCAAAAATCAATGTAAAACCGGTGATAGTTAAACCGTTCAATCTCCCAATTCCCGTTCCAACCGATTCGACCGACCAGTTCAAACCGGTTTTTAAAACATTGATTTTGGCACATAAAATATGATGTAACCAAAAAATGCCGTGTCATCATGCCATGTCAATGTCACGTCTTCAAGATTGACACGTCACTATGCCACATTAACCACAACCTGGTTGAAAAGTTATATTCTTTGATTTCCTAAAAATGTATTTTTTAAAGGTTTTGAAAATCACTTTTCAAAAGTGTTTCTTTAGTTGTCGCACATATTTGTTTTTATGACAAAACTATAAATTTGGTCCTTGTGGTTTGCAAAAAACTGTAGATACGGTTCAAAAAGTTTCCGACTTGCATGGTTGGTCCAAAACCAAGAATTTTATGTGGTTTTGGTCCCAAAATTAAGATATTCCCATGATTTTGGTCCCTAGAAAACGTGAATGGACGTTTTTGCCATTTTAATTTCTTTTTTACATTATTTTTACAATTTTTAATGTTTTATAATTACAAAATAAAAGGAAATTTACAAATACAAAAAATACACACCCCACCATTACCCCACCCCCACTCCACCGTATCATCTCTCTCTCTCTCTCTCTCTTTATTCTTCTTCTTCAAAACCTGCAAAAAAACAGAAACCCACTTGAAGATTTAGTGTAAACTTCATTACAACCCACCATTCCTCCATCCCTATTTCTTCGTTGGAAAACCCAAACAAAAACAACAACACCAGGGACTGCCACCTCTAACCTACAACCTGATGAAAAACACCCACACACATTAAGACTCGATCTGTCAAAAAACCAACAAAAGCTTACCTTAAAATCTCTAATTCGTCTGTAATATAACCAAATCGCCGATGCTGGTCGTGTTATGGCTTTGCAACGTACATATCTGGTGGCTGTCTGAATAATGGTGGTGGTGGCGTGGCTCAGTGGCTCTTCGACAACCAAATTCTTTACCTTTGATGAATGATGGTGATGGTGATTGTGATGGTGGGTTTGATTTTCTTAGTTCTTCCTAATTTTAATCTTGATTTCACAACTGGGTCAAGAACAAATCAAGAGGTGCACTCGATTCAGGGGGCAACATATCTAGCCATCACAAAGAGAATCAAACAAGAGAAATATAGGGCGTATCACACCAAATCGAGCAACAATAAGGATTAACTCCAAAATCGTAATATGTTCGAATCAGGGGGCAACAAAGTAGTTCGATTTTGCTACATCTGATTTTCGATTTGTTGGGTTTTCACAAAATCGCAATAGGCTCCAAAATCGTAACAACCGATCACTTCATCTTCCATGGGTTAAATCTGTTAAAAATTAGAAGGGTTTTCTCAAAAGCTTCATGTTTTGGGTTTTTGATATGCTTTGTCTGCATTCAAAATTTTGGATTTCTAGAAAATCTGGTTTATCAAGAAGAAGGGGAAGGACGGAGAGAGAGAGAGAGAGAGAGAGAGGGGGGTGTCCGAGTCTGGTGAGGTAGAGATATGGTGAGATTTTTATTTTTCTTAATTCTAGAAATATATAAATAAATATTAGAAAATATAAAAAAAGAAATTAAAAAGATATGATAGTCTTTTCACATTTGTAAGGGACCAAATCCACAAAAAAAAATTTCATTTTGGATTATCGTGCAAGTTAAAATCTTTTTGGACCTCATCCACAGTTTTTGACAAATAACAGTCCAAAGTTTTGTCTTGCTTTTTTTAAAGAAAACAAATAAGTCAACATTTCCTTTCCAATACCAATATTAGGCGTGCGACTATGGGACAGCTGAGACTGTGTGTTTCAAGCGATGGATTACTCCTGGCTGCTGCTTCAATTTTGGCCCATGGACAAAATTCTTACTGTAATATTAATTTTGGCCCAAAAATACGCATAAAATGCTGTAAACTTGATGGCCGTAGGCCCATTGTTTTCCTGGGCCATGGCCCTGCCGCATTGATCGTTATCCCTAAAACTTATTCAGTTTAAAAGCTAGTTTTTTTCCCGCTAGCAACTGTACTTCCGTTCCCACGTACTTCCAGTTCCATGGCGAAACATTCACCTAGGGATGATAATTACGATTAATTGAACATCAACGCTCTATTCGAGTCCTTGTTTGCTGTTTCCGATTCCGCCTTAATAGACGCCTCATTCGATGGCTTTATCGAATCTAGATCTACCGATTCCCACCAAAACGATGATGATTTTATCGAACGTGCTATTCACCTCTCATCCGTATTGGTCGAAGCTGCCAAGAGATCCGCTCGTAAACGATCTTCCGTTCATAATGCATCCGTCTGGCCTCTCTCTCCAGACCTGACAATCAACGTACGTATTTCGAATTTCAATTTGCATGGTCTGTTGAATTTTGTAATTGAAGTGATTTTTGTGGTGTGATGTTATTGATTTCCAGGTTTTCTCTATGCTTGATACCCAAAGCCTATTCTGTGCCGGGGCTACGTGTTCGTTTTTTAAGAAGTGTGCCATAGATCCTTTGTGTTATATTAATATTAACTTGGGTACTTTAACACCCAAAATCAAACCCAAGAGCAAAGACCCCAACAACAAAGATGATATGGTATCTAAGATGATCCAGCGAGCTGGAAGTGCGCTTCAGTAATATCTCGATCTTCTTCCCTTTTGTGATAAGCTCATTAATTTTGTCATTTAATTATGTTTGGTAAAATTATGATTGTTGGGTAGTATTTTCTAGAATCATGCATGATACTCACACGGCTTTATATAAAATTAATAAGCTTTAAGGTAAGGTGTCGTAGCTTGTTCTTTTTAAGTTCATAGGCTGAATTTGGGATTAGTGTCATTCTGGCCAGACAGTTTTCGGTTTGTGATTACCATTGGGCCTTAGAAGCATGAGGAATGTTGTCTTCCCTTTTCATCCATGAGAAACTTAAATGACATGTAGAAGTAGAACATCCAACAATTTATATATGCTCATGTGCACAATTGCACACTTTCAAGCTTGAGGCTGAGGTATTTGATACATTGATTTGGTGAAAATGCATATCGTTTTGCATTCTGTGGTCTGGTTCATATAACTGTTGGCATTAATTATTCATTAGCACCCACACACTTACTAATATCTACTTCTTCAACTTAAGGTCTATTAAGCTTGGTGTACTGCCGCCTTATATCAGCGATGGTGATGATGAAAGGAGTTATAAGCAGTTCCTAAAAATAGAGGAGTCACCTTTCTTAACAGGCTTTTGCTTGAGTTCTTTGAGTACGAATGGTGGTGTACCTGGGTATGTTTTCATTATTTTGGAATAAATGAATTATATCATTGTACAAGTATAGTCTATAGTTTCTACTGACACTGTATGTTGTAATTGCAAGGTCTCGTTTGAGAAGTTTGCACCTTTACAGAATTAAAATGAAGGATGAGACAACACTTTCGGATGCACTTTCGGCATCTTTGTCGGTTTGCCATTCTCTTGTTGAGCTAAAATTTGTGGGCATGTAAGTCGTCCCTTGGCTTTTTTGATAACTTCTTCCTTCAGTCTGCTTGTTAATGAGATTCGCTGCTTATCTTTGTTTGTGGGTGTTACTTAAGTCTTATAATAAGTCCTTTGGCTTTGTTTCTCAAGATCATTTTTACCTAAAAATTACTGGAGCTTGAGATACTTAGCTAGGGGAGAATGTAAAGGCTGACCTTTCCAAGACTGTAGAGTAACTATAAACTTCAATTTAGTTTTCTACATTATAAAAGTGTAGAGAGGGGAAAAATGGAATTTTTGCTATAGAAAGCTTTTTACAGTCATCTTAAACTACTAGTTAAATCTTGGCATGCATGGTTATTCATTGATATCACTTGTTATTTGTATTGTGCTTTCTGCAATGTCTATTTCTTTTATGAAACACTAATAAAAATGTTTTCTTGATGACAGGATGGATGTTTATATCAGTCGTATACTGGAGTGCGTGAGTAGATATTGTCGCTTGCTAGAGCATTTTATCTTCGAATTTAGCGGAGGTTTGTCCATTCTAAACTTTGTTGATGATTTTTTTATTTTTTTTTATTTTTTTTTATTTTTTAAATATTTGAAAAGACTGTCGAATCAATTCGATCTGTGAGATCTCATCTCACACACAACGCAGGCAGACCTGATTTGGTAGAAACCTGGGTGTGCAAAGAATTTGTGGTCAACTGCCCTAAGATAACCACTTTGGTACTGCAAGCATGCAACTGTTTCCTTCTGAAGCTTTCAAGCTGTTGAAGGTATCCATTGTCTCTCTCTGGTATTTGAAGAACACATGAATATGCTGACTTTTTAACATGTGAAATTGCCCTGTTGATTAATTATCTGTTAGTAATCTCCATTGCAGGGGTTTAACGAGCTAAAATATGTCGACTTTACAAATTGTTACTCTCTCACTGGCGCCTTTTTAGAGTAAGTGGCCTTGAACTTTCATTAAATTACATCCCTGATGTCCTTCAGTGATTTTTTTTTTCACAAAATTGCAAAAATGGTCCCCATGGTGGTTAAAATATGTGGTTTTGGTTCAAAAAAGTTTTGTGGTGCACCCTTGGTTTGAAATTAGACATTTTTATTGTTTTTGTCCCTCTTGGTAACAGCCATTAGTTCCTAACGTTATCTAGCAAAAAGAGAAAGGGCATTTTGGTCCCTTCATATCTCTCTCACGCTTCAATCTTGACCCCCATTTTTCTTTCTCTGTGTTCAACCCACACCCCCTTTTCATTATTCTCTAATGTCTGCATAAAATCAACAATCTTTCTCCCTTTTCACACGAGGGACATAAACGTTAGCCAGATGAAGACAACTGAAACTTCCAGTTGATATGCTTGAAAAATCAAATGGGATTAAGTACAAACTTTAGGAGCTTTTATATATATATATATATATATATATATATATATATATATATATATATATATATATATATATATATATATATATTCAAATATTCAAGTTGGATCTCAGTGTGTAAGTTTGAGTGACAGGTTTTCAATGTGTTTGCAATTAAATTCTGCCTCTAAGATCTAACACACACACACACACACACTCACAGTCACCTTTGACATGAGAGGCATCGGTAAGGCCACCAAAGACCTTCCCTCACCGGATTCTGCTAGTCTCTGACGTCGTTGTGATCTGAAAATGGACTTCTCTTAACTTATCATCAAATCGGATTTTGTTGGTTCCATTTTCTGTTTTCCAAATCGAAAATGGATATAACTTTGTGAGTCACACTAAGAGGGTGTTTGGATAGGGAAAAAAGAGGGTGATTATTGCTTATTCCCACCATAATAAGCTAAGTTTAAGTGTTTGGATAAGAATCCTTAAAAATCAGCTTATTGTGGTAGGAATAAGCTAAATAAGCATCCCCTAGCTTTTTGCTTATTGCTTATACCCACCACAAATACTTTTGCAAAAACTGCTTATTCCCAATTTCCCACCGCAATAAGCTAATAAGCTATAAACTAATTTATCCAAATACCCTCTAAATCTGGAGTCAATTAATAGATCCCATGAAACCAGGTGCACCAATTGCATCAGCTGGATGAAGTTGTGGGTTACATGAGCCTGTGTTACCCTTTTGGGTTACCTGCTTCGATTCTGTTTGGAAGACATCATAAGGTCATATTATAATCTCCAAAAAAACTTTCCTTGTTCTTCTTTGCTTTAACTTCATCAGCCTCCAAATCTAATATTAATTTTTCTCTTAGATTCAGAAGTTGATAAATCTCTTAAATAAGGTTTATGTGTTAATAGGTGACGAACATAATGATTGACAAACTCGGTGCCCTCATCACTTTGAAAAGTTTTGATTTTTCTGAAGAATTGTGTTTGTACAAATTTCATGAATTTTAAGAAGATAACATGGAATTTAGATTTCGCTTTTAACGGATATAACCAACCAAAACGAGAATAATCATCCACAAACAAAGCATAATATCGATAGCCATTAACAGACAAAACCAGGGATGGCCCCCATAAATCACAATGAACCAAGTCAAGTGGGTATAAAGCCCGTTTTTCATTAACCTCAAAAGATAATCGTTGTGCCTTAGACATTTGACAAGGCGAACACAAAAGAGGTTTAGGTAGTAAAGAAGTGACATATAACCTTCCCATTTTATTTAAAAGCAAAATAGTATCAAAAGCCACATGACCCAACCGTAAATGCCATAACTCAAATGAAGCCTTTAAGGATGAAGCAGCAACAAGGGCTTGAGGACGCGAATGGAGCACATATAACCCACTTTCACATCTGCCTTGGGCTAGGACTTGTCTCGTGGAGCAGTCTTGAATATAGAAATTGGGATGAGAAAATAACACATCGAAATGATTATCAGCGGTCAATTTACTAACAAAAAGTAAGTTTTTGGTAAGGCGTGGGACAACCAACACATCATTCAAATGAAATTGATTGTGAACCATAGTATGACCAATATGGGAAATAGGAAGCGAATTACTGTTCCCAAAAGTGATATTGGCAGGAGACGATTGTGTAGTACCCGGAGTGACCGTATCCGAGGATGATGTCATATGGTCAGTAGCCCCGGAATCAACATACCAATCCGGGTGTGAAGGAGCAATAATGCATTGAGCACGAAAAGCATTTGCAATATCGATACCAGGTGTAGTAGTTTTAGCAGCAAAACTTGAAAGTTGAGGGAAAACATTGGCATAGTGACCATCAATACGACATAGTTGACAGTGGGGAGGTCGCCTACCACGTCCCCGACCAACATTGGAACCTCCACGTGAAGGCCGGAAGCTGGTGCGAGATTTATGTAAGGGGGTAGTGGAGGGGCGAACCACAGGGAAAGCAGCAGCGGAATGGGTGGAACCATGCAGTGATTTCAAGAACAACTCGTGACTCTCGGCTTGAGCCAAGAGGTCACGAAAGTAAGGCGCCGGCCGATTGGTTCTCACAGCAGTTGAAAAAGTTTCAAACGAGGGCCCTAACCCGCACAGGAACCAATGCAACTTGTCCGAGTCATCAACGGGATGTCCTATGGCCGCCAATTGATCTCAAATTTACGGGCAAATTCAACAACAGTAGACACAACTTTCACTGATTGACGAAGTTGGTCACGCAAGTTCTGGATCCTTTCAACAGAAGAGTTGTTGTAGGCAGTCTCAAGCGCCAGCCAAATGAGGCGAGCAGACGGAAGGCCAACAATCTCAGCAACTGCCTCCTCAGAGAGGGAGGCATGAAGGATAATGACGGCTCGTTGATCATCTATTTTCCAAGTAGTATAGAGAGTATTAGGGCTGGACTTGCCATCAGTTAGGACTTCAGGAGAAGGTGCGACTGCAGAACCGTCATTGTGAGGAAGAAGGTTCTGATAAGCAAGTAGGGATAGCATCTGATTTTTCCACAGAAGGTAGTTTGAAGGAGATAACTTGATGGTGATCATATGAAGGAGTGTATTCATTGGGAGGGTATGATCTACGGAGGATGAAGACATAGTCACCGGAAAAGAAAAGAGAAGAAGAAAGAGATTTAGCGGAAAGAGGAAGCGAAATAGGTGGAAAAAGAAAGGTCCTAGGGACTTTCTGATACCATGTGTTAATAGCTAGATAATTGAAAAACCCCCTGACCCATTTTTTCTTGATCAATGGTTAGCTTAGACGATGGAAGAAATCAATATGGGAGAAAACTATCCACAGATGGGTTTGGGGAATGAAATTAGAGAAAGAGAGAGATGAGGGGGCCGTAGGGGGATGAGGGTGGAGTGGCCCATTTTTATTTGTTTTTAATTAAGGTATTAGGCCATCTCCAATGCATTGAACTCTTAAGAGTTCAATGGATTGCCACATTTTTATTCCACTAACCATACCATTTAACCCATTAAACTCTACACTCCATTAAATTATTAAAAGTTCAATGGATTGTCACGTCATCATTTTATTTTTTTTATAAATAATATTAATAAATAAAACTAAAATATTACATTAATTAGAAATTCAAAGTTACAATTATAAAATATTAATTATAGTTTACAATAAAATTAAAAGTTACGAATAATACATTAAATAAGATGTTATCTTTTTAAAATATTTTTATGATTTATATATTTTTTTATTCTTTAGAATAAAAAAATATAAAGTAACTTAATAAACTAAATTATTAAATATAAAATAAAATAAAGATAAATAAAAAAAATAATATATAATATGTTTGTTGAAAAAAAAGTATTATTTTCACTAGAAATTGTTATATTAAATTGAAAAAAAAAAGAAAAAAAAAGCATTACACGGTTCAATGGGGATTGAACTCCCCATTCAATAAACTCAAGCTACATTGCATTTTTACTCTATTAAGTGCCACATCACTACTTTTTATCCCATTAAACTCTTCATAGAATCCCCATTGGGGATGGCCTTAAAATAGTATGTGTGTGGGGATGAAAGAGTAAGTGGAAGTACCAAAATGCCCAATTTTGGACCATTGCATTACTAATCTTTTTAGATAAAACACACGGACCATTTTTGCAATTTTGTCTTTTTTTTTTTTTTTTTTTTTTTTTGTTGGGTTATTTATTAGAAAGAGTCATTTGGTATTTTACTGGTCATATTTCCTATTCTTTGGGTGCAAAACTTTAATGGTAGAAGTTGTAGGAACTTAATGCTTATAAATTATTTCTTACATTAATTTGTATGTTGAGGTGAGTATTTCTAATCATGAGTAATGTTTTTTTGTAATTCTCCAAACAATAACATTTAATTGTGTGGTTTTCCATCATTTGCAGGGACCTTGTCACCAAAGGTGGTGGAAATAGTTTGGAGGTCATGATTTTACATGGGTTGTATGGTCTTGATAAAGTAAGAACATTAATTTCCCCTTGTTTCCTTACCTCTTTTTCTCTATCTTCCTTTACTAACACATGCCATGTGATATTGTGGACAGGTGGAGGTTATAAAGTTTATGAGAGCTCTTCTTGCAGGAAAGTTCAGGCAACTACGACATCTTGTGAGTTTGATTTTCTGCTTTGTTTTTCTACTAAACTTTTGAAATTTTGGTTATTTGATCACTTGGCTCCTTTTACGATTTCAAAGGTCATTAAACTTGTTAATATTTGCCAAAGTGGTCATTGAACTTTTTTTAGAACCAGGTTGCATGTTCTGCTCCTGTTTTTATCCATTATATTCTTGAAATTGAATTAAAAAATGATGTGTATCCCTTTCCCTTCAACATGAGATATCCGAAAGTGGTGGCTTATTAGATACCGGTGACGACGGTGATATACGTTATAGTGTGAGGTACTGCAAATATATATATATATATATATATATATATATATATATATATATATATATATATATATATATATATCCTAATAAATAAGTAGAATCGAGCCACGTCTCCCAGGCCCTAAAATAGAGTTTTCCCGCTTCTTTTCTTCAGCTCAATTTACGTGAATGCCCTTCGCTTCAAATGGAATCGGCGCAATTCAGTTTGCCTATTTTTTTCGTCCCTGTACTCTAATTTTTTCCTGAAATTTAGAATTAATCAACGATATACTCTGCTTGTAAATAGGTATTTGATATGCTGACTTCTTATAGGCAAACAATCTTCTCTCGACAAAAGTTTAGGGTTTTGGATGGTATTCATCGCCGCCAACAATCTTCTGTTAACTTTTTTCGATCAACAAAACCTTTTAATCTTGGATTCGTTCACATTCCAGAGCAAGAGCAGAAGAAAGTAAAAGATCGAATTTGACATCCATTCTTCGCTTAGGTATGAATAACATATATGCTACAAATTAAATCTTCCATTTGTTATGTTTTTTTTTATTCTTTAAACTACATGTATCTTGCAACATGTATAAGCGTTTCGAAGATCGAACTCGACATCCATTCTTCGGTTAGGAAGCAAATTTCTCTCTTCCCGTCAATTTTAGTTGACAAATCTGTAACTATGAATTGGGATTCTTTGGCGCATGGCAGACATATTTCTTGGAAGCATCTGCTCTCACGATTGCTCATCTCCATGAATTCAAATCGAAAATTTGTCACTTCATTAAGAATATCCAAATTTTAGGAACGAAATTGATTCTCAGTATTTGTACAATTTCATATTCGCAGCTTCAAAATGATTTTTTTTTTTCATGTTTCAATTTCTATTACAGCAGCATATCCGTAAATCAAAAGTCAGAGAACACCCGCATCAACAAAAAACCCAAATGGTATGTCGATTTTAATTCTAGGGTTTCCACTTTGAGATTTAAGTATCACTTTTAGATATATTATTTTGGTCGTCATTATGTGTGCCTCTTCCCTCTTCCCACTTCTCCTTCTCATGCTTTCAGATGTTAAAATGTGGTTAATTTATACTTTATGTTAAAGTTTCATATTCCATTCACTGTTATTAGTATTAATCATAGCACTAAAGGCCATGAATCTGTGAGTTATATCCAAATCTATAATCGGTTGCAAAATAAATCCACTAAAGAAGGTAACATATATGCATAATTATATATTTTTTTTGCCTATTTATTTCACCATTTTTTGTATGATGCCAGGTAGGCTAGAAAGTCCTTCTGATTTGATTCACAATATGGTTAGTAGTATTACAAGCTTCACTGATAGGTATGTTTTTTAAAAGTTTGGAGTACAAGACATTTGGTAACATCAGACATAAAAAGAATGATAAAGTGATTCACTCTTATCTATTTGATCATATGACTTTTTTTTTTTTTTTTTTTTTTATGTCTGATAACATGACCGGGGAATGAAAATACAGCTTTGAAAAAATAGAAGCATGAAAGAGAAACGTGATTACATGGCTAATAAGAAAAAAATGTAAGTCTGCTACTCTATTACCTAATTGACTACATTCAATTTGAAGGGAAACATGATATTGTATTTTTAATTTTTTAATCAATATACATGATGCATTTTAAAATATTATGGATTTTTTTAACTATCACATGGACTTTACTCAAATTTCGAATTGCTTAATACTATGTAAAATATTTTGATTATCGTGGGTTGAGTTATTGATTTCTTTTGGGCTATAAACCTTGACTAACTGATTGTTTAGGGGCCCAAGGCTTGCAATTTGATTTTTTTTTTTTGGAGTGCATCAAGGTATATAGTTGGTCTTTTAATTTTGGACCATTTTTTTTTTTTTTTTTTTTTTTTTTTTTTTTTTTTTTAAAATTGATTGCTTGATGAAAGTAGATGATAAATGGTAGTATGGTATCGCAACTAACTGAATCAAGTGGATACTTATCTCCATTAAATCCATTACGCCACCTGTAATGAAAACTTAACATAAAAAAGATTCAATTTATATGATATATTCCTTTTCTATTGATCCAATAGCTTATATCCATTGTTTCTGATCCTTTTGACTCCAACATTTACTATATCTATTGATTATTACAGAGCATTTGGAACATATGGCAAATTGTCAAAAACTAAAATATAGTTAAGATATAACTTATTCCTTGCAACTTTACACGATCTTTTATAGTATATTTTATTTGTATAGGTGGCCAAAATTTTGTTGTTTGTCTATGTGTTTTACCCAAGGATGCGTTACTTTCTTTATCGACATTTGACATGGTTCAATGCCCCCAATTGGAGCGAGTACAACAAGCTGGAAACGTTGTAAAGAAGTATGATTTTCCAAGGATGATTCCTGCTCATTTAGTTTTGACCGAGTGTTAAAAAATCTCAAGAAATAAACCTAATTTATCTTTATTGCATATAGTTTTTAGAGTGTAATACTTAGACAAATACTCTATTTCTTTTTGTTGTTCCACTCTATGATTTTCATGTCGCCTATATTCAGATCATAATTGTAGAAAATGAGACTATTTTTGCATCTTAGAATTAATCGAGTATTGGAATTGTCGAAAAAGAGACTGGAAAGTTGGAAATGGTATTTTGTAAAGTTTCATTGATGGTATTGATTATATGATTCGTACCAAATGCATGTGGATTTCCTTCAAAGATTGTCTAGAAACATCATAATTTGTACACAATAGGGCTATTTTGTGAAATACATATTTTAAAAATGGGTGATAGAAAATTACATGTGATTTCTTTTGTTTTATCACTTTGTAATTGATTTCTTTTGATTTATCGCTTTGTTAAGTCTTGATTTGTATCCAATCACTCTTTAGTCGTAACGAGAGTACTTGGATTTTTTTTTTTCTGTTATTTATATTATCAATGGAAAAATCTAAAATACAAAACATCAAAACTATTATTAAGTTCAATATATTATCTATATGTTATAAAATAATAAGTAAAAGTAGATCCATTTTATTAACCAGTAAATGTTTTGTTATAGTCTTAAAAATGTTAAATAGTGATCTAAGTATGATTATGTGTTTTGTTTAAATGTTATGTTTGTATACTTACTTTTATATGGTCTTAAAAAAGACTATTTTTGGACACATCTCTAACCATAATGTTTTTTACAAAGCGTAAATTGCATATACATAATTGTGTATATACTTATTTTAAAACAAAATTATATATTTACCACAAAACTTCTATCATTGTAAAATTTTTTTGGCAAATATTTGATTAATCGTTACGATTTCAAATTATAAATAATGGGAAGATAACTAGACTACATTAACAAAGGATGGCGGTCATGCAACTCAATTTGAGCACGCTATTTTGATCACAAAAACTGGTGTAGAAATTGACAAAATGTTGAAGCTTTTTACATAATTTTTGCACATAATAACATAAAAACTCAAAGAGAGGTTTCAATATTTGTTTATTTTAGTGATTTTACGTTAATATAGTGACTAATTACAAAAGTTATAGCATTGTACTTTGAAAATACATTGTTGTAATTGTTATCTTTTACTTTTGGTTATCCAAATTATAGCAATGTACTTTCAAAGTACAATGCTATAATTAGGAATCTATCATTTGGCAATGTACTTTCAAACAAGTCATCCGAAATTTAATGTTCTATAATTAGGTTTGTCACTAAAATGTCAGGGAAGATAAAACAATGTGAATATTATTTCTTAGTTTTTATAGATTTACATGTATTTGAATTTTGTTATTTATTTTTTATACTAAGTCATTTATCATGTATTATTGTTAATTTAAGTAATCAACCCCGTGTATTACACGGGTTTTAACCTAGTATATATATATATATATATATATATATATATATATATATATATATATATATATATATATATATATATATATATATATATATATATATCTTACCAGTTGTCTGTCTTGTCTTGTGCAGTGGCATTATTCCCTCAAAGAAACTATTGAAACAAAGGCCTAATTTCTGCCTTGTTAACAAAATCTATTGAAACAAAGGCCTAATGTCTTGTGCAGTATCTTATGATATCAGGACAGTATATAGATTACTCATACTGATTGAATTTACAGCAATTTTGTTGAGATGAACAATTGAGCATCAATTCTTTGTACGTACGTTGGAGCTAGCTAGTTTTGCTTTTTCTTGCCAGATTTGTGTTGGAACTTGGAACATGCGCATCATAATAATGCAATCATGTTATACCTAAACCCACAAAACCTATACGGTCGCATAATTTAATTGAGTAATCAAGTATGGCATCATTAAATGAAACTTAATCATCCGTTGACATATTATTATTGTTGCAATATAGTATGTCCATGTTTTCATAAAATTTTAAGTAGTTTATTCATAATTATATAGTGTTTTCTGAATTTTAGGATTTTTCTTATTAGATAATAGAAGTAAATAAAGAGCAAAAACATTATTAGACTAATTTACGTAAATGGTGCTTGTTGTATAGAGAAGTAGGTCCCCATTGTTTACATTTATTATAGAATTGGTTCTTATTATTTTTTTTTGAACAACATGGTTCTTATCATTAACATTCTTTGAAATCTAACGCTAATTACCTGTAAAAGGACATTTTTACCCCTATTTTATTATTCAGTAAATATTTATGTTATTAAGCTTGTTAACGTCTTATCCTTTCACCTCTGCTATTCACTTCCTTTCCCGTATTGCCACAACTGATGACAATCATTTGGCAATGATACTAGCCAACTCCATTTTTGGACCGGGTCGTGCACCCTTCTTTCGGCCACCCCTAAATCTAGCTTCACAGATTTGAACATGGGTCAAAGGGTTACTCAACACATCTTCCACATGACTTAAGTGAGTTATCTAAAGATGGTTAATGACCACCATTTGAAATCATATAAATTGATAGAATTTCATACATATAGAAGAAACTAAAACTTGTGGGATTTATCAAATGAAATCTGATTAAGCAACAAGAACACACTTGGAAGCAAGGAAGAAGAAGCAACAAAAATACCCTCGTGGGATTTTTCATGATTATGATTATTAATTTGTTATGATCCCATAATATTACAATTTAAAATGTTATGATCCCTAAGCGTATCTTTTTACTTAAATTAAATGTTTCAGAAAAAATATTATGATTAAAAACTTGTTATGAGCCAAAAAATTAATTTGGTTGTAAATGTTATGATTCTAAATTACATGATCCAAAATATTTTATGATACAAAATGTTATAATTTAACATGTTTATAATACTTAGTTTGTTACCATTATTCTATATTTGATCTGGTGATCAACAATTATTCAGTTATTTTTATAGTTGTTTTTATAAAAGGCATTATATTTTACCTTTTTTTTTTTTTTTTTTTTTTTTTTCGTTTTACATCTATGTTTTTTAATAAGCCTAACTTTTACCTATTCATTGTTTTTCATTAATTGACCCGGTTACCAAAATGTAACCCTACACTCCTCTAAATCATGTGTGTTATAAGCATCAATCATCTAATAGAATAACTTATTCTAAAACCCTAGGGATAAACAACACTTACATTAGCATAATAAACGAGCATAGCCATAGTAACATGCAACGAAAGCTCAAGATGAAGGTTCTTAATCCAACATGTTTCTAAAACCACATTAGCAACACCTTGGTATTCGACCTCGATATGTGTTGGGACCGTCGGCCCAGTCAAAGTTAGTTTATGCTAAACCACATTAGCAACACCTTGGTATTCGACCTTGATGTGTGTCGGGATAACCGCCCAGTCAATGTCAGTTTATGCTTTAAGACCTGTGGATTGTGGATTAAGTATTATAGAGTGTAAGATCATAATCAAGAGGACATTGAACACGGCGTAGTAAACACTTGAAAGCTACCATATGGGATTCAATAGGTGCATACATGTGATGTGGAAGTATATATACTAAACTACATATGAGACACCCGATTAGGTGAAAGTGAGGTATTGAAGCACTCCAACAAGGTTGCAATATAAAGTGGTTAGAGTAAGGTTGCCCATCATTGGTATTAACTTTTCCTTTTTATCGATGAGAGTGAGTAGGTTTTCAAGATGACATTCTAGTACTTCCATAACATATTGTATGACCGGAAAGAGTGACATCAAGAAGATAATTAAGAGGTCCAAGGTCCTTCATGTGCAAGTTTAACCATGATTTTGGTACGAAAGGTGATCTGTTGATACTTAGGACACACATTTGTTAGGGAAATAAGGTTACATATTGATAACCGACTTCATTAATAAAATAATAATTAATATATTAAAATTGAGTTTATCTTGGAAAAAAAACCAGGTCTAAAATGGAAAAAAAATGCAAAATATAGAGCTTTTTATCGAATAAAATCAATTTACCTCTTGGTAACATACTTTAATAATGAAATAACAATGAATAGATAAAAGTTAGGTTTACTTTGAAAAATATAAGTTTTAGGTTTAAAATGGAAAAAATGAAAAAAACCGTATGTTCTTCTATGGAATAAACCCTTTATTTTAAGAATAAATATAGTTTTACAATTTCAATCTTAGGATTGTTTAATAGTTCGAGTTAATGTTGATCCAATTTGACCAAACCTTGAGGGAGGGGGGCTAACTTAAACTTTATGTACTTTATCGTCTTTGTCCTCCGGATGAATACGCACTCAACTTTGGCACCTTTCTTTTGTCGTCACCGAAGAACTCAATGTCCGCAACCGCGTTCCACTCGAGAGCTGAAATTTTGCGGTAATTTTGACCCAATTTAGATGTTATCGGTACTGAGTAGTAAATACTCTGTTTTTTTATTAATATTGTTAATACTATATTTTGATAATTTAGTGATTTACATGCTTGAACAAAGTGTATATTTAAATGACTTGTTTCATTTCAGAAATCCTCACTTAGAAATTGGATTAAGTACGGCGTAACCGTGTAATCTGTTTTTGTTTTGTTTTAACGATTGAATTATATGATATGCATTGCTAGTGAAACCTAGGGTTTGGATCTGCGACTAGAGATTGTTGGATATATTTGAGTAAATGCTAAAACTTACTCGCATCCAGTCCAAACAAAGGAGATACATTTTTTATTTTGAGTTCAAGAAATACCATGTCATTCTCGGGGAATTTACAAGAATTACTAAGCATGGAAATTGCAACAATCATTCTTTAGAAAGCTGTAAATCCTTACAAACACTTGATGATATTGATTTAGATCACATGATTCCTTAGTTGTAGGATACCTTAAACACTAATAAATAATCAAAAACTTAATCAACATACTTGGCTATTATTTTTTACAAGATGGCAAATAAAATATGATGACAAAACTATTGCCCAGAAGATTTGGACATATTCTAATAGAGCAAATAGATCGAATGTACATTAAAAGCCATAGTGTTTGAGCTTGAATCGAGTTTGTGGCACTTGTTTAGTAAGTTGCCATGGGTATCCTAATACACAGGAAACAAAATTTTTACATTCATGAAAAAAGCCTCATATAAAACTCAACGGACATGATGGACGCAAAGATTCTCATTTGCAGACCTGACACAAGTATATATGGAGCTGTGGTGCACCTGGGTACGTGGCTCTTTAAATAGTGAAGTGTGATAGCAGGGAAAATACAGGAGCAAGATGAAACTGAAAAATATATAAGCAATATTATTTTATTAAAGCAATATTATAACCAATGAGTGAGTAAAAGCATCGTATTTACAACCTTGTTGTGTCATCTTTTTGGACTTTTCATTAAGTACTCAAAATATGTCTTAATATCTCTGTTCAAGACTAATTGTATGCAAAATGGAATAACTTTGAGTCATTTGAATCACAGGTTAAAAAACTCTAGTAATAAATAGCTAGAACACAAGAAATAAAAATTTACTTATACAATTATTTTTAAAACCCAGAAAAGCAAATTAAACCAACTTATGCTCATTATAGTATCATACTCCTTGTACGATAAAAAAGTACAAGCCTATAATTATAGTGCAAGCCTATAATTGTAGTGCACTGCTATAATTTAAAGTTAATTGGTGTATTTGGTCAATTGAGTTATATATATTGATGTGTACGTAGAAATGTTGTTCACGGGCAAAGCAAATACGCAAGTCTCTAAAAAATATCCACACGGCTGGTCTAAAAACTTTTGCTAGAATTCGTGACGAGATGGTAATTTTTTCATTTTGCTTGTGAATTGTGTTTTTATTTTCCCACACTTTGATACTTTCTTGTTGATGTCTATGTTACCATGAGAATAAAAAAACGAAGATCCAAATAAGGAATACCCCATTCTAAGTCAAACATTTGAACCTACACGTAAAAGGACATATGGGTTGTATATGTTGATACATATGATGACACGACAAAAGAAATTGTAAGTTTGAATTTCAATTTCATAATATGTTTTTTCCTTTTGATAGTAAACTCTATTTTTTGACATTAAATTGTAGTTTTTTATAAGTTTAAATGCAGTTTTTAGATGTTAAAATATAGTTTTTTTAGATGTGAAAATGCAGTTTTTAGATGATAAAATGCAACGTTTATTTATTTATTTTACTTTTTACATTAAAACAACCTTTTGATAGCAGATTTTTGGATATCAAGTGGCTGACTTTTACATAATAAAAGAAAATTCTTATTTCTACATTGAAATGCAATTTTTTTTACAATATAAATAACTTTTTAATGGTATATTTTTTGTAATATTATCCTGTTCATTTTTGAATAATCTTGTAGGAACAAATAAAGAACTACAAACCTCTAGAAGATGGAAGTAATGATGTAGATCCTTATATGATTGTGATGAACAAAGAGCATATGAGATACGATTCATAATGTCTCACATAAAGACATGATACATGACTAGTCTCTCGCTATAATATTTCCATATACAGAATTTCCTATATTGAACATTTTAACATGAAATTTATATATGCTCATGACTAAGTTCCATTAAAATTTCAATCTAAGCCTTTAGATTCGAAATGAAGTATTAGTATCCTCTCCCTTACTATAGCGAAACCATTTCCAAATTCTGCAACTTTGCAAATTTATAACCTTTGTTTTCTATAAAATAGCATTGCTAACTTGAAACACTCATTATAAGGATTATGCTCCCACTAGCATACTAATTATCTTCTTCCTAGCATAACAATTATGCTCCCACTAGCTTTGAAATGTATCTAAAAAATCAATTAGACTTCTAGTAATCAATACTTATTGACTTTTTTACCAAAGTTTAATTTTATGATACGTGGTGCTTTGATAAATATTTATCTAGACTTATCAAGCTCATAAACTTTTCATTAGATAGCTCACGTGTGTGTCTAAACTCTTCTAGAACTTATAGTAATAAGTCCCGAGTGTTCAAACTATCTGCCAATTCTCACAATTCGAACTATGAGAAGGGATGTCGTAATCATACTCGAATTTGAGAACACAATTATCACAATTGCTAATCCCTTAAAATCTACCAGTGAAAGTGTTTCCTCACAATCATTTTCATGAAGTAGAGAGAAACCTCTTGCCACTTAGATTTTATGGTGTATGAGTTCCTATCCATGTGAATTTGACATTCCCAACCACTATCATAAGACAAGATTTATGACAAAATCCAAACTCATATGGACTGAACTTGCTTAATTTTAATTTCTTGCCATCTGGCAACACAAGGGCCTACCAGTGCTTCTAAGTTGCTGAGCAGCTCACCCATATAGATCAATGTACTTTCACGGATCAAGGTGCTTTGCCTTATGCAATCAAATGAGAACTCATAGAACTCACATGCATAGTCAACTTAACTGGAACGGGCACATAAACAAGAATATGTTAACACAATAGGTTATTAACCTCAAGTTGCGTGCTAGTGATTACTAAAAGGTTTATTCATGATTAGCTTCTTGAAAATTTTCAAGATAAAAAAGACTACCATTTACTTCTTGACATATAAGATTCTACTGTTAAGGAACATTCATTGACAAACAAATATTCAAGAGTTAGTGCGGGTTCTTATCAAGACAACACTTCATATAATTGGTCTTAGTTGGTCTTTGTTTTAACCAAAACATCACAACTACTAATTTCAAATGTGCAAGAGTTAGACAACTTTTCTACTCCACATTTCATGAGGTGTTAGAAACCTACTTAGAACACGTTACTCAAGGTAGAACTTGGAGTAACTAGATCATATCTTTAAAACTCGAACGAAGTACGATTTATCCTTTTAATTTAACCATTTCAACTATTCCCGATACCTCTTATTAGTCATGTGAATGCACTAAGATGTCCTTAGAGGACCAATTATGACATGGTTCCACAATCATTAGGATTATCATATAACACGATACTAAGGCATTCTCCTTTCCTTTCAGATTGGAGAAAACTTTTATCCTTCTGCCTAATTGATTCTTCTTATTCATTCTGTTTATACTTTGAAACTTTTCAAGGTATTAGAATTATACTTAATCTTGTAAGTATAACCATATTTACTGAACCAACAGTAAATCATGACGAATAGACTTTATCTTTTTTTGCGGTGGATCTGATCGGTCCTTAAAAATGTGTACTAGATCCTTTAGTCTTTCACTTGACTCACATATACATGTGAACAAGGAATTAGTCTTAATTTCCCAAAGGTCAAGCTTCATATACATCATACAATTCAAATCGCATGATTCCAAGTTTCCGTCCAGTTGAAACTTGGGTAACGAGAATCGTTCCACACTTGGTAAATTATGACACTTCCACAAACGATAAAACTAAGAATCAAATCCATTTCCAACATTGCTAATAATAGAAATATAAACACCAATTTTCATAAATGTCATTGCAAGGAAACGTAAAATAAAACAAAACAATTCATTTTATTGATAACGTGCGGAAAAACTTGTCCTTAAAATGAAATTACAAATGAAAATTGTGTTACTAAATATTCTTAAACAATCTATCATAACTCTTAAGCAGCAACTCAAAAATCTGATCATTGAACCATGTGATCGATGTAACACCGTAAAAATTTTCAACCAAATTTTCACTTTTCAAAAACATAACAATTTATTATAAAAATCACAATGTATCTCAAGTCATAAACATCCATCTCAAAATATAAGTATCCAAAACATTTACCCAGAATCTCATCAAAATAGTCCCACAATGTGTACAATCAAGCTGGCGCCTTCCCGCGATCCTCGCTGGTACCTGAAACACATTTCACACAACACGGTAAGCATAAATTCTTAGTGAGTTTCCCCAAAATACCACATACAACACATACGCCACTCAAGGCCACAATATGACCCTCTGGTCGATGTGTCTCAGCGGAACCCTCCAGTTCCGTATCGTTGGGCCCTTCGACCCGGTCTGTCTCGTTGGACCCTTTGGCCCGGTCTATGTCATTGGAGCCTCCGGTCTGGTCTATTTCACATAGCATACATATATCACAACACATATACATAAATAGCACATAACATAAAAGACCCTCCGGACTGCTCATGGTTACCACACTATGTAATGTATAGTAAGGAGACTCACCTCGGGAATGTCTCAGAAAATCACAACTTGGTATCTCTGAACCTCGGAACAACGACCTAGCCCCGCCTAATCACATAAAGTAATTATTTCAATCATTAACGGCTCTCAAGGCTAGAATACACCCCTTTCTACTATCCCCCAGAAGGGTAAAAGACCATTTTACCCCTTCCTGATCCAACAGCACAATTGTTGACCAAAACCCTAAAAGTCAACGGTCAAACTTTGACCCGACTCGTCGAGTGCACTTGGGCGACTCGGCGAGTCTACATGTGTCCACAAAATCTTTAGTCCCGCTTGGCACGTCGAGTTCCTCCCCTTGCTCGACGAGTCACACCTGGCATGAATCGCGGGGCCACCCCGACTCAACTCGCCGAGTCTCAAGAACAACTCGGCGAGTTCCACCTTGAACTCCAGTCCTCTAATCCCCCTCTGACTCACTGAGTTATTTCCCCAACTCGGCAAGTCTACTCACTGAGTGATTTACGGGAAACCCTAACCCTACTCGCCGAGTTTGATCTTTGGACTCGACGAGTTCATGCCATGCACAAACTCCATTGACCTCCTGAGGTCAGATATGTTCCTTGAACCCATAGATCTGACCTTCCTAATCATGATAATCATGTAAAGTTCAGACCTTGACACTCATATAGCAACTAGATGGTCTCACTTGGTGATTTAGCCCCAAAAATAACCTCCTAAGTTCATGGCTCCCAAAATAACCCATAAAGCTCCAAGGGTTAAGGTCTCTGGACCTCTTTGAGTCCAGATCCAAAGCATAAACTCGAGAAGGGAACAATTTCTCCACATATCCATTCTCTAAAGGGGGTTAGAAAACCCTAACTCTAAGAATCAACACCAAATCTGAAGAAGGTCCGAATAAATACCCCAAGATGAAGTCTCTGAATTCTGAAATCACCAGAATCGCTCCTCCTTCAGCCTCCTCTTGCCTTGGTCACCTCCTTCTTGCAATCACACCAACAAAATGATCAAAAGTGGCCTCTCCTTCCTCACAAACGCTCTAGATCTCTTAGGGTTTCTCTCTGGGGTTTGGTAGCCGCAAATGACGGCCCTAAGGGCCTTTAAATAGGTCCCAAACCTGGGAAATTAGGGTTTCATTAAACAGCGTGGACTCCCTGAGTCCAGTCATGAACCCTGATGAAAATCCGTGACCCTACTTGGCAAGTCTAAGCACCAACTCGCTGAGTCCCTCTACAAATTCCAAAATAAATGAATAAAATAATATACTTGGGAATCCGGATGTTACAATCGAAATCCATCTCTTCACGATCAGACTCAACCTTCTCTTCTTTTAAGCTTCTTTCTTTTTTCTTTGATCCTACAAAACATCAAAATACAAATCGTATTACATCATGTATTAAGAATCTATAAATAGGAACTTAATAGAGTTAGATAGTTGATATACCTGAAGTAGAGTCATACAATTTAGCTTTTCTATCCTTGCGATCTTTCAGGTAGATACAACAACTTCGCATCCAGTGCCCATTTTCTTGGCAATAGAAACATATGGAATCTTTGGGAATGAAACATGGAACAATCTTAGACTTGGCCTTTCTCTTATGGTCAAACTTTTCGACCATGGCTAATTTCTCTCCCTTAAGAGAAGAAATCTTTTTTGGATCATCATTGCCATTGCCTATGTCCATGGAAATTTTGGAGGTAGATCTTCCAATCAAACTTGCTTTACCAGTGTGCCAAATCATTTATGATTCAGCAGCAATTAGCAAATATGTTAGATCAATAAGGGCCACGTAGTGATCTGTCACATAGTAGTCTTTAACAAACTAACTATATGAATCGGAAAGTGACTGAAGAACCAAGTCAACAACTAGCTTTATTTGGGAAAACGACACCCAACATTCCCAATTTGTCAAGGTGCGACTTCATGTTTAGAACATGTGCACATATAGAATTCATGTCTTAATGTTTGCATGCCAAAAGGGCTTGAGTGACCTTGAACTTTTTAAGTCGACGAAAACGTGGGTCAAGGAGATTCATGGGAGGAGGTGGAGGAAGAGAAGTATGATTTCTAGTTCCACCATTGTACAAAGAAGGGGATGATCTTTCACCTCGATCGACACGTGGAATATCGTGTTCAGAAGGAAAGCTTTTTCCAAAGTATTTAGGAAGACCACAATTGTCAGAACTAGACATCTACAAAAGGGGAGAAATTTAAGTTAGTTGATTTAATCCTTAATATAACACCCAAATGAAATATTAAGGCTAGGACCCAATACAATAATTCATAATTCTGAAGAGGGATTCCGTAATCCAATTGTAAATTATTTGAAGGTAGGTAAATGACGATTTACCAATTCCACCACGAAAACGAAATTTTAAACGGATTAGGTTTTAGATGAAATTCCTAGATCTTTTGAGATTCATTGAACTTTTCAGTGGCATGTTTAATCTTGATTATTCCCTTCAAGTTTGTGGCTGGGATACCGAAGATCACGAACAAGTTGTGAATAACCATAAAAATTAGCTTGGTACTCTCGATGTCATTTTATCATCTAATCAGTATGTCGGTTAACCACACACGCTCTATTGATCAACTGATAATTTACGAGAAACACATTTCCATCCTTCATTAGTCCACATTAGTGTGCCGCTTAACCACACACGCTCCACAAATTGACCAATAAGGTGCAATGTGCAATTTCATGGGTTAGCATCAAATTCACATTTTCCTAAAGTAACTAAGATTTGAGAATTTATAAAGGGTTTAGTTACTTTGTATGTTCATTATACTTTTAATTAGAGTTGTGTTCTATCCTGCTCGTTCGGCTAACGACCCTCCACTAGTCAAGGGTGCGGTGGGTAAGAGTGGTGTAACACCAGTCTAATTTAGGTTAAAGATAATTCCCATAAATATAACAAAAACATATTATAATCAATTACTTTAATCTTTAAATGAAGTTTTCATTCAATACTACAAGTCTCTACGATTCCAAAAATATATAGAATGTCTAAATCTGACTTCGCATGAAGAAGTTATGATAAATTCTATCACTATAGCCTTTATAACAAGTGGAATTTAAAATAGACTAAGAATTAGCTATTGGAGTCTAAAAGAAAGTTGTAGTACTCGGAAATACCTACGCATGGATATAAAGAACGTCAAAAACGGAGCTCGTATGCAAAAGTTATGACCTTCCAAAAATACTTCTGTCTGAGAGCATGACGCGTATCAGAAAACCCTAATCTGATTGGACTCATGACGTGAGTATCATTTCTCACGACGTGGGGAGTCAAAACGCCACTTTTCAAGCCTAGAAGACACATGGAAAGTCTACATTAAAGGCTTAGGACATGAGCTTGAATTCTCACGACGTGAGGAGTCAAACAGACACTAATCGAGGCTAGAAGACACCTGCGAAGTCTACGGGATGACTCATGAAAGCTCATGACGTGAGCATGCTTGGCTCATGACGTGAGAGACCAAAAATCAGCCTATAAAAAGAAATCTCGACCATTTCACTTCACACACCAAAATCTTTCTTCCCTCTCTCGTTTTGCTGAAGACGTTCCACTTCCTAAGCCGACGATCACGAACCGCTACCAGTCTCTAGCTAGATTCTACTAGTAATTTAAGGTGAGTTCATACCCCTACGTTTTCACATATTTTAAATTGTTTTAGGGGGGGGGGGGGAATACAAGTAAAACACAAGAAATATTGTGTTTAAAAATATAAATTACTTATTATGCTTCTTACCGTTAATATGAAATTAAATGTGAAATTTACTAAATACGCAAAATATCGTTACTATTGGATTTACAAGTGATTTAAAAAACATGTTAAAACGCAACGATTTTCACAACAACACGGAAACAAACTTATAAAATATAATAGATATAGTTTATGAAACAAAGATACTATTTTACAAAGTTCAGGATACAACACGGAAACAAACTTATAAACTATAATATGTATAGTTTATGAAACAAAGATATTATTTTACAAAGTTTTGGTACAACAGGGAAACAAACTTATAAACTATAATAAGTATAGTTTATGAAACAAAGATACTATTTTACAAAATTCAGGCTAGAACAAGGAAAACAAACTAATAAACTATAATAGGTATATTTTATGGAACAAATATACTATTTTACAAAGTCCAGGTTACAACCCGGAAACAAACTTATAAACTATAATAGGTATGGTTTATGAAACAAAGAAATTATTTTACAAAAGTTACATGTTATTTACAAAAAAGTTTTTCCGCTTTATTACTCGTAAATTCATTGAAGCAATTTGTGAGACACATCTTTGCGTACTTACCTAAGTACTAATGGAAGTCTCGACTTATTAACCAGGGTCTCCTGGAGGGAGAGTGTGAGTTTGTGTATAGATCTATATGGGAATGACAATCCCGCACCTGAGCTGCTTCCAACAGGTAGGCCGACAACCCTGATGTGACAAACGTCATTAACGATAACAACGTCCAAAGAACGTCGTATCAGGATATCCGTCATATTAGTATGGTTATAAGAAAGGTTCTAAATAACATAAGACATGGCTTGGCGACAAGGTAAAAGTTAAGCCGTGACAAGCCTTGGCGAGCCATGACGTTTTTCAAGGCGTGACTATATTATATAGATTAAAAGATATAAATCATATAATTATTGAATTTTATCAAATATATGAAGTTTTTAGAAGTGTTATATTAATATCTAATAGAAAAAAGTTAACAAAAACTCATTTATTTTAGGCCCGATAAAACAAACAAAAAAACCCGCGCCTTGAAAAAACTCGCGATAAGGCGCGCCTTGACACGTTATCTGGGTGCCACGCTTCACAAGCCCGCCTTGGATGTTTTCCAAACGGCTACACCACGCCTCGCACCATGGCATGCTTTTTAGAACCATGGTTATAAGAACTCACAAGGAGAAAACAACGACATATTTACGTAGTAATATACTTTTAAACAGTCTTAAGGGGTATTAACTTTATAATTACCTAGTGAATACGTTATGACTATATATAATGAAGATCCAATAGGCAGTGAAATGTGTGATTTCCGCCTTTCTTCATGTTCCTTGTTTGGTTGTAAGATTAGGGCAGATCCACACATTCAATTGTCCATTCGATCTAGATTATATATAACTTGTATTCATTAAGTAATCATAGAAGGAACTGGTATGGTTGTATTACATATCTTTACTTACTAAGAAAATATAGGATTTTCTGGAGGAACACATGGACATTTTCAATGGACAAGGAACTTATTTTCTAAAACAAAAATGCTTATGAACTCACAAACTTTAATGTTGAAACTTTTTCAAACCACTTGTATTCTCAAGAAAATTAGTAGACAGGTACCCTCTCAGGTGTTGCAAAGACGAAACATAGTAGTATTACGTCTTATCTTTTTCTATAGTTTTAATGTAAATCATGCAAATTTTCGAAAACAATGTAAATTATATATTATCAATACAATGGTTGTTTTTGCTTTGATTACTATTATACATTTGTTGTGATACTGTACATGACATCCTCCGCCCCCGAACATTTTCGTCGTTCCGGTTTGGGGGTATGACAAGTAGACACCCACTAACGGTCATTTTACAGGTTGCTTCCTTAAACAACCATTATAGATCAGCTTCGTGAATGAGGCCTACTAACGGTAAGACTGTCCTTTTACTTATACATATAAATATATTAGACTTTTAATTTTATATAGTATAAGTGTGTATTTTATACATTTAAAATACTAAATGGTTTAATCTTTTAATAAATTAATCTTTTAAATTTATAAAATTTAAAGCTAACTATGGATTTATTAATTGTCCTTTAATTAAAACACTTAATTAATTATATAATAAAATCCATGAGGGTGTATTTTAAACTATTCAAAATACCAAGGTTCTAAATTTAAGATTTCAAAATTAAAAATCAAATTTTAAATTATAAAACCAAGAGATGCACTTTTGAAACTTTTTCAAAATACTTGGGTTTAACCATTTAAATCTCCAAAACTAAAACTTTTAATTTCAAATTTAAACTATAAAACCAAAAGGGTGTAATTTAAATGTTTTTCAAAATTACTAGGTTAAATATTTGAATCAAAATAATCTTATATCTTCCATATTTAACCAAATCTTCTAATTTTGATAAGGATATTATATACCAATCATAAAATTAGAATTTAGGCATTAAATACGAGTTATGGTAATTATCCAAATCAAAATATGACCAAAAAATCGAAAAATCTGGCACCAGACGAGTTTGCTAGTCAGACAAAAAAAATTGATTTCTTGTTCTTTTGGCAGTCCACTCTTGCATCAATTAAACTGAAAAACAACGTGGGCTCTGATACCACTGATGGGTTTGAGCACTACAACATTCCTATGGTCATGTACATGCAACCATAATGGTTTGGATCTAAGTTTTTCTCTATTAAACATGCAAATACAAACTCCAAAGCAATAACCCTAAGACTAGCAAATACAATTTCAAAATTTACATATAAATTAGCGTTTGACCATTACCTCACCTGTTATATAGCAATAACAAGAACAATCCTTGAAGATCTTGACCTTGAAAGTTTAATGCCCCAAGTGTTGCACCTCTAATGGAGTCACAAACATACAATGCAAAGAATGACTTGGAGAGAGGTGAACATCAGCCACCTTAGGGTTTTTGAAGCTTAGTGAAACGACCCAAAAATCACGACTAAAAATTTGTTTTAAAACATTACTAAAACCATATTTATAAAAACCCGTATCATAAGTCATAACATAATTTCCGAGTATTAATTCAAAAACATAATCTTATTATCAGAGTAAAACATTCCCAGGCTAACTGGCTATGGTGTGTGCACTGCAACCTCTCCGAGCTCCTCTTTTGAAAACTGAGTACCTGAAACCAAAAACTGAAACTGTAAGCATGAAGCTTAGTGAGCTCCCCCAAACTACCACATACCATACAATAACTTATAAAGAACATACTGGGCCTTGCCCACTGCATCAGACCGAGGTCCGGACTAACTGGGGCTTTGCCGCCTGCATCGGACCGAAATCCAGAAACTAACTGGGACCTTGTCCCCTACATCGGACCGAAGTCCGGACTAACTGGGGCCTTGCCCCCTGCATCGGACCGAAGTCCGGAAACTGACTGGGACCTTGTCCCCTGCATCGGACCGAAGTCCGGACTAACTGGGCCTTGCCCCCTGCATCAGACCGAAGTCCGGAAACTGATTGAACATAACATAACATAAACATATCAACTAGCATGAACACACATATACTGCATACTGCATCGGGCCGTAGCCCGGAACACATAACACATAAATCCTGTCTGAGCCACGAAGGCATCAAACATACTAACTACTGCATCGGACCTGTAACGCCCGCAAATCCGGGCTAGTCAATTTAGCGGCAATAGGGGTCGAAAACGACTTTTCGACAAAAGATTATTTATAATAAATAATCTTAACCAAGTTGTAGTATATGTCACGAGGTTTCCGTACATATAAAGAACGCCGAAATCCGAGTTATAACGAAGAAGTTATGGTCCGTCGAAGTTTTACGGCAAAACCGGCACGGCACCGGAGAGCATAAATAATGAATTTATGATAGATCGAGATTTAGCCTTAGCAATCTAAACAGAAGTTGTAGAATATGTTAAACTAAGAACATCGATAAAAAGAACGTCCAAATCTGACTTCGTATGAAGAAGTTATGATTTTTCGAAGTTTCGGACTAGCAGTGTACAACCCTAAATTCGAATATTTGATCGAGCGGTTTTTAGCTGACACGACCTAAACGAGAATTGAAGATCTCGTTGAGAGTAGCGTAACGAGAAAAAGATGGGCGAAAACGGATGTCGGATGAAGAAGTTATGAGGATTTAACGGACCAAATCGTGTCCTGGCCCGTTAATAATATAAAATTTAAAATCGAGCCAAAATTAGCCGACGAAGTCTAAACGAAAGTTTTAGAGTACGTTCCCACCTTCGCGTGGATATAAAGAACGTCGAAAACAGAGCTCGTATGCGAAAGTTATGATTTTTAGAAGTCGAGAATGCAATTTGCGAAGGCTGATAAGGAGCTGATGACGTGGCGCATTGTGGGTCGTCCATCGCTGATCAGATCTCACCTCGGATGAAGAACACGTCGCCCTCGCTTACGCCCCGCGTCCGAAGCCGGTACGCGCCGCGTACCCTCGCCCTGATCTATTCCGAGTGAGAGACAGCTGGAACCTCGCTGGAGCTCTTATCCGATGACTACGCCCCACGTAGGTCCGAGGTACGCCCAGCGTACCGAGGCCTCGCAGGGCTATAAAAAGGGGCCGAGATTTCTTCATTCTTCACACCATTTTTCACTTCTCTCTCTACATATTTTCTCTCTCTAAGTGCTATAAACCCCCCTAAGCCCTAGTTAAACCCCTAGCACCCTAGGGAAGCCCCGAGGCTCCCGGAGTCCCGAGAAAAAAGAGTTTTTCGGTTTCGAAACGCTGCTCCAATTAAGTCCCGGTTTTCGATAAAATTCGCTGTAAGTGTGCTACGCTTACGCAATTTTTTATATAGCTTTCAAATAATTATAGGAATGTTATTAGGTCCTTAAAATAATTATTTGGGCTATTATTATGAGTTATATTGAGCGTTATTAACGCTTAATAATAGTCAGACTAATTAATTTGTCGCGGTTATCGTTAAACTAAACCCTAGTGGTATCGGTACTAGGTTTTATCGAAGGAATATCGTTTTGAGAGTATCGAAGCGCTGTCCGAGTGCTGAGTCACCACCTACTCAGGTGAGTGCATAGTCCCTTTCATCTTACACATAGATATGAAGTATTTTAATATAAATTACGTGCTATGTGTGCATATTGTTTGAATACTTGTTGTCTATGCTGGATGAATGATTTATACATGTTTTAAATGATTTAAACTGTATATTTATTTTATATCTACAAATATGTTGGGATAAAACATGGGTAGATGAAATAGTTGGTGAGTGGTGAAATAAAATAATGAGAGATAGGTGATGATAGATAGGTGATTATGAATTGGTGATGTAGGATACTACAACCTTGTCCGACAATTTGGAGATGTAGTCATCTACCAGAGTATAGATGGCGACCACGGACTATTATAGACAACCCCGTGGAAACACCAGCAGGCTAGCAACCTGTAGGTGATGAATTACGAGTTCAGGTGATGTTGTAACTACGTATTCATGCGATGATAGTCTAACCCTTATTATGAAGTACGAGTCCAGGCGATGTTGTGGCTACGTATTCATGCGATGATAGACTAACCCTTATCATGATTTACAAGTCCAGGCGATGTTGTGGCTGCGTAATCATGCGATGATACCCTAACTCTTGCTAGACACATATTGAGGGAGTAATCCCCGGATTAGTATTGTCTATGCAATGTAGGCGATGATCCTTAGGTAAAGTTCGTAAGAACAATCATATAAGGAAATACGATGTAAGGAGATGAAAAGTAAATATGATATAAGAGATGACCCTTGAGATAATATCTTTAGGGAAGACTAAAAGAAGATAACGGGGATGAGTAATTGGGTTGATTGTTTGATTGTTTAAACATAATAACTATATTATTATGGGTTGAAAACCCTATGTACTCACCAGGTTTCCCAACCTGACCCACTCAGTTTATTTACATCACAGGTGACGATATGAAGTGACATTACACTGAGAGATTTAAAGAGATGTAGACCACTATTGTAAATAATTGTAAGTTTTGTTTATGCTTATGTTTCTGTATTAACAATGACATCCCAAACGTTTTAAAATGAAATAAATACGTTTCTTCGAAAATGTTTTAATAACGTATTTATCGTGTTTTTCTGGGAACAAATTCCGCAACATTTTTATAAAATGAAGTACTCTGATTTTTATAAAGCATAAACAAAATCGGTCTTTTCTGGCCGTGATTTTGGGGATGTCACAGGACCGAAGTCCGGAAACTACTGCTAGCTAAACGGGTCGGCATTGTGGCCTTAGAACCGTTCCTACTGGAAGGAAACTCACCTCGAAGAACTGATTGCTGAAGGCCTGAGCAAGAAATCCCTTACTGCTGCTCCGACTGCTCCCCGCCTATCATGACCAATTTAAAACACTAAATCAGAATAAGGATTCCTTCTATGGGTAAAATGACTATTTTACCCCCTGCTATGGTGTGGTTCATAACCAAGGCCCAAAACCTTTAATTCTTCTAAGTCCATCAATGGACCATTAAAGGCCCACTACTGGCCTAATTTCTAAATTGGGACTAACTCCTCATAGGGACCCTTCTTAAGCCCAAAAATGTCCCTGGCCCATAATCTAACTGACTTCTGATGGCCCACTAAGGCTTCACAGTCCCAAAATCCACAACACAGCCTACACCGAGGCCCAATATGCACAAAGCCCAACTCTACTGAGTACGCTGGGCGTACTCCATTGTACGCTAAGCGTACTGGCCTGCTAGCGAGTACGCGGGGCGTACCTTCACTTACGCTTGGCGTAACATCCTGTTAAGGCACTTTTCCATTAAGTGCTTAATACCCCACTCCAGAGGCTACTAACTCAGATCCAGGTCCTTACTGATGTCTTAGTCCATAAAGTCACTAACTTGGTGACTTGCAATCCACCAAATACACTCAAACTCAAAAAGGTGACCATACACTTCTAAAACCAAGGCTAGATCTCATGCATGAGCTCATTGGGACCATAAAGATCGATACTTTACTGCTTATGGGGAACTTTTAGCTCTAAGGGTGGCAATCCCAAGCTTGAAGGTGAAGTTACACCTTAAAGGTCCAACCTTTGGACCTAAAAAGATCCCAAAAGCTCCCTAGATCTAGATCTAAGCTTCTAAGAGGAAAGTTAGAAACTTTATACCTTCAAGAGCTTGCAACTGAGCTAAAGAACTTGGATCCAAAGGCTCTTCCTTGATCAATGCGACCTCAAGATGGTCACTCCACCCCAAAACCACCAATATGCACACCAAATGGCCTTACAATCTCCAAGAACACTCTCGAGAGTTTAGGGTTTCATGGTGGCTGAGTGAGAATGAGAGGGAGGCTGAAAAACAGGGTATCATGTTCTTTATATAGTGACTTACCCTAAAAATTAGGGTTTTGAGACTCTGAGCGTACGTTGGGCGTACTTCTCGTACATCGGGCGTACGCTTACCCAGACCCGCGATCACTTTCTCTTCTACGCTGGGCGTACACCAGCCTTACGTTGGGCGTACCCAGCTAAACACGCGTGCACTAAATGTGTGCAAAGGGGCTGCCTTGCCAATTTTTCCATTAAGGGCCATTATTGTCAACATCTTCAAAGTGTTGTAACTTCTTTATTCTTGATCTGTTTCTGACGAACTTTATGTCCACAGAAAGGTGACGAGAAACCCTACGTTTCTAACAACACAACCCGCCCCGAAAACTTCTCAAATAATAACTCCAAATTTAATAAAGGACTAAAACGCCCCTGTCCTTGGCCTCTGAAATTCCATAAACGAATATTTTAGAACAGGGCGTTACACTTAGGGCCGAAATTTTTATGCCTAAGGGTTTCTTATATAGCCGTGGGTTGCTAGGGTTTCTGGAGGAAACCTTAATTCCTTCTTAGGGCTTAAGCAACCCATTGACTCCCTCTTTAGAACCCTTGGACAAAATCTATAGGGCCTCCCTATAGGATTTCATCCACTCCACTCTATTAAGTCCATCAGCCCAGTTTTGCAACTATCAATGATTTGCAAAACAGTCCCTCCATTATTAATCAGTTCCTTTAATCCTAAAATTAATATTAAATTAATTTCTGATTACCAATTAATAATATGATTCCCAAACCAAATGTTGCATGATGGATAGGATGACAAGTGTAGAGACAAC